>NC_022013.1:22838344-22848514 GCF_000317375.1 Microtus ochrogaster
GAAGGAAGGAGGGAAGGAAGGAAGGAAGGAGGGAAGGAAGGAAGGAAGGAGGGAAGGAAGGAGGGAAGGAAGGAAGGAAGGAGGGAAGGAAGGAAACCACTTGTCTTTTCCTTTCTTATTCCCTAGAGTTTTCCAGAGGCCCCATCATACACAATATTATAGTCAGCTCTAAATGCAGGAGATGCAATGAACACTACACAATAATAAAAATATATACTCAACGCCACTGAAGCGTGAAGTTGCAAAATAAAAAAAAAAAAAAAGAACAGTGGAGCTGATCCTGAAGAGTGCTTGCCTAGCAGACACAAGGCCCTGGGTGCCATCTCAAGAAACAAGGCCACTCAGAACACATTTCTCAGGAAACACAGCTGTAATCCCAGCACTTGGGAGGAAAAGGAAGGAAGACAGGAAGTTCAAGGACAGCCTTGTTACAAAACAAGTTCAAGGTCAGCCTGGATTACAAGAGACCCTGTCTTTAAAATAATAACATCAATAAGAAGAAGAAGAATAGATCCTGATTTGATGGCACGGTTGTAATCCCGGCATTTGGAAGGGGCGGACAGGAAGATCACAAGTTTGAGGCCAGCTTGGCTTACAGAGTGAAAGCCTGTTTGTCAAAAGAAAGAGAACACCACATAATTACACACAGTATGGGGCTTGAGGCATGGCTCAGCCATGAAGAAGACTGGTTGTTCTTGCAGAGGACCCAGGTTCAGTTCCCAGCACGCACACGGCAGCTCACAGCTGTCTGTAACTCTTGCTCCAGGCAATCAGACACCCTCTTCTGGCCTCCAAGGGCAGCAGGCTCTCCCAACACACACTGCCAAACACGCACGCGCGCGCACACACACTTGAGGTTGAAAATGGCCAAAGAGAGAGAGAGAGAGAATAGAAACAATGCTGCTACTCCTGTCACTAATGACTTGTGATTTTTTTGTTGTTGTTGTTGTTTTTCTGGTACATATGTGTGTATGGTACCCATGTGGGTGGATGAATGTGCATACCCATGTGTACGTATGTGGAGACCAGAGGACAGTGGTGTCTTGTCTATTGCTCTCTACCCCGTTCCCTTAAAACAGGGTTCTCAATGAACCTGGAGGTAGGCTGGCAGCCAGCAAGTCCCAGCAATCCTCCTGCCTCACCCAGTTCTGGTGTTCCAGGACCTCACAGGCACATCCAGCATTTTATATACGTGCCCGGTATTTGAACTCAGACCGTGATGCTTGAGAAGCAAGCATTCCTACTGGCTGAGCTGTCTCCCCAGACTCTAAATAGTTTTTGATGGTTGCTGGGGATCTAATAGGGGGCCAGGTCCATACCGCTCTCTCAACAAGGTATGCTTTTAAGCCCACTTTTATCTGTTCAGACATAGAAGAGCAGATGTTGAACTAGAATTTTTACTGTCTCCCTAAAACTCAAATCTAAGTAATTTGTCCTGTATTTTTGTTTTCTAAATCTGGAAATCCTTAAAGCATGCAGACTGAGGTTAGAGAGTAGGAGGATCTTGGATCAGGCATTGGCCTTCCGATCCAGAGAGGATAGAGAGTCTCCTATCCTGGACAGCTTTGCAAAGGTGAGTGTGCCAAGCCTAGTGGTGGTGGCAGAGGCAGCGGTGGTGGTGCAGTTCTTGAGTCCTAAAACTCGGGGGGGGGGGAGGGGGGACAGAGGAAGGCGGATCTCTGTGAGTTCTAGGTCAGCCTGGTCTACAAGTGAGTTCCAGGATAAACAAACCTATACAAAAATGCCCTGTCTCTAAAAGGAAAAAAAAAATCAAGAACAAAAACATCAACAAAAACAGTGAGTGTGTTCCAGGACCTGGCGGATAGCCTTTAGACCATGAGGACTGTCTTCACCACCAAGAGAATCGTCTTCCAGAGCTGGGCTCAGCAGGGGCCACATAAAACACAGGAAACGGTGGAAAGTGAAACAGATCATCAGAGGAGTGAGTTGCTGCCAAAATAAGGAAGTGACACTGGGTGGGGGCAGGGGAGGACTGAAGTCCCTGGGGAGGATGCTGAGATCATCTGACTCCCCCACCCCTTACTTTGGCTGCAGCAGGAGGGGGGAGTTGAGGGTGTGGAGCTGCGGGGTGAATCTGGAGGGTTGGGTAAGGCTCTGGGGTGGGGGTTCAGGCCTGGGAGAAAAATCCTTAAGATACTTATTTGGGGCTTAAAATCCCCTAGGAAGAGAGCTGGCCTGGGGAGCAGTCCAGAGAGCCGCTGGAAGAGGGGCTGGTGTGGGTCTCCTTGGGTCACCAGAGCGAACTCTGGGGCACGCATTCTGGTAAGAGAGACAGGCGTGCCCTAGAAATCAGGCTGCCAGTAAGGTTGTCAAGCGTGTCTTGTTTTCTTCCTCATTTAGTGCATATTGGGTGTGGTGCTGAGCTGGGAGTCTAGAACTAAGTCTAGAACTAAACAGAATCTAGTCACTGTGCTATAGAGCCTGGAAGACCAGGGACGGAGGGGTGCTTAAAGTTCTCGGGAATTTGTCACTTAGTATTTTTTTTTACAATTATTTATTTATTTTATATATATGAGTGCTCTATCTGCTTGTATAACTTTATGTCAGAAGAAGACATCAGATACCACTATAGATGGTTGTGAACTGCCAAGTGGGTGCTGGGAATTGAACCCAGTACCTCTGGAAGAGCAGCCAGTGCCTTTACCCCCCTGAGCCATCTCCCCAGCCCTGTGAATTCATAACTTATGAGAGAGAAGACTTGTTGATCTTTCTTTTTCTTTTTCTTTTCTTTTTTTAGATAGGCTGGCCTTGATTTCATTCTGTAGCTAATGATGGCCTTGATCCTCCTGGCCCCTCCTCCCAAGAGCTAGGTGGAATTATAGGCATTCACCAATTATACCAGGTTTATACAGTGCTGGGGACCAAACCCAGGGCTTTGTCCCTCTAGGTAAGCATTCTGACAGCTCAGGAATAGCCGGAGCCCAGGCTGGACTTGAACTTGCCACCATGCTCACTGCCACCTCCAGAGTGCTGTGCCACCAGCCTAGCCCAGCCTGCGGAAGGTCACCACCTGCCCCCAAAGCCCCTCTCGAGCTCCCAGTCCTGTCCCCACCCAGACAGCTTGCTTGCCCTTTGGGGTAAACTAAAATTAGTTGGCTTGGGGAATGACTTAAAAGTGACAACTTTTGTATCTTTGTTGTTGTTTTTTGAGGTAGGGTTTCTCTGTGTAAAGGTGACTGTCCTAGAGCTCACCCTGTAGATCAGGCTGGCCTTGAACTCAGAGACTGACCTGCCTCTGCCTTCCTAGTGCTGGCATTAAAGGCGTGTCTAGTTTTCTTACTTTATCTCCCTGTCTAGTTTTCTTATTTTATCTCCCTCCTTGCCTACCACAACCTGGGAAAAGTTCCACAACCCTGAACTCTGAATGCTCCTGAACTGGAATTACAGCTATTCCCTACCACACCAGGCTCCTTGGGTGATTCCTAGTAGCCAGCTTTGACCTGATGCTACCCAGAACAGAGGTAGGGGGAGATACTAGGAGTCAGATGGATTCCCGATAGGCAGGCAGACGGAAAGAAGGGTCCAAAGTAAAGATGATAAAGATGGCAAACTTTGGCTTCTTCCTCTCTTCCTGACTAGAGACGAAGGCCTAAGGGCCTGTGAGCAGAGACTAGGATGTGTTTTCTCCACAGTTGTGGACCTATCAGCTTCTCTGTCTGCTAAAACTGTTCTCTTTAGGGGAGGAAGACCACTCAAAGACCCTTAAAACCTCCCAGCCCTCAAGGAGACCCAGTTTCAGCTTCCAAATCCCTCTTTAGCTCTGCAGAGGGTCTTTGTGTCCCTAGGTGTGTGTGTGTGTCTGTGTGTGTCTGTGTGACTGTGTATCTGTGTCCTCACCCCTAATAAAAGCCTTTATTTATACTGGTTGTCTCTGTCTCCTGTATCTGCGGTTTCCCTGACCTGGTGCACTCAAGATTTCCCCTGCCTCTTTAACTAACATAGAAAATGAACTCAATCAAGACCCCTAGATGGCAACAGGAGTGTTGGACTCCCTCTGGCCACAAAGATTTGAGACGGTGGGATGTCATGAAGCCACAGAGCAGGTGGGGAGGCAAAGGACAGCTCCTGGTTTCTGGTGTGTGGACCTCTCGTCAAGGAAGGCTGGGGAAGGAGTGAGCTGAGTTCAGGGCTCCAGTCTGCAGCTTGCACAGTCCTGTGAGTCCACTGAGAAACATCTCCCAGCAGGGTCTACACATGGAACTTTGGGAAGGGAGGCTGTGAGGCTGTGAGGATGACGTCCTGAGTCTCTCTAGGAAAAGCTTCACCAAGGAAGGGAATCAGTGAACCAAAGCAAGTGGCAAGGTTTTAGGGAACAGGACTTCCCTGGAAACTTTAGGATTGACAAGTTTGAGCTTGGGTGTAACACTCACATCCATAGATGGGGTCCACACCCTGCTCCCTCCACCCCAGGCCACATGCTCTCTGTCCCCTGGGTGTATGCTCCTGCCAAGTATGGGAGTCTGCATCCTTTGGACAGTCCACAGCCAGAAGTTCATCCCTTTTCTCTGAGATCCTGGGATCCTAGCTCCACACTCAGGCCTTTTGGAGGCCCTAAGTAGGTAAGAACATTGACGAGGCTGTTCAGGCTGACTGTGTGATCCTGGGGAAGCCACTGACCTTTTTCTGGGCCTTGGCCTAGAACTTGTTTGCTGACAGTCCGTGCCCCTGGTGAGAACGCGGACCCGGACAGCAGGCATGAACCCTGTGCTGGTATGAGGACTCTTGTCCTGACTGCTTTCAGATGGCCTAGCCTGTGGCCCCTGGGTCGTTGTTAGGTCCATTGGTGTCACACAGAATAATGGAACAGATGCATGCTTCAGAGGAGAGTATGGATGCAGCTTCCACGGATCCTCAAGCGACTTTGGGACTGAACACCGAGTTTCATGCTCCTACTAAGGGAGGCCTATACCTGCAGGCTAGTGACCTCTTCAAGAGGGGCCATTTTCTCCTGTGTTCAGGAGGCAAGACTTTAGGTGGGATTTCAGTGTCACTCCTGCCGGCCTGGCCTCCACAGGAGCAATGGGCTCCCTTCTCCACACCATGTGTAGGAACAGAGACGCAGGAATGTTTCCAGTGGTCACTGGCCTAGACATTAAAAGGCTATCATTAGTGTATGTAGCCCTGGGGCGAAGCCCAATGCCCCGTCCATAATACACTCTGAACTACACCCCAGCCTGTCGAAAGCCTTGTTGGGTGAAGAGAACATAGAATTAGTGGGCCCTGGGAACGGACATTAAATCCTTGAAGTGCTGCCTCGTGGGCTCTATGGGAAGAGAGGTAACTGAGCCGAAGGGATGAAGCCCTGGCCGTACGGAGCGGAATGGAATTTGTCGTTGCTTCACGTATTAGCCTTTGTAGGAGTGGATAACTGCAGGCAGGACTCAAACTCTCCAAGGAGGGGACGAACAAATGATCATGCCATTCCTCTGGGACTGGGCGAGAGCCGGTGAGAAGCCTCAGGAAGCAGAAGAGAGTGACCCTTGGTCCCCTGCCGGCTGTCTGCCTTCGGGAAGGGCTCTCTAACACGGAGCAGGCAGCCCAGAGCAGGGCTTGGGGAAGGAAGCAAAGACCCCTCCCTCCCACGCATGAAAAGACAGCCATTAGCCTGTAGTATAGGAGTGGAGTGGGCTGGGCCAGGTCTGGGAGAGGGATAGGAGGATGGCTCCTGGGTGAGTGAGTCATCAGGCCACTGTCTGCCCCTTCTTCCTCAGGGGAGGGAAGCTGAGGAGACAAGCTCTGGCCAGCTGGGCTTGTGAATGCAGGTTATCCACTCAATCCTCCAGTTCTGGGGACAACTGGGGTTTGGCCTCCTTGCCTCCCTTGCCCACTGTACAGGCTGGTGAGCTGCCTTATAAGGGAATAGGGGCAGGGCTCATGCTAAGGCAAGCTGCCGGCTCACACCTGCCTACAAGATGAGGCAGCTGTGAAGTGGCCTTTGAAGAGGTTGCCCTGCCCTGACTGGTGCTACTTGCCGAAGCTGCAGGCTCGCTTCCTGTGTGATCACAACTGTGCCTCAGAGGCCCACCCTCCCTCACACCCTTCCTGAGCCTCCTTCCAAATCTGCTCTCACCCAGCAGGCCTGTCCACACCACACCCTCTCCCAAGTTCCCAGGGCAGCCTGGGGACAGTAGGAGAAGCTCTGGGTTGAGGCCCAACCTACCCTCCATCTTGTCCCCGTCAGCCTCATACCATGCCGTGTGTGTGTGTGTGTGTGTGTGTGTGTGTGTGTCCTGAAGTAGGGGTCCCAGAAAGTTATTAACATCTGGGGAAACTGAGTCTTCTGTGACACGTGTGGCAGCAGGGCCCGGTATACAGTCAATGTGTGAAACAGGACACGAAAGCCAGGGTGGACTGCCGAACTCTGGCAGGCTTCCTCCTCGGGGACAGTCTGAGAACACCTTATAGCTTGTTTAGGATGGCTTCTCTTTGTTTGGGATGGATACAGATGTAGAGGGTCAGGACTGGTACCCTAAACAGTCAGCAGTCAGCAGTCAGCTAGAAATCCAGTTCCCAAAGCCCTTGCTAGCAGGAGCAGGAGATGTGCCTAGGCCTCTCTGAGCCTCAGTTTCCCCATCTGTAAAATCTCCTAAAGCAAGGCATATTATCTCATTTAAGGGAGGAGCAGCAGAACCACCCGGCCCCCAAAATGCCACTGTGGGAGAGGATTTTGTGGAACAAAAGGCACTTGAAAGCCTGCAGATAGGGAAGGACCTCTGAGGTCACCTTTCTCCTTATATGGGAGAGAAGAAACATTCTTGCTACAAGGAATAGGCTTGAGGCTGGGAAATATCTCTACAAACTGACCTTGTCAAGACAGCTCCCTTCATCAGGCTGTGGTGAGTGTGCCTGTATTTCCAATACTCTGGAGAAAGAGGCAGGGGGATCACAAATCTGAGGCCGATCTGGGCTCTAAAAGGACTTTTAGGCCAGTTTGGGTTTTTAAGAGGCTTTATGTAAATGAAAAAAAGGGGGTCCCTCCCTAGGCCTCTGGACACATGTTAAGTATCAATCCACTTCACTACTAAGTAAAGATTTGGACGTTGGCTTCTTATTTTCTTGGGGGTTTTCCATGTACACGTGAAGTGAAATCTATACATTTCTCCTGCTCGTCTGATGGTAGCTGTGAGAATGCAGAGAACTCAAAGTTCATCACGCCTGTTGTGGTTTGGATAGAGTCCCCTGCAAAGCTCACATGTTGAAGGTGGGACCAGCTAGGGGAAATCCATCACTGAGATGTCTCTGGTCAGGATGACCCCCTCTCTGCGCTCTCTGCAGCCTCCCCTGCCACATGCTCAGGACACCACAATACTGCTCTGCCTCACTGTCTCAGGCTAGCGAGCCTGGTGGTCAGCCCACCACTGACTGAAAACCCTGAAACCGTGAGTTGAAAAAGCCTTCTCTCTAATAACGTCCTGTGTCTGTCACGATGACAGAGCTCTTCTCTGGGCCTGATGCCCCAGGCTGGAGGAAGCATGCTAGGTGGAGCCAGGGTCCAAAGGAGGGGTTACTGAAAGCCTACCTAGGGGGCAGCCTAAAGACTTGCCTCAGTGTTTGCTGGGACATTGGGTGAGGGAGATGGGAGGGCCAGAAGTTGAACAAGTGTGACATTTAGAAGTAAAGATTCTGTGGTTAAGACGCCTGCACGTGGAAGTGGGAGGAGATGGCAGCAGAGGATTTAGACAGGGTGAGTGTGTGGCAAGCTGTGGCCATGCTGCTTCTGGAGACTGGTGCTGAGGCCAGGCCACTCTACACTCACTCTTGTGATGTTTACACTTTTACCAGTGTGTAGACAGTGGCGGCGCACACCTTTAATCCCAGCATTTGGGAGGCAGAGGCAGGTGGATCTCTGTGAGTTCAAGGCCAGCCAGGGCTCTGTAGTAATAAGACAAAACAAAACAAAACACATTTTTACCAACTCTATGCCTGACTCAAACTTTCTTTTTCTCTTCCTCTTCCTCTCTTTGTTTTGTTTTGTTTTAGATAGGTCTCACTATGTAGCTTTGACTGCCTTGAACTTATGGCAATCCTACTGCCTTAGCCTCCTCTGAGGTATAATTAGACTTGTGATGTCGGGGCAAGATTCCATTTTCTTTTAAGGAAAGGCTGAGAACTTCCTTGCTCAATTTTCTGCAACAAAGTATTAGAGAAACTCAAGAGGAAAAAATGAATACGTATATATGTATACACACATACATAAAGTATATAACACAACATATGCATATATAAATAACACATTATTTACATTTAATATATAAATAATATCAAATGTATTTTGTTTTTATTTTTAAATTATTTAAAATACATAAATCATAACTAATGAACATATACATACATAATTTATTAATTACTGTTTATTATTTATATATTTACAAATACTTTTTAAAATAAAAAATAATTAAAAAATAGATACATATTATGAATGTGGATGTTTTGCTTACATATATATCTGTGCACCAAATGCATGCCTGGTGCCTGAGATTCCAGAAGAGGGTGTCGAATCCTCTGGAACTGGAGTATGGACAGTTGTGAGCCACTGTGTGGGTGCTGGGAACCAAGCCCAGGACTTCTGGAAGAGCAACCAGTGCTCTTAACCACCGAGCTGACTCTCCGGCCCTTCAACCTGCATTCTTATACAACCCAGGACCACCAGCCCAAGTGCAACACTGCTCAGGGGTAACATGGTCCACATCAATCATCAGTCATGAAAATCCCCCTCCCCAGACATCCAGACATCCAGACATGCCCATAGGCCAATCTGATGGAGGCAATGACCTCCTCAGATAAAGTCTCCTCAGATAACGTAGGCTGTGTCAAGTTGATAAAACTAATCAGTATACTGTGTGCATGTGGGCGTGCTGGTGTGTGTGTGTGTGCGCGCGCGTGCGCATGCGTGCACGCGCGTGTGCGAGAGTGTTTATATGTCAGTGTATGCACACTTACATACATGTGTGCCTGTACAGGCATGTATTCATGCACATAGTTGTGTTTGTATGTGTTTATGCATTTGTGCATGCATGTATGTGAGTGCATGTTTCTGTGATTGCATATGTGTATGTTTGCATGCATCTCTGTGTGTTTGCATGCACATCTTTGTGTGTTTATGTTTTCATAGATGCACATGTGTGCTCATCTGTATGTTTGTGTGTATATGTTCTTATGTCTGCGTGTGCACACGTATACATTCATGTGTGTGTTGTGTCTGGGTGTTCATGCATGCACTGGTACTCAAAACCATATTTCTGGGGTTGAAATAAATCTAAGACTGGGTGGTTTAAGGTCATCTGCTTTAGTTGAGGGGAACCCCAAGAACCACAGGGGGAGAAGTGGAAAAGACTGAACCCCTCTTAGTACCTTCCTCTTCGGCTGTGTCCCCCAAGACTGAGAAGGGGAGGGGAGATGGTTGAAGTTGGCTAGTGACATGTTTCTGGGATGAATTTGTAACGCATTAGAAGGGAAGTTAAACTTTCTCTCTCGGCCTCCACCTAAAATAGTCTGAGGCTAAACTGTCAGAGGACCACTTCCAATGACAGCTTCAGACCTTCCAGAGGCGAGCTAGTGGCTTCTCAGCTCAGGTGGTGATGGGAGGACGGGGCCCTCCTGTAGCTCAGAGCGAGAGTGTACATCTCACCATGGCATTTCCAACTTCAGCTTCGATTCAGTGAGCTAAATTACTGCAAGGATAAGGAAAGTGGCAATCAAGAAGCTTCGGATGTGGAGCCTGGACCCTCAAGGCAGACTGGGGAATGGCCTTGGGGTCCTTCTGGAGGCAGAGTCAACTTGATGAGTCCTTCCTGGAGGCCGGGGCATGCAGAGGTGGCCTGCTCTGCAGCGTTGGGTCCAGCATTCTTCATCTGGACTGTCACCCAGGAATTGTGTCAGGCAGGGCTGGGCGGCCAGTGTGGGAGCGCTCTGCTGGAGGTTCTGTGTATATGAGGCAGTGCTGCCGCCCACACCCAGACTGCCCTTCTGGCTGCTTGGGTGACTCAGGACTTACCAACACGTCTGAATATGCTAGGGCAAGCCCCGGCCTCCTCTTCTTCCTTGACACCATCCCAGCAGGCCTTGGTGGGGCCCACTGCCTCCTCCCATGTTCATCTGCAGGCTGCTATGAGCCTTCAAGACACTTTGGTTTGGCTACTTCTTTTTTTT
>NC_022013.1:22848614-22861460 GCF_000317375.1 Microtus ochrogaster
CAGGCTGGTCTCGAACTCACAGAGATCCGCCTGCCTCTGCCTCCCGAGTGCTGGGATTAAAGGCGTGCGCCACCATCGCCCGGCGGTTTGGCTACTTCTTAAGCCCTGCCCAGCCGTGGTGGCAGATCAGAGTTCCCGGTGGAGTCCCAGATGGCTGGGGACCCTCCTGGAAAAAGCTCCGTAGGGGTCCTTTGGGGGCACTGGGGGATTCTTGACATGTTTGTGCCTAGAAAGGCAGTGCAGGCATCATTCCACACTAAAGCGGGGAAACTTGGGCACATGGCCTGGCAGTTTTAGCTCGTACCCTGGCACCTCGAAATCACTTCTCACCCTTTTTCCTAGACACCCACCTGTTAGAGGAGGGAGGGCTTCATGCTGATAAATTTGTAAGGCTTTGATGTTGGTTCAGGGTCGGCAGGCCTCGTCTGATCCTCTACTGAGCCTTGGGACTGGGCCCTGCTTTGCTGATAGTGAGAGAGAGACGAGGTAGGCAAATAAACAGGTTCTTAGTCTGGAGAAAAGGGATCAAGGCCTCTCCTGGGTCTTCAGGTCAGGGCATTGCCTCTGCCCCACTGCATATTTCTACAGAGTCCACCTCAACTTCTTCAAGCAGTTCTGGGCCTTGCACCCAGGGTCAGTGTGCAGAGGTCACTCTGGGTCATTTCACTCAGTTCCAGGTCCTGTGCCATTACGTTTAGGCGTGCAATGCCATGGATGTCTCCTGTTGCCAGAGCTGGCCATCAGACTCCATTCTTTCTGTTTTGGTTTTGGGTTTTTTTTTTTGTTTTTTTTTTGTTTGTTTGTTTTTTTTGAGACAGGGTTTCTCTGTGGCTTTGGAGCCTGTCCTGGAACTCGCTCTGTAGACCAGGCTGGTCTCGAACTCACAGAGATCCGCCTGCCTCTGCCTCCCGAGTGCTGGGATTAAAGGCATGCGCCACCAACGCCCGGCTTGGTTTTGGTTTTTTAAAACAGAGTTTCTCTGGGTAACAGCTCTGGCTATCTTGGAACTTGCTTTGTAGGAGAGGCTGGCCTCTAACTCCGAGCTCCTCCTGCCTCTGCCTCCCAAGTGATGGGATTAAAGGTGTTGCCCAGCTGGAGACTCAATTCTTCCTGATGGGGAGCTGGCATGAGAGCAGCTGGAACAGGTCTAAGGCAGGTGGCTGTGCTGGGTTTGAGCCCCGATCTGGGATTCACTCCAGGGCCTGCCACTGCAGGAGAGGCTAGGCTGCTCTAAAGTTCTGGCTAGAGCTCTCCTTCCTCTCTTAGCTGTGGCCCCAGTGTCTCCTGCTTTCCCTCACTGCACAGACAAACCAGCTATACCCTGTGGTTGTTCTGGGCTGCCTGCTGCCTTTCGGGTTTGCCGTGCTTGCACTTGCCGAAGCTTTGGGATCCACGAGGGTGCCGAGTGGGCTGGCTCTGCTGGATACAAAGCACACTGGCTCTGGTTCAGCTGACTGCCAAGGAGCCAGGGGGCACCAAGTCTCCTCTTTCATCTGCCCTCACTATAAGGGACCCAGGCCGTGGGAGTCCACCAGTCTGACAGCTCTGCAGCAATCTGGGGGTGGAACCAACGCTTGTGGGACGGGCGCTCTGGGAAGGTCTTGTTGTCTGAAGGAGGCAGACTACAAGTGGTAACCCTGACACAAAGTCTCACTCTCAGGACCTCAGGGGAGAGCAGGAGGTGGGGGCAACTCACGCTCCTTCTCTACAGAGGCAGCGCAGACACAAACAGGGCTGCCTCAAGCCCCAGGATAGCAGGGTTTTGCTAGATGCACCATTGTATTCCCGAGGAGGAAAACAAGCCAGTGCTGGCTTCTACAAAGAAGATGTAGCTGGGGGCCTGCCACCTCCCTCGGGCTGTTTGCTTTGCAGCCTCAGAACTGGCCAAGAGTGGCCTCGCTTTCCCCCTCCCTTTCAGTGTGGGCTGCAGCTGGCAGTGACATTTAGAGCCAATTCTGAGCCGGCATCTGACCTTGGGAGGAATGTAGGAAATGTCTGTAGCCAGGAGTGGCCACCCCCTACCTATGGCCCTGGAATGTGGGCTCTGAGCCGCCTGTGGCCCCCAAGAGAGGTACACGTGCCTGAGCAGTTGGAGGAGAACCGGGAGGGCAAGGACCAGGAATGGAATAGTTGGAAAGCAGTCTGGCAAAACTACCTAACACAGACGCCAAAGTCAGACTGGCAATGCCACCCCCTTGCGGTGCCAGTACTGCGTCCTCTCCAGGCCTTGGAGCCCTAGACACAGTTACAGCTTTGGCTTGTGGATCACACCACAGCTCTTGGGAAGCAGGTGCTCCCTGCCCCAGCCAGACCACAGTGACAAAGCCATGCTAACCCCAATAGATGCTGGTTTGGAACTGCATCTTGAGAGAGATTTTGGAGTACGGACTCTGCTGACCTCTTGTGGCCACAACTGGTCCTAACTCCACATCCCTCCTGGGAAGTGCTCTGGCAAAACTGGGCCTGGATGGAAGGTAGTCACCTCACTTACGTTGCTCAGAACAAGGCTGGAGGGTGGATATGTCTCATTCAATGTTGTCTCCTGAAGGAAGACAATTCAGGCCAATAGATGAGGTCCAGCCTGTGCTACCCGGAATGCTTGAGTGTGGGGAAGAGAACCTGTGATTTTCAGAGAGACAGCTTAACCAATCAACACCAGACAGAATGGTTGGAAAAAGTAGAGGATATTTATTTCTCAGGAAGGTCCACCACAGCTGGCAGGCACTGCTTCTCCTGCTTCACGGGTTCCTCTCTCCCATCCTGAGAAATCTCCACTATGCTTGGAAGGGCCCACTGGAAGCTGGGCTGTACAGAATCGTACGCAACACTCCAGAGCCTTAAAGAAGTAAATCAACAAACATCCTATTCCCTCACAAAGACACATGTATAAAATAAATAGGTATATATAAAAGAGGCCATGATTCTTCCACCCATCTGGTGGGGCTGCTTGGGAGAGCGGGCTGGGTGGCCACGTACCCCTTCTTTCAGCCAGAAACATCAGAGGGTACATGGTCTGGAGTGTGGTGAGCCAAGAATAAGCCCTGGCTGCAGAGGGAGAATGGGCAGGTCCTCTCCCTGGAGCCCAGCTGGGCAGAAGCAAGGGAAAGGTAGGAACAAATAAATAAGTCAATAAATAAATAAATAAATAGAACTCAGCTTGATCCCAGAGGCCAAAAGGTTTGGGTTAGAGGCTCAGGGAGCTTGGGCCTGTTTTTCAGAAAACAGCACACCCAGTGAAGGGAGAGAGATGGGCAGAGAAAACACAAATCCAAAGCCACACCTCACCCAGCCTCCAGAAACCAGTCTCAAATCAGCTCATGAGGAGAGGAGCAGGGGCAGGGCAGGTTGAGCTCCTAGGGGGCTGTGTCAAGCCTGCCCTCTGTCCCAAGGCTGGGGACCCTCCCCTTCCTGGACTCAGTCAGCACAGCCTCCCACTGGCTATCCAGACAGACCATCTCTGTGGGAGGAAACTATGGCTACCCCCAGGATGGGCTCTTTCCTAGGGAAACTGAGACCGGTCTTATATCTTAGGGGCCTTCATGACCTAGGCCATCCTTAGGTCAGCCCAGAAAAGTCCCACATGACTAAATAATTCAAACAATGCAGCCCTGGTGTCCTCCCTTGCTCCATTTGGCCATGAGTGTCTCCACTTCCTCCAGCCCTGACCCCCCCCCCGCCCCCACACCCCTCCACACCTCCCCAGCAACCTTCAGGCTAAAAGAGATGGTGTCAAACAGAAGCAGTGCAGAGAAGGGGCAGGAGCTGCCGAATGGGGAGTTTGGGCAAGAGGCCAAACAGGACATGTGACAAAATCCAAGGGACTCAGGAGTCCCAGGCCCTCCTGGAGATGTGTGGCCAGTGGAACCCGGAGAGCACAGGGCGAAATAGCAGCTGCTCAGCTGGGCAGCAGCACACGCTCCAGGAGGTAGGTGAGCGAGTCCCAATGCTTCCAGAGGAGGAAGAGGACGAGGAGCAGGAGGGCGGTGCTGGTGATACGTAGGCGTGTCTTCATGAGGGGCGTGATGAAGTTGGCAATGGTGGACACAAACACCAGCAGCACGGCCATGAGTGCCAGGATCACATTGATGAACTTGCCCAGCAGAGCTCGTGCGTTGGCGTTCTCCACACCTTCTAACTGCACCACCTGCTGCTGCTGCTGTTGCAGCTCCAGCTTGGTGACCCGGGTCAGGCAGGACTCCACGGCCTCCTGCAGGGGACAGAGGGTGGTGTAAGGGAGCTCAGGGTGGGTGAGATTCTAGACTGAGCCCAGTCTGCCTGTTCTTTTCCCCATAGGGCTTAAGTGTGATCTCCAAGGGTTTGTGAGCTGGAAGATTGGTTTCTGTCATGGCAATGCTAGGGTTGCAGAACCTTTTTGTGTGTGTGTATGTGTGTGTGTAATGTAAAGAATTAGAGCCTATGAGAGAAAATCTGACCCCTAAATCTCTCTGGCTTTCTGCCTCACTGTGTGACTCTCCTATACAGTCCCTGTCTTTGGGAGGCTATAGCAATGCGGTCTTTACCAGCTCCAAAGACAGGATGACATCCTCTTGGGTCTTCAGAGAGGAGAGCTGGGTGGATCTTTTCTCTTTACAGATTATTCAACCTTACACATTCGCTACAGCAAAGAATACACTAATATGCCACTGTACCAAGAAGGTGGTAACAGAGCCCCTCTTCAGGGCCAAGAAGGGTATACCTACAACTGGGGACAGAACACTTGACTGACGACTGTCTGAGGAGGATGTAAGGAAGAGGAAGTCTTGCTTATTGATTCCAGCTCCAAATTGAGGTAGGCAAATGCCCAGGAATAACAATTAATTCATTTGTAAATCTGATACCAAAGATGTGGCAACCATAAGTGGCCCTTGCCTACCAGTTTGCCTTTGCATAATGCATACACTTGGCCAAGGACTTACCTTGTTCTTATCTCTACCCCAGCAACACTGCCTTCTTCTGCATCCTGTACCTATCTGCCCTATGGATAAACCTCTGCTCATCATTTATGGATAAACGTCCTGTGTGATATGTCCACCCCAATGCTGTCACCTGTACCCTGGGCCTACGGCTCTATCCACACATCAGGACATCCCCAGAGAGGCCCGGGCCATACCTGGATGTCTCAGGCTCTCTCATAGGACTGGTAGGCCACCTTTTCCTCCATGCTATAGATAAACCTCTGCTCATCATGCCTTATGTGATAGGTCCACCCCAATGCTGTCACCTGTACCCTGTGTCTACAGCTCTATCCACATATCCTGGGCCATACCTGGATGTCTCGGGCCCTCTCGTAGGACTGGTAGGCCACCTTTTCCTCCATGCTGGCTAGCTCTTGCTTTAGGTTGGTCATCTCATTCTGGTGGAGCTCAGTCAGGTCATTCAGTTGCTCCTCCAGCCTCTCATACCTGGTAGGAAAAAAGGAGGTGACAGCACTTCTTACAAACCACTGTCGGTAGTGACACGCAGCCCACCCATGTGTCCAGTCCTGCCCTCATCTTTTTGTTTGTTTGTTTTTTAACAGTATTACAATGTATACAATGTAGCTCTGGCTGGCCTAGAACTCACAGAGATCTGACTGCCTCTGCTTTCTAAGTGCTGGGATTAAGGGCATGTGCCATCACACCTAGCCGACTCATTCTCTCTTTATGACTACTCCATAAGGTCAGGTCAGCATTACCCTCACTTCACAGATAGGGAAACAGTGTAGAGTGTGAGCTGCTCAGTTAAGTTACTCCAATATAAGGAAGATCTGGGATTTGAACCCAGGTAGCTGCCTCCAAGGTTCTTTCTGAACCAGAGTCTCCAGATGATCACACCTGGTGCTGGCTCTCGTCTTAGTCTCCCTTATGTCAGTTAAGAGCATAACACCCCAAAGCAGTGATGCTCAACTTGGGGGTTGAACGACCCTTTCACAGGTGTTACATATCAGATATTCTGCATATTAGTTATTTACTTTACAATAATAATAATTTACTGTTACAATAATTTGTAACAGTAGAAAAATTAAAGTTATGAAGAAGCAATGAAAATAATGTTACGGTTGGGGTCACCACAACATGAGGAACTGTACTAAAGGGTCACAGTGTGAGGAACGTTGAGAACCACTGACCTAAAGTATCCTGCGACCGGCAGAACCTTTGTTCCAGAGATCTAGTGACCCCTGTTCCAGTCTGGAGAAAGCTCCTCAGGGGTTCCTCCCGGCATGGCAAGACCCTTCTGGATGTTTCTCCAGTGGCCTCCAAAGCTCAGAATAGCTTCCTTCCTTTCCCACTGGGCCCACCCGCAGCTGGGAAGCCAAGAGGTACCCACCTGTAGCGCTCTTCTTGCAGGCACTGGGTCATGTAGGTGTAGTCCCTCTGCAGCTGAGTCTTCAAGTCCTCCATGGAGTCCTCCAGGTGTGACTGGCCCTGCTTGATGTCCCGCAGCTCCTCCAGCAGAGTGTCCAGATTTCCAGGGGCACCATAAAGAGTGTTGGATCTAGGGCTCCCCAGTGCACCTCCCGGTCCAGCCCCAGAGTTGCTGCCCGCCCCAGCCGAGCTGGCACTGGCGCTGGAACACTCATCGTCACTGCCGTACTTGGGGCTGGAGACTAACGTGGCACTGCCACTCAGTGCCCGGGCTGCCTCTTCGGGGGGCCCATCTTCCATAGGGTCCTTCAGGTGGGCAATGTTGTCGGCACTGCCGAACTTGTTGCGAATGAGGCTGGCGAACTCCCGGGGCTTGGACACCACTGCAGTATGGGTAGCTTGCGAGAGGCCAGAGAGACTGCCTTTGACACCCTCCACCACGCCACCCCCAAAGCCACTGATGCCGGCACGCATGTTGGCGCCCACATCCTTCAGCCCTTGCTGCATATCGCGCAGCACATCTTTGGGCTGTCGCGAGGGCCCATTCTGCTCTATCTCCTTCAGACGTCGGCGGTAATGCTCCAGTTTCTTGTGCAGTTGGGCGATGGTCTGGGCCGACTTTTGATTCTTCTTCTCAAACACCTGCTTGATACGCGACACCTGCTGCTTGTCCGCATTGTTGGCCAGCTTCAGGTACTCCGCCACGTTATCATCCCGCGCCTCCTGCTCGATCTTGATCTGCTCGGTGATCTTCAGGATCTTCTGGTGCAGGTGGTCAATGGCAGCTTTAGTCCGCTGGGGGTCGGGCGCTCCATCTGGCACGTCCAGACTGATGGGGCCATCAGTGTCACCATGGCCAGGGCCAGAGGGGAGGCTCAGGGCCACAAGATCTCCCTTGTCACCCTGGGGAGGAGAACCAATTGTGAGACACGGGAGGGAGCTCAGCAGGGTTGTCAGTGTAGCGCCGGCCACCCTTGGGTGTGGCTTCTCCACCTGGACAACAGATGCAGGATGAAGGAAGAGCCTAAGTTTCTACAGCAGGCCCCACAGCGCAGGCCAGCTTTACCCTTATGAAGAGCTTTCTCTCTGAAATGAAGTCTAGGCACGTCTACTTTGCCTTTGGAGCAGGGTGTTCTAGCAAGTAACTTGGGGACACACCACTATGAAAAGACAGACCCTTTGGCCCTGAGGAGAGATGGGCTCAGCTGTCTCTCTGGATTCGATCTCTTAATTAGGCGTCTCCTTTGGAGCTATGAAAGCCCACTTGTGCCTTCCAGCCTTGTACCCCGTTTTCACTAACTCAGCTGCATGGATCACTAGCCCTGTTCACAGCCCTTTTGTTACCTTCCTGCTCTCCGAGGGTATCAGCAATCTCCTCTGACTCATGACGGCGGGAACACTGGATCTCTCCCACTCTCCCAGAACTGAGGAAAGAGAGCACACCCACCCACCCGACTGGGCAGGTCCTTGAAGTCTAAAGACCCAGAGGTAACTCAGAGGCCTCTAGAGGCCAAGAGTCTGGAAGACCTGAGAAGGAAGAGAATGTGCAGGAAGGAAGGCAAGAGCCTCTCCTCTCCCCACCAGGCAGGCAGGCAGGCAGGCAGGCAGGCAGGCAGGCAGGCTTCCTGAGTGTGTCAGTGTGGTACGAACTCAGACAAACGGGAGAGATCTGAGAAAAGCTGAGGCAGGGGATCAGAGGGAAAGGGCAGGGAAGATACTGAATTTGAGATAGATCTGTGGGCAGGCCTGGAGCCTACTAACCCCAGGCTACTGTTGGCAGCTGAGTCCCTTATCATTACACAACAGAAGCAAGCTGGATCAGATCACGGGGTGGGGGAGGGGAGAGGTGAATGCCATGTTGTAGACGGGATTGAACAAAAGAAAGCAGCCTTGTCACACATGCTGGAAGCAGACAGAGCTAACTACAGGCAGAAGTTACTGGAGAACACCGCTTATGACAACAGCGCTGGCAAACTCAGGAGGCAGGGAGGGGCTCCTTTTAGGGTCCCCTAAGGATGCCAAGAGGACAATCTTCTGAAGTAAGGGCTTTCCTCTGGGCTTTGGGTGTCCCTTTATGTCCCCTCTGTGTGTGCCTCGGGACTCTCCTCCAAACCATGTCCTCCCAAAGCCATCCATCCCAAGGTCTGTCTCCTCCTGCACCTGTCACTCCCTGCAGGCTCTCTGGTTTTCCGGAGCCTCTGTGTCTCTGCCTGTATAATGGGTGTGCTCATACCTACTCTCAAGTTCCATAGGAGGGTTTCCTGGATGGCATCCCATAGGCACATGATAAATGCCAGATCTGAATTTAGGTAGATTTTCCTCCTGGGGAGTGATGCCTACAGCGAAGCTGGGCTATCAAAGCATATTACTCAATATTGATGGAACTGTACAAAGTAAGTTCCTATATAACACGTGGCCTTTACTCTCAAAGAACTTGGCCTTAACACAGGTGGTCCTTAATCTCCTCCTGGGGCAAAGAATATGCAGGTAATGGGCATCGATGGTAATGTGTTTGGCAGTCTGCATGCTGCCATTCACTCTTTGTGAATGGTGCCAGTGGACAGAACAGATGGGGACGGGTGCGGGATGCTGGGAGAGCTGCAGTGCCTTACTTAGGGAGGGACAGCACATTGTCTGCCTGCCAGGCTCCTCTCACCACGAGGCATCTGTCTCAGAGTGGATTCTGTACAGTGCCCAGGAATGAGGCTAGACTTTTTTTAAATTCCATTTTTTTTGGGGGGGGGGTGTTTGCTTTTCTGAGATAGCCCTGGCTGTCCTAGAACTCACTCTGTAAATCAGGCTGGCCTCAAACTCAGAGATCCACCTATCTCTGCCTCCCTAGTGCTGGGATTAAAGGCCTGTGCTATCACTGGCCAGCTTTATTAAAAGCAAGATTCTTGTTTGTTTGTTTTTGTTTTTTGAGACAGGGTTTCTCTGTGTAACAGTCCTAGCTGTCCTGGAACTAGCTCTTGTAGAACCAGGCCGGCCTTGAACTCAGAGACCCACCTGCCTCTGCCTCCCAAGTGCTGAGATTATAGGCACGTGCCACCGCCACCCGGTGAGGCTAGACATTGTTGACACCCAAAGGTAGCAGAGACTACCCTTACCCACTCCCACCCCCACATACACACTCTTCTCCGTCCTCTACCCAGACCCCAACTTGGGCATCCCGCCTGAGAACTGTATGTTGGCAGGGGGTATAAACTGTGTGGCTCACGCTGGCATATCTCCAGTCACAGGCCATCATCCTCCATGGACGCACCTTACTAGGCTGCCAGAGAAGTGGCATCAATTCCCTTTGCCCTCTAGGGTCTTTTTTCCTCTCAAATTTCCATTCCAATGGCTTCCATAGCAGAATAAGGCAGCAACAGTGCACCTCCCTTATCTGCTGCTCTGTGCCAGGTGTGGTTGGTTCGCCAGGATTTGTACTTTCATCCCTTCAACCCCGGAGACAACCCGAGAGCCAGGCAACACTGCCATTCCCATTCTACAGAAGAGAAAATTAAGGGCTGGCCCAGGACTACAGGCGTGAGTGAATGGCATAGGATCTGAATCCTAGTGGGCACCTAGCCCCAGGGCCTGACCCTTGGACATCTGGGAAGTCCCTGCACATCCACAGCTTGAGACATTCCTGCCTTGAGTGGTCTCGGGATTTCTGTCAGTGGTCCCGAGACACCTGGCCTCACCCTCAAGCAATTATGCTGGCATTTGCTATAGTGAGACTGAGGGGGTCTTACATCCTGTGTAAGCGAGGAAAAGGGAATTACGGAGACAGGTGAAACGGCTTAGCACTGGTAAAAGGCATCGCTGCCAGGACTAATGACTTGCTCCCCACCTGGGAAGGAGAGAACCCACTCCCCTGAGTTGGCCTCCGACCTCTGCCCACACTGTGCATGTATATGGGTACACACATAAAAGAATGAAATATATACACGGAGAAAGGATATATATACACACAAGCCTCGGTTGGCTTGGAACTCACTATGTAGTCTGGCCTCCACAGTGGAGGGATTACAGAGGTCAGCCACCACCAAGACCCCTTTAAGACTGAAGGGAGATGGGGCAAGGGATAGAGGGAGCCAAGGATCTGGCAGACAGCCACAGGGGCACAAAGAAGGATTATATTTTAACAGGGAAAGGAATGTTAAAGAAAGAAGAGAGTTCCTCAAGTGGTGAGAACACACATAGATAAGATTTGCCAAAGAAGAATGGGGGCTGGGATGCAGCTAAGTGGCTCAGTACTTGCCCAGCATATACAAAGACCTTGGGTTCAAATCCTAGCACCTAAAAAAACTGGGTGGAGCTGGAGAGATGCCTCAGTGGTTAAGAGCACTTGCTTCTCTTGCAAGGGACTTGGGTTTGGTTCCCAGTACCTGCATGATGGTTCACAGCCAGCTGTACCTCCAGTTTAGGGGATCCAATATTCTCTTCTGGCCTCTGGGTGTACCAGGTATGCATGTATACATCCACACATGTAGATAAACATTCACACACAAAGTAAAATAAAATACATTTCTATTAAAAATAGTGATAGGATACAAGCCTGTGAGGGGCACTGGAATGGGCCTAGTTTGGCATCTGACAGCAGTCTGGAACCCTGGTTTGGTCAGCTATCAGTTGTGTGCTTTCAGATGGTCTAGAAGAAGTGGGTAACCCTACTTCCTTCAAGGGATTCTCAGAGGATAAAATGAGATATGAAGTAAGGGACATACGGCAGTTCCTTAAAAACAAATATGGATTTCCCAGGAGCCACCGTGGAAAGTGCAGATCCAGGATGTGGGCCAGTCCTGAATCAAAGTCTGTACATCTCAGACCCTCATCAGGGAAGCGTCTTTGTGCGTAGATAGAGATTAATCCGGAGACCTATAACCGGTCAACCAGAGGCTGTGGGATTCTCAGCTCTGTACAGCTCTAAGTGAATGGCTACATCACTCCCCATCCCCGAAGGCTCAGAGATAACCCTGGGGGAGGGGGCAAAGGCAAGAGCCAGAGGCAGTGGACATCTGCAGTGACATGACAGGGCCCTTGCACACACGACTCGCAGTGGCTGGCATGGCATGCAAGAGATGTGCAGCCAAGATGAAGCCAGCCAAAATCCCAGCATGGGCGAGGGAGGGGCTCATGAAATCCCACGCCTAACTGATGCTGCACGGGGAGGGAGAGTAAGTCTTCTTCAGGGATGTGGTCCCCAAAAGCTCCTCACACTGCAGTGGATGGTCCTATAACCACACAGGGCTAAGCGGATTCAGAGAGTTTTTAAAAGGAGGAAGACATGAAGTTTGGAGGGAAAAGTGGCGGGGGAGTGAGAGAAGGGAATGGGGGTAGAAAATGTTATATTCATGTATGAAGTTCTCAATAAAAAGCACACTATCATATCATCATGTAGAAAATTATTCATAAATTATTCTATAGATAAATAAAAACAATTGATAATTTGCATCTAAAGCAAAAGGTTTTAGTTTGTCCCCCTCAAACTGTATATTTCTGAAATCAGAACCTTTTCTCACTGTTCTGTAGCAATTAATACACTGTGGAAATATAATGATCAATTGCATTATGGCTATAGATGTAAAATGTACAGTCATTTATGCTTCTACAAATAAATACAGACTAAGACACTGCATATTCAATAGGAAACCACATTATTTAAAGTAAATTTCTTGTTCTTAAAGTTACTTTTGTTTATTTTGGAGAGGCACATGTGTGGAGGTCAGAGGACAACTTTTGGGGGTCAGTTCTCTCCCATGTGGGTCCTGGGGATTGAACTCAGGTTGTTAGGCTTGGCTGCAAGTGCCTTGAACCTCTGAGCCATTACATCTGCCCAGCGATGCTTTTAACAAAGCAAATCAGCATAGTAAGCACATGTAGAAACTGGAATCCTAATGTTTTGCTGGTTAGAAGGTGAGATGGTACAGCCAATGCAGGGGAACAGAATGGTGGTCCCTTGCCGTTAAATACAGAACTACCTAATAACTGTCCAATTCAACTCTGAGTGTGCACCTGTTCTAGTTCACTCCCTGTTGCTGTGATAAACAGCATGGCCAACAACAACTTGGGGGAAGAAAGGGCTTACTTCATCTAACAGGTTATAGACCATTCAAGAAGGAAGCCAAGGCTGAAGCAGAAACTAACGGGAAAATGCTGCTTGCATGATGCAGGAGCCTCTGGCTTGCTCAGCTTCCTTTCTTGGACAACCCAGGTCCTCCTGCCTAGGGATGGCACTGCCCACATCAATTAGCAATTAAGCAATTACCTCAGCCAGGACATGGAGGCACACACAGCACTCGGAGGTCAGAGGTTGGTGGATTTATGAGTTCAAGGCCAGCCTGGTCTACAGAGCAAGCTCCAGGACTATGCAGAGAAACCCTGTCTCAAAACAAAATAAAACAACAAAAAACAAAAATAAGGGCTGAGAGATGGCTCAGCGGTTAAGAGCATTGCCTGCTCTTCCAAAGGTCCTGAGTTCAATTCCCAGCAACCACATGGTGGCTCACAACCATCT
>NC_022013.1:22861560-22863272 GCF_000317375.1 Microtus ochrogaster
AATATTTAAAAAAAACAAAAATAAAAAAAGAAAGGAAGGAAGGAAGGAAGAAAGGAAGGAAAAAAGGAAGGAAGAAAACTAATCTGACCTAGGCAATTCCTCAATTGAAGTTCCCTCTTCCCAGGGGACTCTGGGCTGTGTCAAAGTGACAGTTGAAGCTAACTATAACAATACCAAAGGAATTGGAAATGGTATTGAAATAGACACTGGTACAAGTTCAGAGTGGCACGCTTCTCAATAGCCTCGGGTAGGCACAGCTCAGAGACAGCCATTTAAACCAGTGAATGGGCTAGCAAAACGAGACTCCACATAATGGAAGACTGTTTAGTTACAGCAAGGAATGAGATTCTGATAATGCCAGAACATAGACGAATCTAAGAAGCAGTTTGCTCAGTAGAGGCTACATGCTGAATGGTCCCACTATGGGAGCCTCCACAGTGCTAAATCTACAGATGAGCAGTTGCTGGGGACTGGGGGAGGCAAGAGACCCTAATGGGTATTGGGTCTCCCTGAGGATCATAAAGATGATTTGGAACTCGGAGGAGGTAATGGTTGTGCACATGAACATGGGAGGGAGGGATCCAGCCACATCAGAGCGGTTTAGAGTGGGCACCCGGACCTTGAATCCCTCCAGACTAGGCGCTAGGAGAGGCACAGCAGTGACTCAGTGCCTGCCAGTGGCGGGTGGAGAATTCAGGCCCCCGGTTTGGAGGAGGGCTTGGCTGTAAAGACCGCTCCTCTTTCCAAATGGTGTAGAGTTTTCCTCAGCTTACACCAGCTGCCAGTACCACCTCTAGGGCAGAAGCCCCATGGCACAGTGACCCCACTCCTGCGACTGAGGAAAGTTGGTCACTATAAATACCTTACTTGGGATGAAACCCCACAAACAGGCTGAGCAGACTTTAAGGAAAGATCTGGCAAGGAGGGGCCAGGGCTCACACACATGCTAGGCAGCTGGGGAATCCATGACATGGTCCTACATGGTCCTGCTCAGAGAGCTTACTAGCCAGGGCTGCAGTGATGAAGGTTCTGGGGAAGGCAGAGCTGGAGTGTTTTCTGAGTCTCTGGGGCCAGCTTTTCCTCTTTTTGTCTTGGCTTCAGTGAGATCTCCCCATGGTCCATGAAGAGCTGGGCACCTGTCTACTTAGCTCGGGCAGTGCACAGACCTGTCTCCCTGCCTGCTTTCAGCAACACAACTGAACCTGGATTGGGCACACTGCCACATGACAGGAGTGGCTGGATCAGGGCTTCCCCAGCCTCGGCTCCCATCGCCCTCTGTGGTTCTCACCTCCTCCTGGGCCTGAGTCATTGTGTTAACCTGGCCGTGGGACACTTGCCCTCCCCACTGCATGGCAGTCCAGCAGCTGGAATCCTGGGAAGCCAGCAGGCAAATGGCAGGTGCTTTTAGGACAGAAAGTGCCAGTTTAAGAGATGCTTTCAAAAGGGAGGAAAAGGTAGTTGCTATGTGAATCCTCATTTTCTTTCTTTAGCAGTGTATGCACACGGGCCCTAGGAATAACCACTGCTGGGCTGGAGAGATGGCTCAGCGGTTAAGAGCACTGGCTACTCTTCCAGAGGTCTTGAGTTCAATTCCCAGCAACAACATGGTAGCTTACAACCATCCATAATAAGATGGTGCCCTCAAAAAAAAAAAAAGATATGGTGCCCTCTTCTGGCCTTCAGGGATACATGCAGGCAGAACACTGCATACA
>NC_022013.1:22863919-22890349 GCF_000317375.1 Microtus ochrogaster
AAATAAATACATCTTCAGGCAAAGAGGAACACAAAAAAAAAAAAATGAAAGAAAGAAATAACCATTGCTTGTGAGGAGTCTATGCTTCCTGCCTGTGTTCCCAAGTAGACTCATAATCTCCTCTTACCTTGGGGCAGGCAGCCCAGGGTACCCACAGTGGGCTGGCATGTCCAGTTGGAAAGACAATAGTAAGGCTACTCTTGGGGGGGGAGAGGATGACGATGAAGACAAAAGAAGCAAATAAACAGATCTTTCGGTCTCCTAATCCCCCCTTTAGGCCCCGTGTTCACTCTGATCCATCTATGTGCCTGGCCACACATAGAAGAGTTGCTCCTGAAGGCCGGGTCCTGGCTTCCACCGTGTCAGAGCGCAGTGGATGTGCAGGCTGGGGGTGGGGCAAGGCAGTCAGGACTAGTGACTCGGCAGTGATTCAGCAGAGGTGCTTGGACCAGCTCCCTGCTGTCCCAGAGAGACTCTTATTCTATAAACTCTCTTGGGATGGAGAACACTGATTTCCTTAATAAAACTTAAGTCCCAGGGGGAAAGAAGATAAATCCAGCTCAGGATGGAGAGGAAAGCATGTGGCCAGCTAAAATCCTCCAGCCTCAAAGGTCAAACTGAGAGAAGGCACCTGACGTTACGGCCAGGGCAGAGGGAAGACTATCCCACCCAGCCCCAGGTCCTGAAGTCAGGGCTGTTCCTCTTCCAATACAGCAGATACCACCTTATTTGGCTGGTGGTTCTCTCTTCCCAGTGGGAACATATGGGGTGCATAGAAATGTTTAATCCAGCTTTAGATGGGTCACCTTACTGACCCAAGCACTCACTCCCAGGTGGGCAATGGGAAGATGTGGGGGAAATACTCTGGAGGCCTTAGAGTCCTGTCTCGAGGGGTCAGGAGGTCAGACGCTCAGCTACTCAACAGGGCACACAAAGAGCTTTGTCTATGTGAGAGGGAGGTGGAAACAGTCCCACAGCAAGTCTCCAGCCACACGAGGAGGTAAAGCACGCCCCCTCCCACTTCTCCCTTCTACAAGGGGATGGCTGAGGGCAGACTGTGCACAGATGAGGAGACACACCCCTTCTCCATGCAGCACCCATCCATCTCAAGGCAGAAGTGTAGCCAGCTGCGTCTCATCACCTGGCCTTCTGCAGCCCACAAGCCCACCCTGCGCCTAAGGGATAACTCTGCAGAGCTGATGGAGGGCCTGGTCTCAGCTCCACCTGGGCTGTGACCCTTTCTGTTAGTGCTGCTCCTGTAACTCCATCCTTCCTCCAGTCCTGGCCCTCCCGAGGACAAAGCTCCTTTGTCCACATAAACGCCCACTGCTCTCCTTCCTTCTCTGCAGAGCACAGACTCTTGGTTGAGATGCTGGAGCTGGTCTGTCATTTTAGAGTCTTTTATTTTCCATCCTCTGATTCTCCGGTAGCCGAGCACTACGGTCCTAAACTCTCTTTGGTCCATGGGGGTCAATGCTCCCAGAACCTCTCCATTTCCTTCTCCCTGTCACCGCTTCTGAATGCAGAGCCACCATGACTAGAAGCACCCTTGTATTTAACGGCATGCCAGCTCTCCTGTATCTAGAGTTCTCTGTAACTGGGCAGGAGAGAGGTTGGTTCTGGGGCGCTTGCTACCCGACGAGCTCTAGAAACGGCTCTCCTTCATTTTACAACCCCTCTCCATGTCCCACGTGAAAAGTCTTTCCTTCCCTGACCCAGAGCCTCACCTGTGCGGATACCGTTTCCCAAGGCTGTGCTGGCGAAGAGATGCCAGGAGCTTTAAGGGCCCAGCTGTCTGAGGGCAGTGTCAGGCTCCCAGGCTCCCAGTCCCTGGGCAGCACTGGGCTGGCTGTTGGGAATCGGGGCCTGAGAGCAGGTGTGCCCGAACTCCCAGGCTCTGCGGCCGCCATCTCCAGTCTGAGAGAGGCCTAGCCAGGGATTAGGGGTGGATTGCTCTAGATTTCCTCCTCCCCCAGGGCGCTCTTTCCCATCTGGCAGGAAACATGGAGGTCTATCCAGCGGGAGGACCTCTCCCCAGCCCAGTGTGTAGGAGGATGTCCTAGTGTGACTGGCCGAGCTGCATGCAGGAGGTGGGAAGTCACAGGAAAATATAGGGCAAATAACTGTTCGCCCACCAGACAGACACTGACCAGTTCCTCCCATTTCCGCATCTAAGAATCTCCCCGGTGATCAGAAACCCTCCCACAGCCCTGCTCAGCTGCACCAACGCCCAGTTTCAGCTCATAATGGAAGTATGTCTTCCAGAAGGGGTCTCGCTCAGGAGTTCTCCTCCTCTCTTCCTGTTCCGTGGCTTAAAGCTCGGTCACTTCTAACCCAGAATCCCCAATAATGGCCTGGAGACATCAGCAGCCTTAATAAGGGAACCCCTCTGTCCTGAGACTGTGTCCCATGAAGCCACTCTGCTCTGGACACCTCTGTGCCTCCCTCCCAGCTTCAGCTTCCCCCAACGTCCTGTCCCC
Organism: Microtus ochrogaster; assembly: GCF_000317375.1. Lineage (NCBI taxonomy): Eukaryota > Metazoa > Chordata > Mammalia > Rodentia > Cricetidae > Microtus > Microtus ochrogaster. Next base: position 22,866,400 of record NC_022013.1, read on the forward strand.
CAGCACTGCCCAGGCAGGAACCACCCAGGGTACAACAAAGACACAAACTCACAGCAGTCCCTTTTTCCTTGGACTTCATCTGTGCAGTTCCAGTAGGAAATCCTGTCGGTCAGCAGAGGGGGCCAGAGGGCCACCGTCGAGAACAGCAAGTGGTGAGGAAGGAGATGGAGAAGCCAGTCCTGGGTCCACCAATCTCTCTACCAGCAAGCTCCCCAAGGCAGAATGTCCATTCCGCGACTCGGCACTCATGTGAGCCCCCAGAAGCACACAGGGCTTAAATACCGACGGTCAATGTGGATCATGCTCATGGGGCAGTCCCAAGTTCAAGAAGGTTCCAAGAGATAAGAAGGGCCCCGTGCTATCTCTAGGAGCCAGTGCCAAGGTTTGCAGCCAAAATCACCGAGACCAGGAATCCCCCACCCAGGGGTCCTGGAAACTGTACAAACATGTGTCAGCTGATGACTTAGGGGTTTCTGAGGAGGCTGGCTAGACATATTACATGGGTCTCCCATGACTGGGGCCATCTCTGGTCTATAGGATCAGGGAAAACTCTAGGCAGTTCCTACTTTCATAAACGACCTCTCTGTTTATACAGTATTTTGACAAAGTACTGTTCCTTTTGCATAACAGTCATTAATATAAAGTCTTGCTGTCCATATTAAACTATAGGAAGGAAAGGAGTAACCCTTATGGTTATCTGGGCCTCTTCCTGTGGCCAACACGAGGCTGGTCTCCTTTGACACTAACAGTGTAACGGCAGCTGACTATCTCACTGGGCTGTAATGGAAGTTCTCTGCAGCAGGTCCATCCTAGGTAGCAACAAGTCTGGCTTGAGATTCTTACCCTTGAGATATCCCTTCCCTGTCCCCTCCTTTTGGGCTTCACCAAGTTAAGATTTTTAAATTTAAATTATGTGTGTGTGTGTGTGGGTATGTGGGTGTGAAAGCAGGTGCCTGTGGAGGCCAGAGGCACTGAATTCCCTGAAGGGGGAGCTACAGGGGGTTGAGAGCTACCTGATGTGGGTGCTGGGAACCGAGCTCAGGTTCATTGGAAGAACAAAGTGCTCTTAACCTCTCCAACCCCCAAGCTAAGGCTCTTAAAATTTCTTTATTTTTCAAGATTATAATATAATTATATAGTTTTTCTTTTCCTTTTCCTTTCTCCAAACCCTCCCATATAACCCTCCTTTCAAAAAAAATTTTTTTTTTGGTTTTTTCGAGACAGGGTTTCTCTGTGGCTTTGGAGCCTATCCTGGAACTAGCTCTGTAGACCAGGCTGGTCTCGAACTCACAGAGATCCTCCTGTCTCTGCCTCCCGAGTGCTGGGATTAAAGGCGTGCGCCACCACCGCCCGGCTCCCAAAATTGTTACATACATATATATGTACATATTTATTGGCCAAACCACTTCAGTGGTTCACATCGAATTTCACAACTTCAACGAACAACACCAAGTCTATAACTGCTTGGTATTTCCCACCATGCTCTTACTTGTAAAGAGCCGAGTTTACTTTCAGTCTGCATCATCGGGAGGGAGCCCTCGTCCGCCAGAGTATGGACAATGAGGACAGTATATGAGTGATGACAGATGTACCGGTGGGTCCAGACCACGTGAGCAGAGGTGCAGGGGTCTAGACTGGACCACCTGGGGTCTGCTTAACTGGGAGAGTGTAGTGGGCCCAGTATATACACCAGCACAGCACGCCTTCTGGCCTTAAGGTCTTACACTTCCCATGATTGCCCGGGAAAATCCTATGCCCTCTGAGGCGCCCCCTTGTCTGTCTCTTTCTGAACTTCCCTTTCCTTTTTCCTTTTCAAGTTACACTTTATGTGTTTATCTGTCTTTGTGTGTAGGGTATGTGTGGGGGGGGGTACACGTGCCACAGCACACATGTGGAGGGCGGAGCAGATCTTGCTGGCATTGAGTGCTCACTCTCTCCTTCTATAACTCAGGTCATCAAGCTTGGCAACAGGAACCTTCACTTCACCCCCTGAACCATCTCACTGGCCCATAACCTTTTCCATATCAACAACAACAACAAACAAAAAAAAAAAAAAGGAGGAAGAGGGGGCAGTGGCCACAGGAGACAGAGGTTAAGAGCAGGCTAAGATTGGGGTTTTCTTCCCACGTACGTACGCACGCACGCACACACACACACACACACACACACACACACACACACACACACACACACACACATTTTTTTTTTTAAATTGTGGAGTTGTCTCTGAATGACAACTTTCTGATCCAGAAAGCTAAGAACAGCAGAAACAGTTTTTTGCTAGCCACATTGCATTAAGATGGCCATGGGGAAAACTGCCCCCTAATGGGACATTTCAGCTCCACTCCTGGAACAACTCATCACAATGTCAGACAGGAAGAGGGCAGGAAGGGGTCAAGGGACAAACCAGCAGTCTCTAAGAGAAAAGGAACACATGGTGATCAGGGCAGTGTCGCCTGGCAAGCCAGCAGGCAGAGAGCACTTTCCTCTGTGATGTTGTCCTTGTCCTTATCCATGAGCAGAGACCCTGAATCTGCCAAGAGGAACCGCAGGGAACATTTATGACCTTGGGTTTCAAGCTTGGTTCCATAGTTGCTCTAAAACTTTGGTTGAAAGTATTCACAGTTACAAGGGGAGGGATTGAACGGGTAAGGGTTGAAGGTGAATATGTCTGGGAGGAAGATATGTACAGAATGGGCTCCAGGGATGCTGAATAAACTTGCCAGTAGCCTGGCAGTGCTTGGGAGTCAGAATGGCTGGTAGAGATTCTTACCCTGCTACCCACAAGCTATGTAGCCTGGACAGGTACTAGCCATACTTCTTCCTAGCCACAAAGGAGTCAGGTGTACCCACCGAGGGGTCTGCAGGATGAGGCCAAAAAGCCAAGCGGGGCATGGGAAGAGAATGTAAGCTGAGCCTCGGAAGCTATGCAGCTGTGTCCACAGAGGCTGACACACTGCTGGCCTCACTGAAACAGGTTGCTAGAACTGAGCCCCCATCACCACATGTGAATGTGTAAACCCATGCACACATCACAGTATTCTAAACGGTACCTTGAAGACTTAGCCTGGGACAGAAAAGTAGCTGTCATCTGAAGGGAAGTTGAGAGGGGAAAAAACAGGGGGAGCCACCACAAGTAATTCAAGTAACGCCCCCGAAAGGACACAAACCACCAAGCAACTTTCCTTTTGCAAAGAAAATGTGCTGTTGGGTGACTGCCACTGCGTGTACTTCCTGTAAGTCTCGGTCATCCCTCTTGGTCACTTCCTCTATGGTATGGCTGAGGAAGAGACAGCCCCACGGCAGGCAGGTGGTTAGCACTGGTTTACAAGCCCAGCAGCTGAGCTACAGCTGGGGGTGTCTGGACTCATCTTCTCCACACAGAGTTAAGTCTGAGGGCAATAGACAGACCCACATTGTCCTTGAGCAGGGAGCTGGTGGAGCCAGGGCCTGAAGTCACACTGCTCTCCACGCCTGGCAAGGTTCAGCTCTCTTTCACCCTGGCTTCTTCCTCATTTGGCTTCTTCTTACACACCATACTTCCTCGTCATTTAATTTGATATCAAGCCCTTACTTCCTTATTTTCCTCTGCCTTATTTATATTATCGTCCTCTCCCTCCTGCAGAAAGTCATACTATTTACTTTTTTTCTCTTAAAAAATACAATAAAAATAGGGTTGGGTATAGCTCAGTGGTAGAGTACTTGCTTAGCATGCAAGAAGCCCTGGGTTTGCTTCCCTAGTACCACAAAACACAAATAAAATTAAGAACTCAGTCAGCAGAGTCCACACATCCTACAGAGTGGGAAGCCTGAGTACAATGGTGAGAAGCAACTAAATTTAGTATCTTAGAAGGCAAGGTAAGGCCTTAAAATATCCTGGGCTGCATATGGTGTGTGGCGAGCAAAGCCCCAGCAAGGGCTCCTTCTTGGGAGGCTAACAGCTGCCCTGATGTTCACCATGCCTCCCCTGAAAACAAGGGCCAGGGAGGTCATTGTCCCACCCTTACTTTCAAACCTAACCAAGTCACCATTAGGAACTGCTTTCCCCTGGGGATACAAGAGAATGGTTGGTATTGTTCACCAGGAACTGCGGTGATCAAGGCAGGTGTGTACTCTGGGCGCACACAGACAGATACAGCCCTAGGAGCTGCAGAAGCAAACAGAAGGTCTATGGAGCAGGAGGCCACAGCACAGCATTGGCGTGTAAACGCCATGAGACCTTTCAGCTGCTTTCATGGAGGGAGGAGGCGTCTCCTCTACCCCGGGCCTTGGATGATCTAATGTCTCAGATACTCTGGGGTGGGGGTGGGGGACCTTGTAATTCCTGGGAACCTGGTCAGTGGAAACAGCCATATATCTGGCTCATGATTAGGCCAAACAAATTCATTCCTTTGCTGTCCTCTGCTCCCCAGAGGAGGGCTTATGGGGAACAGGTCCTGAAAAAAGTGACCCAGAGGAAAAGGCATCTCCTTTCTGCACAATTTTTAGGACACAAAGTACCCTCTATCCAACCCCATTTGCCACAAATAATTGAGAACATTACTGAAACACAATTTCTGGAGGCTCCCGCTGACTCCAGGGCTCTGAGCTTACCACTGGAGCTGATATGATTAAACAAGAAATATGCACAAAAGCATTCTGCAAACTATGGCATGCTGTTTGACGGACTGTTGGCACCAGCACGTCCTAGAAGCATGCCTACAAGGCCACTGAGTCCCCAAGAAATAAGTAGGCAGGAACGGGGCCCCAGAAACATTTGGGTTTGAAGTTGCCGTCTCAGGAGGCGATGAAACCTTATATAATGACGTTAATATTACAGGGCCCCTGTCTTTCCAGGGCAGGGTTCGCCTTTCCAGCCACCCCGAGGGGACCTCTTGATCACAGTATCGCTATGGATCTGATTTAGCTTTTGCTGAACATGCTGAATTATTCATGAGCTACGGATAGCAAGCCAGCTCTGGGATGAGGGTAGGGGTATCAGGAGAGCTGTAAGGAAGAGGGAAGGTATACACTGGAAACCAGGCTTGCAGGGAGGTCAGAGAGGACCTCTAAAGTATTCAAGGGTCAAGGGCCAGTAAGATCTGCCTGATGACCTGTTTGTGACACCCTGGCACCTGTCCCTGGAGGAAAAGGAGAGGTGGGGAAGGCATTACCATAACCTCAGCACCCTAGCTCAGGAAAGCCCCTGATTCTCTGAGGATCCGCAGAGGGCTGCAATGGCATGTATTCTGAACTTCTGTTTTTATTCCAGAGCCCTCTGCCCCGCAGGAAATAAAGACAGAAAGTACGAACTGCATCTAGAACAAGACACAGATGCAGGGATCAGGTTAAGGGTACTGTATTTCCATTGCCTCACCTGGCGCCGAGGGACCAGGGTCATGTTTCTCATCTCATGGATGTGGCGAATGCAGGGAAGAGTGTGCTAGGTAGCTGGGAGATGTGTGCCAACTCCCATGGCCCATGCCCACATCCCAGTGCTGGCTCCACATAGTCTGGAGCCCGATGGCAGAGTTCTACTTCCTGCTGACTGTTACCGTCCCTGACTGGGGCTGACACCCAAACCCTGAGTACACCTTCTTGGGCAGTGCACAGCATGGCCGAAGGAGCCGAGGCTGAGAGAGGTAGAGAATGGAGCCTTGGCTGCAGTGTCCTACCTGTGTCTAGACTGGCATCATCTCAGCCCCATGGGCTGTAGACAAAGAGCTCATCTCCCACAAGGCTCTGGCTTGAGCTTAGCAACAAGGGGTTAGGTAACAGTTGTCTAACCCACACACCGTATCCCAGGCAATTGTATACTCCAGAATCCAGTTAATCAGGAGGGCAGAGTATTTCCACACAGAAAGGATGCCCGTGGGGGTAGGGCAAAGGCAAAGGAAGGGTACTGGGGCAAGTGACCCCAGCTTTGGTTCTGAAAGAGAAGGGGCTGGGGCTCTTATGACCTCTGGAGTCAAGTGTAGTCTTCATTCTTTGGCCATTCTCATGTCTAAACCGTAACAAGGTGGAGGGCTTTGCCTGAGCATGAGGGATACAATCACAGTAAAGTAGGCACAACAGGGTATACGGAAGCAGCAGGGGACTCCGGGTTTACTGAGCAAGGAAGGAATGATTCAAAGCAAAGCAGAGTGGGCTAGCCTTGGCTTGGCGAGTGCCTGAAAGCCCTACACAGTCTCAAAGGGTCCTCCAAGGAGTGGGACAGTGGCCTTTGGCTCTGTATGGAAGGCAAGAACCTTCCATACAGAGAGGAAAAGTGGGAAATAGGAGAGGGGACAGAGGAGAGTAGGGCACGCGGGTGGTAGCTGTTCTCCTCAGACACCTGGGTGACCGTGTGAGTGGCTGTACCACTGGGAGGTGGCAGTACTATATGGGAAGGGGTTGTCACTGTGTGAATAAACTGAACTGGTGTGATCCTAGAGCAGAGTCACCACAGCCCCTGTGTAGCCAGGCCTAGGACATCAGGGGCCTCATGGGTGAGTAGTCTCTGGGCCCCCAATGCCTAGGGGACCTGTTTGGAAACCTCTCTCAGCAGGCAGCCCCGCCCACCCCTGAGGCAGCAGACTGCTAGAAATAAATAAACCAGGGCCCCTGGGTGTCTGCCAAAACTTCAGTCTTCTTGGCAAGAGGTGGGGCTAAGGATGGGCCCCCTCCCTCACCATCCTGGAAGTAAACAGGGAACTTATTTACATGGGGTAGGGAAATTTTGCTGTTGGATAAATCTGGTAGAAAGTGCACAGGATGTCCTCAATCTGCCCTGGGCTGGGAGATGAGCTGCACCCCACCGCTTCTCCCTCCACCGTCTGGCACTAGAGATAACACCTCCAAGTTAGAGTGACCTGACCAGGCAGGACAGAATCTCACCTCCTTACTCCTTATGACTATGGAGAACCTGCTCCCTCACCCCAACCTACCCCAGGGGCAGCAGAAAAGAGTTTATTGGTCATAAGATTCTCTCAAGGCTGCACAGACCCTGGCCTTCATGGCTCCTTGATCACACAGGACAGAAAGGAAGACAGGACCAGGCCAAGGTCAGAAATTAGTCACACAACTGGCTCCTGTGTCATTCTCTCCTAGTCAGCCTCTAGTATGGCATGCCTTACACTGGTCCAGGATGCGCAAGGCTGGGTAGGGGTATGAAGAGGTTCTGAGGGATGCCCAAACAGACATGAAGAAAAAAACCAAAGGGATGGGAAGCTTCTGACCCCACATTTTCTAGGACCTGCTTTTGAAAAGAAAGAAAAGGAAATGAAAGAGAGATAGGGAGGGGGCAGGAAACATGTCTCCTCTTCTTTCTGAGGAGCCAAGTGGCCTAACCCTGCTAGTGGCTCCCTGTCCATGCCCCAGGGCCCATTCCCAGAAATCGGGGTCACGCACAATGTTACCCTCACTGTGTGCTCACTTGTGATACCCCCGTACGTTGACAAATGGTTTCCCCTACTTGACGTTGTAAGACCGAGTGCTACAGTGACCTTTCTCAGAGTCACAGAATGGAAAACAGAAGGGTGGGGCCCAGGGGGAATAGTGTTTGTTTTTAATAGGGAAATAACTAAAGGCAGAGCTTAGATAGCTGGGTTTGGGACAAATGATAGTCCAGGTCCCACTATCAGGACTGAATTGCTGTTATGTGAGCCCCCACCTGTCTCTGCCACTTCCTGCTCCTTCAAGCCCCCTGCTTTCTCTGGGTGGGGGCCGTGTAAGTCTCGGCAGGGCTCCTTAGGAGCCCTAGCTGCCTCCGGGATGTTTTGGTAACTCAAGCCCTACCAGGGTGCCCTGGTCTGAGAGCCAGCTGGTGAGTTGCAAACAATGGTGAGGGGTGTGGGGAGTGGGGGAGGCTTATGAATTAAAAATAGATGCTAGTAATAGCCAGGGAGCCTGCAAGAGAGCATGTGGGCTGTGTTTACTAGAGAGAAGAATACTTCCTATTCATACCAGGAGCAAGAGAGTGGAACCACACGCTTCTCATACCAGCCAATGGCCTCTGGGGCTGGAGAGTCAGATGATGGGACTTTAAGGTGGCTAGAAGATCCATCTTCCAAGGACAGGGAGGCACTTCTCTCCCCTCAAGACCCCCAGGGCCACACCTATTTCTAGAGGGACAGCTCCAGGTCCGGACAGTCTATACCTTAGGAAGAAACAATGCCTCTTTGCCAGGACCTAGCTGGACGGCCTGAGCCTGCAGTCCCTCCCTTTCTGGAGGACTCAGCCTTCACTTACGGAGTGGAAAGAATGACATCTGCTCTGCCAACTGCACTGTCTGTTATAAAGGTGGACCAGGTAAACAGTAGCAAAGCTGAAAGTTCCAAAGAAGAAGCCAGGCACACACCTTTAACTCCAGGATGAAGCAGGTAGATTTCTAAGAGCTCAAGGCTAACTTGGTTTACATAGTAAGTTCCAGGCCAGCCAAGGCTACACAGTGAGACCCTGCCTAAAATTAATTAATTAAGCAAAAGTTAAATCTTAAAAAAACAAAACAAAAGAATAGGAACGATGGGGCTGGAGAGATGGCTCCGCAGTTAGGAGCACCGACTGCTCTTCCAGAGGACCCTGGTTCAATTCCCAGCACCTACATGACAACTAATAACAACCAACCATTTCCCCAGCTGTCCCCCAGTGAGGTCACCCAAGGCTCTGGGTTTGGCCTTCCACACACATCAGGAAGAAACTCTCTCCTTCCACACATTCTCCAGACACGGTGTCAAGATAAACAGTAGGGCAAAAAGGCCCCCAGAAAGCTGCCCAGCTGGCACACCTACCCAGAAGACTCCAGCTCCCTGCACTCCCAAGCAGCAATCATCACCGGTTTCTGAAGGTGCCTACTGCCCACCTATTCCCTGTCTTTCCCAGGCAGCTAGAGAACTCTGGGGGCACCACAATTAACTGGAGGTCTCAATGATCACCCCTCCATCCAAAATCAAGCCCCTCGTGTGACAGGCTATTGCAACTAAAATTTTTAAACATACTCACTCACCCATGAGAGGTGGGCCCGGCTGTTGCTGTACATACAGAACTTTCTCATGAAGGGCTGAACAACCTGGTGGCAGCTGCTGGGTGCCCCCAGCTCTCGGGTTCACGAGGCCACACCCTGTCAGCCAAGTGCACCCAGTCCTCCCCTCACTGCACAATTCTCCCAGCCGAAGCCAGGCTCGCAAATGCAGTCCCATCGTTTTAAATGCTATCTATATGCTGACACCTCCCAAATTTATGCCTCCAGGTTGGATCTCTCCCCAGGACTCCAGACTTGTACAGCCTACTGCTTATTTGGCATTTCTACAGGGGTGTTTAATAGCCTCCTCAGACTTAACACAGCCAAAACTTAGCTCTGCTTGCTCCTCCCCCCACCCCCCGGCAAAGGAATAGCTGTTCAATTTGCCATCTTGCTGCTGTTCAGCTCACAGAAATTTCTTTTGTCCTGCAGCTAGGCCCCAAACCATGAGCCATCTTTGACTTCTGTCCCGTCATGCCCCATTCCAATCCATCAGAAACCCTTGGCCTTAACGTCTGAAGCAAATCAAGAGTTCAGCCAGCATCCTTTCTCTAACCACCCCGCTCCAACCATCAGCTCCTCTGGAGTGTCAGCGTTCTACCATACTCCTGGCTTAACCTGTCCGTTCTTACAGGGTAGCACCAGTAATCTTGTATCGAGTTCTCTAGCAACCTTCCCTATCACTTGAAGAAAAAGAAAAAAAAAGAACCTAAAAATCCTTTTCCTGGCATACTGCCCCCCATGCAGTCTGCAGTGCTCCCCGTTCCTCCCCATCCCCCATCCAGCCTGTCCCTGATCTGATTCTGAGTTCTCTACTTTGCTGTCTCCACTCCATATCCACACAATTCACCGATCACGTTGTCAGAGAGGCTTTTCTGACCAACCTATCAAAATAGCATGCCCACCCACATCCTCTGCCTTCCTGTTCTGCTTCTATTTCGCTTCTCAGCATTCTTACTACCAAATACATTGCACAGTCATTTGGTGGTTATCTCCGCCCACTAGGATGGGGGATGTGTTGCTGCAGGAACTGTTCTTTCATTCACTGAATTATCCTCAGTGCCTAGACTAGGACCCAGCACTTAGTAGATGCTCAATAAATGTTGTCAAATAAAGGGGAAAGCAGGAAGGTGCAAGTGAAAGCACTCGAGAGGGGAGGGGAGGTCTGCTGACTTATGGCTGCCAGCTGAGGCTCTGCTGCAGACAGGTGGTCCAGAACCATCTGTGGAAAGCCCTTTTTCTTGAAGACACGTAGAACCCATGTTACATGTAGAATATATGAAATGGCTCAACAGCTCATGGCCAGAAACTGTTGAAAAGTTACCTCTGGGTGTGATCATTCTGCCAAAGCAAAACCTTGGGTCAGAGCTCCATCACTGACTACCAGTGCCAGCTACACATGCAGGATAGCCTGGCGTGGTGGGGGGAGCAACGGGCTTGGGGTTAGGAAACCCAGGATCTACCACAACTGTGCTACAGGACTGAGCTCTGGGGTTTTAACATGTCTCTTATAATCTGGCTCACCTGGCTTAGGGGACCATTTTAATGAATTCACAAAAAGATGTCCACACTGGAAGAGCATCCAGCCAGATCTAAGCCAGTGTCCACCCAGTGCTAGGTGGGCAGAATGGCTGAGTGATTAACTTCCAAATGTTTCCAAAAGTCAAAATGCTCAGACATCACAGTCAATGTTAGGAAGCTTTGGATCTTGTGTAGGGAGCTGACTCTGGGCTAGTGACAACCTATAGCAGGAACAACTTTACAGCAGAGTCCTTGGAACCTTGATGCTGGAGAACCCACTTGCCCTTGTCCTCCCACACAGAGCTCCACACCACCCACCATTCTCCTACTCTCCCTTTTCCCACTGTGCCTATCCATCTTCCATAGGCAGGGACTTGTCCATCAGCAGGCTGGCCCCACAGCTCCTCTTCCCAAGGCAGCCCTTTCTCCCATAGCTCCTGTGCTCTAGAAGGAGGACCACCTTTTTCCTCAAACTCTTGCAGGCTGACCTGCCCTCATTGTTGAGGTCCTTGCCTAACAATTTTCCTCCCTCTGCCCTCCACACATCAGGTCGCCTTTATGTCTCTCTGACCTCTGCCACCATTTCCCAAGCTAAGCCCATGTTCTTAGCTTCCCCTCTACCAAGTGGACTACCTAACCTCTCAGATCTTGACATATCAAATTAAGTCTCTCTCCATTCCTTCCTTGTCTGAGTCTTAATTCCCATTTCCCAAGATAATAAATCCTTTTCTGTTTCTTCTCCTCCTTCTCCTTTCTCCTCCTCCTCTTCTTCTTTCTCTCCATCTCCTCTTTCTTTTGTTTTTTTTTTTTTCAAGATAGGGTTTCTCTATGTAGCCCTGACTGTTCTAGAACTTGCTCTATAGCCTAGGCTGGCCTCAAATTCATACACACACACACACACACACACACACACACACACAAACAACCCTGCCTGTCTCTGCCTCCCAAGTGCTGGGATTTAAAAGCATGTACCACCACTGCCCAGCCTTTTTTTCTTCTTTCAAGGATCAAACCTAGGGCCTTGTACGTGCTAACACACTCAATCACTGAACTATATCCCTAGTCCTTGTTTTATTGAGAGTCTCACTATATAACTTGGGTTAATCTTGAACTCATAATCCTCCTGCCTCAGCTCCAAAGTGTTAGGATTATAGCTATGTACCACAATGTCATCTCTAGCTCCACCCCCTCTTTAGGCTTTCTCTGTGCACTGGCTCTTTAACTCCCTCAGCTCTGAATCTCCTTTTTCCACCTCATCATCTTTCCTCACCTCTTTTTCTGCAGGCCAAGACATCATGCTAGCCCTCTAATCCCAAGCTCTCTGCCATCTTTGACCTTTTGACATGCCTCCCGTCAATCAAGTCTTCAGCTCTGACTTTTCCTCTGCTGATGGAGAGAGAGACCACTAGAGGAAAATGAGTAACAGCCCCAGAGCCTTGGAAGGGCACCCAGGTGTGTGTGGGAGCAAACCTGAAGAGAGATGCTGTCGAGGCAGAAAAAGGAGGCAAGGAGGGAAGAAACCAATGTGGGAAAAATAGCAGGTCAGAGCTGGCTGCCTGTCCCTTCAATGCCAGTGCGATCTGACCTGAGGTTTCTCTTCACTTGAAATGCCCCTCTGAGAATCTGTCTCACCTACACCAGTGACTTCAACCTCCATGCTGTTTTCACTCGCCAGCCAGTGGGCCGTCTCTACCTGGGCAGCTCCCAATGTACGTGCAGCAGGACAACCCCTTTCCTGGACCCTGCTCCTTCTTCCCTGACTTAGCCAGAGAGAGTGCCACTAAGCTAAGTCAGAAGTCAGAGGTTCCTCTCCTTCTCCTTCACTTCCATAGCCTCTTCCTACTCTCCAGAATCTTCTGATTTCCTCTTTGACATCTTTGTGGTTGCAGCTGTTGCAATAACTTCAAAGATGGTTTCCTTGGCTCCTTTTCTCTCCCACTTCCTAATCTACTGCCTGCTGTCCTATTGCGCTCTGCACTCACTTCCCAGCCTCCCTTCGCTTCACTTGACTCCCAGACAGGACACAGCACAACCCCTGTACTCTGGCCTCTGCTTCCCCAAGTCTCCAAAAGCAGAAGCACCTGCCACCAGCTCTCTTGCTTTGCTGCATACCAACCTTCCCTCCCTCCTTCGAGATTTAGTTCAATAGTTTCCTCCAGAAAGTCTCGGCCAGTTCCTCTCCACCCTGACTACTCTCTTTCCAAATCCCCAAAGCAGTCATGAGGGCCTTCCCACCCATTCTCTGGTGTTTCTAGATGCTGGGCGGCATGAGAACAGCAATGCTGGTTTGTTCACTCCTGTAACAGCCAATGAGGACTCGCTAAATACTTGTTAAACGAATAAACAAATGAGTTGGATTACATTCATGAAGGGCCAAATAACACTTCATGGATTCCTCCCTTCTTTTCTGGTTGGTAATAATCACAGTGAAGAAACTGTACCAGCTTCCAGTTCAGGAAGCTGCCTATGCTAACTCATTCATTCCTCGCATCCCAGTTTCAATCGGTGATGCAGAGGAGCAAGGAGATTGAGTGGCCAGTTAATGCTGCTAATAAGAGGGATAACCAGACTCCTGTCTCTTCAAAGCATCTTTAAGGAAAACAAACCAAAATTACTATCAAACAATCTAAGCAAATGACCATTTTTGAAAAACAATCCCCTCAACAAACAAAAATTAGCCCCTTGTGTTTGAATTGGTCATGTCCTGACTTCTCAGCAAGGAGAGATAATGGGGTATAGCAGGTGTAAGCAGTGCCAAGCAGGCCATCAGCCTGACTTCAGAGATTCTCTCCCGGCCCTCCTACTGGGACTTACCTTGTCCCCCATGCCTTCAGCCTCCTCAGCCAAGAGGTACGCATTGCTTCCATCAGCCAGGAGCAAGGCTGTGTCGGTGGTAGAGGAGGAACGGGGTCGGCCCTGGTGCTGGTGCAGGATGGCGGCCAGGCTGCTGTCCTGGGGGGTCTTACGAAGCAGGTGAGGACTGCCACGCTGTGGCTCCAGGGAGCTGCTCTTGGCACGACGGCTACTGCTCCCCCCACTGCTGTGCAGGCTGGTGCCCCGCTTGATGGAGGGCCTGGACCGGATCTGTTGTAACACCCGGTTGAAAGCCGTGGGTCGCGCAGGCAGGTCGTGCAGGGACACAGCATAGGAGACGCGGTGCATCTCCGGGGAGCGCTCCTTCTCATCTGGGGAGTCCTGATCCGATAGGCCCTGCTGTTGCTGCTGTTGCTGGGCCTCCTGAGATGCTTGGTGCTCCCTCTCCCGTGACCTGCGGCGGCTGTGAAACAGGTGCTTCAGGCCGTGGCCAAACATGGAGCCCTCTGAGAGCTGCTGGATTTTCTTAAGGAGGAGAGATAAAAAGCCCTGGTCAATGGAGAGTTCCTGCACGCCTTGTCAGGCGGAGGTGAAGAAGGGTCTTTTCTTAGGAGACCAGAGCAGCTAGTACAGGCTTCCCAATGCTGGGGTCCCTAGGGCTGGCCTGCCATGCTTACAAGGGCATCTACCCTTCGGATACTAAAGTAAGTTCAGATCTCTAGACAAGCTGTTCTCAGACTGGAGCCTGGGGCTTAGTAGCAAGCACACAAGTAGTACACAGGCATTCCTGGGGCTGCATTCTTCTCAACTGGTCTCCCCAGACCCATCACCTCCCTTCTTCCATGGTAGACTGTCCTTCAGGCTGCACTGGGGCATCGAGACCACCAAACATCCCTTCCCAAAGAGGTCTCAATGTGAGATCCCTTGGGAAAAGCAGGACCACATAATCAGGTTATACCACTGAAGCAGGCTATGCTAATTGTGTGTCCAGCACCTTTCCCCCTTTCTCGCCAACCAAACTACAAAGTGTTAATGTACCTTGCTAGAACTTCCAGCTTCAGCACATTTGCTTGTAGCTATGGTTTCTGAAACACCTTTGCTTTCTCAATAAAGGCACTAGTCTTTTCTAGTTCTCCCATCTGGAATGTGAAAATAGTATCTGGGGATGTAGTAGCCATCCTGTAACCATGAGATGATAGCTGATGATGGAGGACCAACACATCCAAGAAAACAGTCCATAAAACCTACCTCTGTCTACAAGACTCTACTACAATGGTGTGCTGTTAGCAGCCAGTGAAGTTCTGGCATAACGGACAATGAAATGAACGTTACTTTTCTGAGCCCAGAGTATCTACAGCAGAAACAGCTGTCCAGATGAGGGGATTCATTCCCCCTCAGACTAGAACCAAGCTGGAGCCCTGGAGCCTGGTGCCGCCCTCCTGCAGCAGTGCCCAGAGAGACTCCAGCTGCTTTCCTCCCCAGCACTGCCCAGGATGAATGTCTGGTGCACGGGCTGCAGCTTTCTCATGAGGAGATGGCTTATCTCTGTGCGGGCCGTGTCCTCTGTAGAGCTCCAGAGCTGTGGGAGGATGGGTGGGACTTAGAAGACAAGGGGAACTCTTCACTTTGACCTCTAAGAGAGAAACAGAGCCAAGTCACCTGGGGCTCAGGAGCCACAGCAGGGCTTTCTCCGTGCCAACATCCTATAACCTCACACAGCAACCTCTGTCATTAGAAAACAATTTAGGCAGTCCAAAAAAAAACCCAAAAAAACAAAACAAAACAAAAAAAAAAACCATTTACACCATTTACACACACTAATTTCTTCCTTATTTTCTTCTAGAAACAAACAGAGCAAAGGTTAGACCATGAAGAAACCAGGAAAGCACAAGTCTCCAGCTTTTGAGTGGCTGCCCACTCAAAGCTGTGCACCACCACTGTCATTGCTAGCTGCACCCACACTCCCTTGTGACTACAAGGCCTGCACTTGCTCAGAAGGGAAGGAGCCTCATCTGAGTCCCCCAGTCAACCCCGGATGCCTGCCACTTCACCAGCTACACATGCCCATCCTCACAACTCACTGCGAGCTGAGTTTTGAGCTCTGGAGGTATGTTCTCTCCTGCATAATCTCACTGTTTCCCCAGACACCCACAAAAGCAACAACTGCACACTTGCACCCACAGAGAGAGAAATTATTCCTTCTCAAGAACTGAGGTTTGGGGTAACCCTAGAAACACGTCTTCTATGCCAGGTGTTCCCAGAGTTGCCTTCTTTTCAGCAATGAGAGAGGCAGTACCCCAAACCCACTTGAATATATACTAGGGAGAACCAAGATGTCTAAGGCAGAGATAGTAGCATGCAGGTACCATAAACTCTGAGTAAGTATGATTCTGGGCCTCCTGACCTACCTGAGCTACCCACCATCTTCCTCACATGCCCAGACTCAAGCTGACACAAGATTTCCCATGAGGCACCACAGAGGGGGCCTCTTGGCCCTGGTCTTTGCCCAACTGTTTTTGTTAAATATACTATATCCTCTGAACTTAATATTCTATTCTTGGCCATTCCTCCACACCCCATTCCTAACTTGCTTCTCTTACACAGAAGCCCCTCTTTCCTATTCACTCAGGGAGACAGTTTCCCCTTAAAGACTTTAGCTGAGGTCCTGGTACACAGCCAGAATCTGGGAACTGGTGGATTATGGGGTGCATGGGGTAGGTTGGAGGACCTCAACTACTTGTTAGCCATATCAGCTTGACCCTGACGAGCCTTGCTTTTCAACTTATGCTATCTAACCTGAAACTAATCTTATTCCAGGAGCTAAAAACTGACAGGCTAAAGCAGCCTCATTCCATTTTGCTGATAAAAAACTGAGGCACAGAAGAGTTAGGTAGTTCATCCAAGCCAAAAAGACGAGCCTCCGACGTCTAGTCTAATCTACTGGCCCACACCTAACATGAGGCTACAGTAGTTGTGGTGCTGTATGCCTCCCGGGACCCTAAGGCAGAGACCGCAGGGTTAGACGGAGGCCACTGAACTGTTCGGAGGTCTACTCAGGCCTCATCATAGGACTTGTGCAAGCCTCGGACCACAGCTCTTCAGCTCTTTATTTCTCCCCTCCCCAGGTGCTCTGCAGGTAAAGGATCTTTCCATCAGCAGTACCTAGGACTCTGTTAAAGTCCACAGTAGATATGAAAGAACAAAAAGAAGCCATGAAAAGTGTGGGGTGGGGAGGGAGTAAAAAGCAAGAATAGCAAGCAGGGTGACACACAGGCCAGCTGCTTCTACCTGTGGGTGTCAGGAAGACGGTTAAGGGTTTTGACATAACTAACATGAGGGGGGAATAAAAATCCTCAGTGCATATACATCCCCAGCCCCAAGTTTCAGAAGAGAGGAAAACCATGGCGACCAGCTCAAGGGAACTTCGCCACCAACGCAGCAGAAAGCACCACCTGCTCTGACTAACAGGTTCCAGCTTCTAAATGTCACTTGCTCTTCCACATTGACTTTTGCTTTCCTCCAGCTGCCAAAAGCCACTGTGATGGCCAGACAAGACCATGTGTCCGAGAGAGAGAGAGCTGTGAGGCCGGAGAGTCAGGGATGGACACAAGCTCTTTATATCCATGGGCAGGGAGGTGCCACACCTGGGGAGAGCAGTGAGGGACTTGCACTGTCCCTTTCCTGGAACTGTCTTCAAGAGGAGGGAGGACCCAAGCTCCCTGGGTGACACTGTTCTCTCAGGAAGAATGGTATTCTTTCCTGAGAATGCCGTGGTTTCTGAACAGCAGGCTTCAGCTGTTCTCCTCCCTGGGTGTGGGCCCAACAAAAGGAAGTTTGCTTCGGATTCTGCAAAGACAGCTTCAAGAAATCAAAAGGAAAAGGCTTCAGGGTGCAGTGTCCTGGGTACCATTTGGCCTAAAAACAGGACCTAAAGCAGTTTCCAATACCTGGGGGTCCTTGTGTTCTCCTCAATCCCAGAAATGCTGAAAGGGTCTGGGGAACCCGGAACTAACGATCCCCAGATGGCAACTGTTTAGCCTTCCTCCACCTGGTCTGAAATTCCCTCTGCCCCATCACAGATAGGGTGCCTGGGTCACCCTGAGCCTTTATAAGCCTAGGTCGCCAACGTCTCCTCTATTTATAGGGTCTCTATGGAAACAGGGCCAGCGCTAGAGAACGAGTTACCGGGAAAACCCACAGAAACTGTGGATTTTCGGAGGGGATTGTGCTCTCCACTGCCCCCAAGAAGCAGCAGAGGTGGGCCGCAGAGGGGCTGCAGGGAAGGTCTATTGCTCCAGGCTTCCGGCTGCTGACCACAGAGTGATGGAGAGGCAGCAGCTGCTGGTTCCCAGCCTGCTCGGGGTTTCTATCGGAAACATTCACAGCGATGGAAGGTTTCTGGATTCATTCTTCTTCGCCAGGATCAGCTCACATTCAAAACAACAAAGCAAAGCAGAGCTTACTTAACCCAGGAGCAGCTGAGGCCGAGTACGACCCCATTTGAATTCTTGCGCCTTTCTTACTTAGAACAGTCAGACTGGAGTTAAGGAGGGTCAGTCGAGAAAGGCCACCTCATCCACTGGGGTCTCTGGACAGAACTAACTTATGCACACGAGAACAACAGACTTGTATTAAAGCTGTCACTGCGATGTGTCCCCTCTCTGCCTCTTCCCATTGTCACCATCCCTGTCTGTCTGCCCACTCCATAAAGTCTTCTCTGGTCATGCCAGGGTCCGTGGCCTCCCTCTACTCTGAACCCATGAAGGCTCATTATCTCCACCACTCATTCTGAGATTCATCATGCGCTGTCTTGCAACTCTGCTCCCAGTGCCTGCTCCAAGGGCTTCTCACCCACCAGCTTGCCGAATCCTTGACAAGAAGAGTGACTGAGGAGCAGTCGCTATAGCTGTCTCGCCTCTTACCCGACAGAGACCCCAGTGCAAACATGGCTATTCCACTTTATCTATTTGTCCCAAGTCTACAAAACTGTCCTAAAAAGTTATGTAATCTTTAGAGAACTACCTTTTCCAAGGGCTTAATCTTTTCTAAAACTTGAAAATGCTCAATTGAGCAGTTTTTGCTTGTGTCTAAAATCCAGATCCCTCCTGCTATGGCTTGAACCCCTGGCTCCATTTATCATCTTCGTCACTTGCCAAGAATGTGTTGGCTTGGCAGGAGAATGAACTTACTGTCCCCACAAGTGGCTCAGGGAGGGTTTGCTGGGGATTCGTGCCCTTGCAGCCAGCCTCATCCTGCAGTGAATATCACTTAGCTAACTTGGCTGGAATGAGGAAACCTCATTCATTTGAGAGGTCAAATCCAAAACCTGCCTCCCTCCCCCACCCCAAGCAGCTTTGTTTTAACTTCTTAATTCAGGTGAGAGACTCCTATGTTTGGACCCTTGTTTAGCCAGGGCCTTGGTCCAGAGATGCACCATCCTAGTTGGTGGGGATTTCCAAGGGAGATGGCAAGTCGCATGGAAGAGGTAAACACGGGTGATTCTGGGTTAGCAGTAAGACCACCCAGCCACACCCTGAGAACTCACCAAGCCTCTCCCTGTCCATAGTATCATTTACCCTCAACTCCCTATTCATAATTTATTGAATGTTTCAACTCCTTATAGAGGAAGGCATT
Organism: Microtus ochrogaster; assembly: GCF_000317375.1. Classification (NCBI taxonomy): domain Eukaryota; kingdom Metazoa; phylum Chordata; class Mammalia; order Rodentia; family Cricetidae; genus Microtus; species Microtus ochrogaster. Next base: position 22,885,346 of record NC_022013.1, read on the forward strand.
TTTAATGGGATTGGCAGCTAAGCCGCAATTGGATACACACCAAGAGGAAGCATGTTCTGTAAACTGAATTGCAACTAGGGCATCTGGGAGGGAATCTAGAACCCAATATGTGGCAGGGGAACAGAGAGCTTCATTCGCCACATGCTTTCCTGCCGGCCCTAGTTCCTGCTGAGCCCACACGTAGGGCTGCTCTGAATACTGCTGCAGGCTAGAGGGGTAGGGGCAGTCCTGGGCCTCGGGATCCTCTGTCCTGAGGTATAGACGGGTACAGATGGGTCGAAACTAGCAACTTCAGCGTTCCTCAGCGCTCTCTGGCCCCTGACACTGACAGGGACGGGGAAGAGGGCAAAGACTGTACTGAGGACTTGGTTCTCGTCACCTTATTATCCTAGCTGGAAATTCTCCTCTCGTTTGTTAATTAGCGCTCTGCCCTTTCTTTGATATCCTGATCTAAAGCATCTCCTCTTCAAGCACCCTTCTTGTTTCCGATTCCATTACAGGGTGTTCCAAGTATACTGAAGCCTGGGGGTTTTCATGCAAGTGTTTCATCCTGGCGTTGCCTTGCTGAGAAACTAAGTTTCCATTTCTTGGGTTAGGTCTCCCTCAAGTCTATCTCCCCTGATGAAATCTATCTCAGGGGTCCATATCCCACAGAGTGCAGGGGTCTTCAAGCCTGAGTACACCATTTCTAAATGACAGCAGGACTCTAGGGTGTAGTACAGTCCCAGGTAGCAGTACCCCACAGTCACTAAATCATCTAAAGTCCCAGAAAACCCACATGCCTTTATACCCCACCCCCAAAGTAGCTGGTTTTCTCCTTCATTTAAAAACTGATACCACATTTCAACCAACAGAGGCTTGGGAATGCCAGTGTTATTTTCTTGACTTTGGTGGTGAATAGATGATCTGTATATTTTTGCTTTTATTAAACTTTATTCATGTCTCTCTGTGGACACATGTCCCATTTCACTGTTTATAATAACATCTTCCCTTCTGAAAGTGTCCAGGATCTGTTGACTGCATAAACATACCCTCTTGCCAATGCACTGATGAACAAGAAAGGATCATGAGCCATTTACAGAGCCCTGAAGGACCTTCGAGCACCTGTACAGGAGAACCACTAGGATTCAGCTGTGGCTTTCTCTTGGCGTGATCTGTTGTCCTCACTCAGTGGGAAGGGAGAAGAAGGTATAGAGGAGTGAAAAGTGCTCACAACCAGATGGGAACAACGGGTGATGGAACTTCCCCCTTTTCTTCAGGGAATGACTATGATACTGCTCAGAAATTCCAGGGGGAATTCCGGCGTCTATAAGGAGACAGAGCACCTCTGGAAACTTTCCCTGGCCAGCATCCTCAGGCTTTTCCTCTCAGGAAGGGCTCTGTTCCTGAACTGAACAGTGGGATTGGAACAGTGGGATGTGGGTAATGCCTTTGCCCAATCTCAGGCTTACCAAGCTCTCAGGACAGAACCACACGCTCAGCTCAACCATTCACCCAGGCCCCGACTACATGCTGTATTCTGGGCAGGATCTCTGTCTGTAGAGTTCTCCTAAGCTCCTCTCCACACCCCTTCACACTGCAGCCAGTCTCCTCGCTGGAGAATTCTGTTACACTTTCTGTCAGCCAGCAGACTCTGTGGCAAGTCACCAGCATCTCTCCTCAACAAGCAGGGACTCGGAGAGCAGTAAAGGATGGGATCAAGAGGACAAATGAATGGAGACATAAGCTTGGGTGGCTAGACAGGAATCCATGCTAACCTGTCACGCTACCCTTACACACTGTCTGCTGAGATCTCCCCTGGAGGATACATGCTTATGTGAAGTTGTGGCAAGCCTCAAGAAGTGTTTACACAAGCCTCCTGTGGGGCCAGGCCCATTTGCAGGTTGCTTTTCTGTTATAGTTACTGTTTAAAAACTGCTACTACGTAGCTATTTTTCTCCCCCCCTCCACCCCACAGGTCCTACCCACTCCATAATCACAGATTTCAGGCTAGCATACTCAAGACTCTAGTTATGATCTCGGGACGTCCACCCCCACACCCATCCGTTCACAAAATAACCGAGAAATGCACAACACACAATATGATGTTTCTTAAAGGACCAGAGACAGTAGAGGCCCCCGACAATGCTGGCCATCACTAGTCAAACATTCAGATGCTTCTAGCAAAGACGGGAATTGTCTGCTTCCTCTCCTACCATGGAGGTGCTTTAGACAGAACCTTCCATGCTTTTGCTCCTTGCTCAAGATGATTTCCTCCATGACACTCTATCAGTCACAACTCCAGAGCTGTCATAAGAACATAGAAGTGGGGCTAAGGGACTGAAAGTTCCTGTCTCCAAGTTCAAAATGAAAGCAAAAGCAAGCCAGGGCCGCTGAACAGCATCAACTAAACACAAGTATGGGACAAATGGTATCACAAATTAAAAAGGAAACATGTCCCTTTTGGTGCCATCATCAAATTTAGAACAAGTCAACTTCTACCCACTTCTAGAGACAATGATGAAATTTTTCCACTGAACTGTCAGCCATGGAAAACTTGCCCAGCAATGGAAAACAAGTTTGGCCACACTCCAATATCCCTTGTCTCTTTCCTCTGAAAAGTTAAGTGACATTGCCAAACTGGGGTGGCCCCCACGCCACATCTGTGGAGAAGTCTGTCCCGCAGTAAACATGTTGTGCTGAAGAGGACAGAGATAAACAGGCAGGAGAGCTCTGCCGGCCTCCCTGCGCTTTCATGAGCTGCACTTGCCACGTTCTCCTTGTTTGGGTCCACACTGTGGGGCTGTGTGGAGGTGGGGCGTGTGTGGAGGGAAGGGTCCTTAATTCTCAATTCTCCTTCAAGACAGTCTAGCTGTTAATATATTACAGTCAAGTGCAGAGCTGTTGCTCTGTCTGCTCCTGACCAAAATGAGCATCACCAAAAAAGGTAATATAGGAGGGTACAAACACCAACCTTCAGGCAGCTTCCCATACACAGGGATACTGTAGCCCCCATATCACAGCCAGCAGAACGAGGCCAAAAGATCCCCCCTCTCCGTTTCTCTCTGCTGCATTAAAGGGACTTCTCTGTGCTTGTCATCTCTCTTAAAACAGAAACATGTCACTTGGGGGAGGGAGTGACACTTCTTGGGGTCTGATGAAAATCATAAGCTTTGTGAAGGGAGCCTAGGTGTTCAACAGAGCCCATGGTTAGACATAGGTTGGTGAACAAGAGGTCAGATTTGCAAAACTTCCACAAAATTTTACAAGACCACACAAGGAGTAAGGGGCTCCCTTCCCCCAAGGGACACAAATGAACACACACACACACACCACAAAAGAACACATGCACTCACCTGGCTTCCTGACTCTGAGCTCTTCAGGCCAAAGAAGGAATGTCATTGGCTTTCTCTGGAGAGCTCCTCAGTGCCCACAGCCATAGCGATATGGTCTTAACATAACGGGAGTCCTTTCTGCTCCCCTATCCCAGACCCTGCACCCTCTCCAGAGAAAATTCCCAAGGCATCAATCCCCAAGGCATCTAAGTTCCTGCCTGGAGCTGACATCTCTCTCAGCCCAGTAGTGAACTGGCCAGAGGAGCCTGAGCTGGCAGTCCTGGCGGTAACTCCAGCAAAGGCACATTATTTATCCTGGCTGCTGCAGTAATTGACATAGAGATATATTCAATACAGCTCGCCGATTGTCTAGAAGACCTCGGGCTGGAAAATAAACAGCTCCATGTGAACGGCCTTTTCCAATTCTGGTTCTGGCTGCCGGCTCAGCATGTGTGCAACTTGAACCGAGGCCCCAACCAGCCCAAGCTCTGCCCTGCCACCTGTCAGTTCTCCACCCTGGGGGTTGGTTCAGCAGGCAGACCGGGATCTCCAAGCACTAGTTTAACCTCTGGCTCCACCTAACGGCAAGACATCTACAGCCCCCTTTCATAGATAGACAAACTGAGCTTCGTTCAGGGAGGTGCTCAAAAATCCCACCCGGAGAAGGCTAATTGGCATAGGAAGGTAGCGGTAACCTATTTAGCATCCCGTGCGGCAATCTTCTTCCCAAGCCTTCCTACAGAAGGAAGAGTACTGTGAACTTTCTAAGTTAGCATCTTGGATCTCTCCAGCCCTTTGTCTGCAAATAGCATTTCACACACGTTCTTCAAACAATCTCGGATGGGTGAGTCATTAGACCGTTGGCTGAATAATGAAGAACACAGAGGCCTGAAATGGAACTGATAGACAGGCACAAACAGTACCTAACTTGCCACTCCGGTTCTAGCGGGAATGTCGTTCATCCTCTCTGACCTCTGCGAGATTCTCCATCACTTTTATTCTGTTAAGACACTTCTGCGTGGGGTGGGGAAAGCTACGTGGCGGGCTGGGCTTGCCTGGGGGACGGTCTGAGCTCACCTTTAAATCAGGAGGCTTGCTTCGGGGACCCGGGTTGGGTGCCACCGCAGCGCCAGCATCTGAAGTTGGCCCGCCAGCGGAGTTTGCACCCGAGGCCTCCCCAGGCCGGAGGTCCGCGCCTGGCAGAAGGCAAACGGCATCTTCCATCCCAGCCCCATCCTCCTCGCCCTGCTGTTGCTGCAGCTCGTCCGATTTGCACCTCTTCATGGTGTAAGTGGGTCGGCAAGGGGAATCTGTCCTTCTAGCGTGCTGTCTTGAGGGAGACCGCACCCCCTCTTGCACTCAAAAGACCTGGGGTTTAAATTATGGACGAAGGGAGTAGGCAGATCACGAGTTCTTGAATTTAAGAAAATATCTTTTTAAAGGAGGATGAGGGAAGGGCGAAGAGGGGGAGGCTTGGGATAGTTCATTCCGACCTGGGGAGCGGAGGCAGGTGGCGGGCGAAGCCGGGCTGCAGGAGTCCTTGGGCAGTCACTGGCGGGGAGGAGGGTCGCTCCCGACCCCCAAACTTTCTGCCTCAGGGCCGCGCAGGGCGGCGGGAAGCTGGACCACACGGCGCATCCCTGCCCGCAGGCCGGGCTGCTGGGCCAGGCAGGGCGCGCGGGAGCCGGCC
>NC_022013.1:22890509-22901629 GCF_000317375.1 Microtus ochrogaster
CCGCCGGCGCCAGGGCGAGGCGAGCGCAGATGGCGCCGCCCGCCAATGGGAAGGCCGGAGGGCTGCGCGGCGGCGCGCGGCCACCGCTGTAGGCTTGGTTGCACCGCGCGTCCCCCGGGAGGGTCTGGAGGGCGACATGAGGCTGCGTTGGAGCTCTGCGGAGGGCCGGCTCTGGAGCGACCTCTCCCAGGCTAGGCCTTTACAATCACCCCGCCTATTCGCTTTGTTGGGGGCACAGTAAGGTGTTTATCATCACTCCCCTAACTTTGCACCTTATGTTATACCCGTCCCTTCAGTTAGGGACAGGCTGGTCCCTTCTAGGATACGTGATCTGAGTCACAAACTTATGCCTACATTCATAGCCACAAAAGCAAAGAAGAAGATGTGTTCTGCCACACTGCTCCTTTCTCTGTTTTAAATACACATCTCAAAAGAACTTAGGCTTTACGTTTGGAAACTAGGTACACAATAACATGTGAGAGTCCCCTGCTCCCTGAACGCAACGTTTAAGCAAGGATGAGTTGTTGCTGGTAGGTATTAATGATACATACTGTAGAATAGAAGAGGAATGCTATTTTTTTGCCCTATACAAGCACTGAGTGATTTGGAAAATGAGAGCCGATGTTGGGGTTACCAAGAAATGGGGAGTAGTAGTATTCTACTAGTAGTATTAATAATTGTTGTTCTCCCTGCAAACGGTATGCCTGCTATGGTGTGATGGATTGCCCTTATTCAGCGGGCCACAATTGTTAAGGCTTAAACAGGGACCCGCAGCATCAGTGTTACTCAGGAACTGGACAGAAATACAAATTCCCGGACACTATTAAATTTAAAATTCTGGACCCAGAGACAGATGTTTCACTAGCCCTTTGAGTAGTTCTGTGGCATGCTAGCATCTGAGAGCCACTGGCCTGGGCTGCTGGGAAAGGCTGATCCTGTGAGTCACACAGCTCTCTCTGGAGGATTTTACAGTTTACCAATCTCATTCACACTCACCAGGCCATTCTAGCCTCACTTCAGTCCCACTAGTGTGTGAGTTTCCTGACTCTGTTAAGTCTTTTTTTTTCCCATTCCAATCCCTTATTTTGATGTGTATCCTAAAAGAGACCAAGTTGTTAAGAATTTACTACAGTCAGGGAGCCACTTTCTAAACTAAGCTGCTCCATTTTTAGAAAATTGGAATTTAGAATGGGCTGGGAATGCAAAAAAACACCCCCCATCCACTGCACAGTATCAGGCACAGTTTGGGAATGCAAAACTATAAGCTTTTCGAATTTTCAATGGTGCGGAATGGCGGCATGCCAGAGCAGATCGTGGGTAGACTAGAGAGCGGGAGGGGGCAGATTCCCTTCGTACAAGGTATAAAGGAGAGGAGCAGACTGCTCTCTGCCTGAGCTGGGAGAACTGCAGAAGCCCCGTACACCTTTTCTCTGTTTTAAATACACACCTCGTGACAGAGAAAGGGGTGGCAAGGAGTGTGGAGCGCACAGTGGGCCCACCCTGCTCTTTGATCATGAACTGACTCCGAGCCGAAGAAAAGCAGATGGGGTTCTTCAGGAACCCTTCAAGAGTGGGACTGGGGAGATGACTCAGCAGTTTCAGCACTGAATGCTCCTCCAGAGAACCCCGGTTCCTTTCTCTGCACTGAAATAACAGCTAACAGCGGTCTACAACTCCGGTCCCAGGGGATCCAACACTTTCTCTGGCCTCTTCTAGGCTAGCTGGGATATATACAACTCAAAAGTACTTTGGTGATAGACATTCTGCTTAAAGTATTGAATCGATCTGTTCTCGAACTGTTCTCGGTGGCTTTAGAAAATACAAGCACAAACTATATGCTTATATTTAAGATATGACAAACATTTGCAGACTCACAAAGCAAGAGGCTATGTTTGGCTTATAGGAGTAGAATTTTCCATTCTGTTTTGATGCATCTATTTTAAGTAAATATAACGTAGTGAGAAGAATGCTAGCTTTATGTCAGGAATTTCTTGTGAGCATTCTGGTTCTGTTTGGGGCAACCAAATCAATAAACCTTTTTAACCCACGTTCTTCTCAGTTGTGATATGCGTGCTCACATTGCTGTTTTGAAGAGCCAAGAGGACAGGGCCTACAAAATGCCTGTGTGGAACACACGGCTGATGCCAGTACACCTGAATGAAGCTAGTGATGGAACCGCGCCCCTAGGTTGTATGAGAACAAGAGAATTGACCTACTAAACATTCTCTTTGAATAGAAATATCAATTAGAATAATAAACAAAGTCAGCCCTCGCTGGTACAACTTTTGCTAACCTGGTGAATACATATACAAATAAAGAGGAGTGTCCCAGAATCCTGTGCCCTTGTCAGCACCCAGGTCAGTTTGGTGAACTGATGCTTTTTCCTACAGAGGGTAAAATGGGAAGATGGGCAGGTAAGACTAAAGTGGCTGAACACTTCTTCTTTCTATAAAAAACAGTTAGGTCCGAAAAATAGGTTTCTCTTTTTCTTAACAGTGAGAGACTTCTAGAGCATCCCAGAAAATTGCTAGTATTCTTTTAAAGCTCTATTAGGAGTTAGGAATTTGTTTTAAACCTTTGAGTTTTTTGTTTTTGTCTGGTGGAGTCTCATGAGTTTTGGCTAGCCTCTAACTCACTACTGTAGCCAAGGATACTTTGAACTTGGCCTCCACTTCCTTGGAATCCGTTTTAAAACAACATTTAAACATGGGAATGAATAGGGAGCTGTCAAGTTGCTGGGGAGTTATTTTAAGATTCAGCATACCAAGCAGACTGGGGCACTTAGAAGGGAAAAGTACTCTCAGGGCTAGTTATCACTTTGATCACTGTATTTTGATATCAATGTCATTACAAATATGTCTTTGTTAATGTAGTTTTCTTCTTCCTTTTCTGTTGGAGATTAACATTTTCACTCCGTCCTGTCAGGAAAACAAATCAACTTCTTTCGGAGTAGGAGGAGTAAACTATGCAAATAATCATCAAAGAGATTGGCTGGAGGGTGGATGATGTCACAATCCCACCACCTAAGCCTGTGGTTCTTATTGGCTTTTGTAAGAGGCAGGGAGTGCTGGGAAGGTTCTACATCACTCCACAATTGCTGAAAGCTCTGAGCTTAAGCTAAATTTTACTGTTTTTTTTTTTCTGGTTTTCTTAAAATGTGCCCAGAGCCTTTTGCATGTTATTGCATTTCTCACATTATTCCACATTATTACTTAGTCGTATTCTCTAGGTCTCTGTAACCATTTAGAACAATTCCTCTACAGCCTATCAAATAAATCTCTCATTGCTTTAGCCACTAACCAGTTTATTCTTAGACACTGGGAACTGTCTCAGTTTCTTGCTTTTAACTGAAATTCCTATATGTATACAGAAACTATAGTTTATGTATATTATATAATTTTCTCCATGGCACAGACCCTCTTGTAGTTAACCGACTTATTCCAAAGGACTAGGCAATCCCATTGCTCGCACGATAGCCCCGAGATTCCAGTGTCTGCCTCACTCCCAGGGCTGGAGTATTTCCTGTTCATACATAGCACAAGGCTGAAGGTCTGTGGGTCTTGCTCAGGTGGGATTCATATTCTTTTTTTAAAAAATATTTATTTATTATGTATACAATATTCTGGTGTGTATGCCTGCTGGCCAGAAGAGGGCACTAGACCCCATGGCAGATGGTTGTGAGCCACCATGTGGTTGCTGGGAATTGAACTCAGGACCTTTGGTAGAGCAGGCAATGCTCTTAACCTCTGAGCCATCTCTCCAGCCCCAGGATTCATATTCTTTATTTTGAAAGCTGGATGTTCCAAGGTAATGGGAGAAAAGTCACGATAATCACATGATCAGAGAAGGTCTGCGAAGCATGAACCTTAGTTGAACAGCTCTGTGAAAGCTGGGGCGATAAAAATGGCTTTCTCATCTCTATGGAGAATCCACACACATTCCGGACAATCAGATTCCTAAAGCTTAAAATTTGAGATGCCAAAAACAAAAGAAAAAGGGGCCAAAAAGACGGTTCATGTGCTTGTCACACAAGCATGAGGGCACCCACATTAGAAAGCCAGATATGCTAGCACAGGCTAAGGAGGTAGATAGGAGGATCCCTGCAGCTTGCTAGCCAGACAGCCTTGCCTGACCTGGGAGCTCCAGGTTCAGTGAGAGACCCTGTTTCAAAAAGCGAGGCGAAGCAGGGCGGTGGTGGCACACGCCTTTAATCCCAGAACTCAGGAGGCAGAGGCAGGCGGATCTCTGGGAGTCCGAGGCCAGCCTGGTCTACAAGAGCTAGTTCCTGGACAGGCACCAAAGCTACAGAGAAACCCTGTCTCGAAAAACCAAACAAAAAAAAAGCGAGGCGAAGACTCCAGCAAACAGTGCCTAGGAAACGCCCGTGCTGGTCTCGGGGCTTATGTTAGTAACCTGAACTAGGCAAGCTGAATGAGCAAGATGGCTCCGAAGGTAAGGACACTTGTTGCCAAGTTTAATGACCTGAGTTCAATTCCCTGAACTCACATAGTGGAGGGAGAGAACCATCTTCTGCAAACCTTCTGACCTTCACATATATGTGCCATACATGCACGCTTGAGTGCACACACACACACACACACACATGCACGTATGCACATAGAAAGATCAAATACCAGTTTTGCTCAGAAATAACCAGTTAGTGACTTTGCATCAGAAAGAGGATGTTGAAACAGCTCTATGTACTCTGTGTGGTTCATTCAGATGTAACAGCAAGAGCCTGTATCTTTGCAAACGTAACCACAATGTTAGGCATTTTGCTAGAAACGTTATAAACATTTTCTTATTTAATCCTCCCTATACAACCCTGGGAGGTAAGAATAGGCTCTGTTCTATGGGAGGAAGCAGCGTGTGGAGCCACAGCACTTACTCCCCTTTTCCAAAGCCTAGACCTCAAGCTGTCATGAATGCGTCTGAGCCACTTTCATGGCAAAGGATCTGCCAATGACCAATGGTTAGCAGTTCAATGTGTATATCTATTCTGAATTTTTAATTTAATTTCATTTTATATGCATTCATGTGAGGGTCTCAGATCCCCTGGAACTGGAGTTACGGACACTTGTGAGCTACCATGGGGTGCTGGGAATTGAACCTGGGTCCTCTGGAAGAGCAGCTTAACCACTGAATCATCTCCCCGTCCCCATATATCTGTATTTAATAAAGTATGTATTTGAAATACTTATCACTGCAAAGGATTCTTTTGTTGCTTGTGGAGGATAAAACAATAAAAGATACTTAGTCTAGTTGTGGGAAATGAGGCACAAATCAAGTGTGCAATAACACAAGAGTAAAGATGCAGTGTCTGTCAGTGTGTTGAATGGGAGAGATGTTCCGAAGTCTAGAAAAGGGACAGATTGCTAAGGTGGCTCAAGGACACAGTCATCCATCACAAGGGCTAAAAGATAAGATGTTGCGTAGGAAATCTTAGTTCCATTTGGTAAAAACTACCCGCAGCGCCTTGGAAATAAAACCACTTATTATCTGGGTCTCTTGCCTGCTATCAAAGTTTTGTAGCCTATTGGTGATAGAAATCTTTTTTCTATGTTTTAATTCTCTGAGATTATAGGGCAGTGTTTCTCAAAGTATGGTCTATGAACTAATCGCATGAACACTTTGGAATTGGTTTTATATGTAGATTCCCAGGCTTCATCTTTTTTTTTTTTTCTACAGAATTGGAATTTCTGGAGAAGGAATCTGAAAACCTGCCTTTTGGAGAAGTAGCCCAGGTGATAGTCACACTGAAGTTGGAGAAGCTCTGGGGTAGGGGAAGATTGGTTGGTCTTTTATCGACCCATTTATGAGTTAAACGATCACTTACTGCAAGCCTGGCACACACCGTCATTCTGTCTGCAACGTTTCTAGGAAAGCAGTGTAACTTTCATTTCAAAGAAACAGAGGCAGGATCAGATCTTGTCCAAGACTACCTGTTCAGCTGAGAAGGCCAAACCAGTTCTGCTAACTTTCAGTATCCAGACCTTTCCACAATGCCTACTGCACTGTCACCTAGGCTATAATGGTTGCCATGTGTGGCAATAATAATATTTGTCATATGAGTCCCACTGTGTGCTGTATGATTCAGATCTAAACCTTTTCATAACTTTAAAAGGGACTTTTTTTGCCATGTATGATATTAATATGCAATCTCTAAATAACTTTCCACACAATTGAAAAGAACCTGCCCTCATTTTAATACTTTCCTAACAGATTCTGAAAATCTAGCCCTGCCAGGACTTTCTTTACTTGGTATTATTTATCTCAACCCCTTGGGGCCCAGTTTGGAATGGCAAACCGTGTGCCACAGTCTAGCTTTTATTTCAAACAGATGCCACACTTTCTTTCTGATATACAAGTGCACAGATGCTATCTGATTCGAGAAGAAAATGTCAGTTTCTTAAAAAACAAAACAAAAAACCAAAGGAGTAACTTCTGTTGATCTTATGAGTTCTGAAAGACAAACTTAATCCAGGAATCCGCTCTTGAGATTTGGGATCATACTGTCCTATGGGAGATGTGTACACACATGTCCCACACGTCATCTTCAGGGAGCATCGTACAGCCCCAGGGCATACCCATGCAGCACAGGGACTCCACCCTGGCCTGCCTTACAGCTCTCAAGAGGGGCTGGTGGGAGAAGATAGTACTCCCTTCCAAGATGCGACAACACAGGGCGGTCTGTTCAGAGGATGGGTAGATAAAACATAGCTAGAGCCACACTGATCCTGTAACCTTTCACCAGGGAATTTATCTCCGGGAAATAATGCAAAAGAAGAAAACAAGCTACAGGAGCCACAACAAAACTATTTATGCAGGCATTATTTATTCTAATCAAAAAAACCAAAACATGAGGGCTAGAGAGGTGGCTCTGCAGTTAAGAGCACTGGCTGCTCTTCCAGAGGGCCTGGGTTCAATTCCCAGCACCCACATGGCAGCTCATAACTGTCTGTAACTCCAGTTCCAGGGGTTCTGACACCTCACATAGACATACATGCAGGCAAAACACCGAAAATGCACAAAAGAAAACTTAAAATAAGTTATACATTAAAAAAAAACCTAAAACAACCTATTGTAAAGTGGTTCTGTGTGGATAAAGAAATAAAATGAAGACAGTGTTTTGTTCCCTTTTCTGTTGGTGGGATTAAACACTACCACCAAAGCAATTTAAAGAAGAAATGGTTTGTTTTAGCTTGTGGTTCCAGAGGTGGAACCTTGCAGAGCACATCTGCATCCACACAGGAAGCAGAGAGGGATTGAGTAGGAAGTGGGGTGGGAGCTATAAACCCTCAAAGCCTGCCCTCAGTGATGGGATTCCTTCAGTAAAAGCACCACTCCTAAAGACCCCGTAACTTCCCACAAACAGCACCACCAGTGATCCAAGTGTTGAAATCCATGAGCCTATGGGAGGCAATTCTCACTCAAACTAACACAGATGGATTCTACTGAACTGTCAGGAAACATGGTAAAGAGAGGATACAACCACCTATGTTTATTGTGGTTTAAATTTGTGTGAATGTGTGCCTGTGTGAGCTTATATACACCAGTCCCATGCAGATGCTCACAGAGATCAAAGGGCGACAGATGCCCTGGAACTGCAGTTATAGGCAGCTGTGAGCCATCTACTGATGCTCGGAACCACCTGGGGTCCCCCAAAAGAAAAGTACGTGCTCTCACCCACCGAGCCATCTCTCCAGCACCAGTCTATAACCATTTAGACTGGGAAAAGCAATACTAGCCTACTGATACTGCTGGTGGAAAATGAATCATAGCCAAGCTATGTCCAGGGCTTTGTCTGAAAATTTTGGGGTGAGTTATTCTAAACAAAACAAAACCCAATAACAACAACAACACAACCCTTTGGAAAACCTTGTTCTTCAACTTGGCAGTAAAATAAAAATGATCTTTGCTTGGGGCTGTACCAAATTCTCTTTAATTGATTGCCTTCTTTCCCCAGGCTCTGCATTCTCTCAGCCAGGGAAGCCACTGATGAAATATTCAACATTGGGATGACACTTGATGTATAATTAAGTAGGATGCATTTAGCAGTTCAATTTTATAGATCTTTAATCCTCAAGCTAATAAATATTCATGTAGACAATTTCATAATCAAAAACAAAATATTCTTAGAAATACTATCCTCTTTGGGAAAAAAAACCCCACAATCCTGAATGAGCACAGCTATGATGGAAGATTACATATAACAGGAAGCGGGTAAGTGCTTTCACATGATGACCTTTAACCTCAACAGTGCTATGAAATAAGTACTATTGGAGAAAAGAATTAAGAATCACAAACAAGTGTCTTAGAGAATTTGCCAATAAGCTTGCTTAGAAGATATTAAGTCTCATAGCAGTGGAATTTGCTTGAAGAAGCATTGCCTCAGACAACTCGAAGACGTGCAGCATGCTAATCAAACTTCTTGGAACCCATGAAAGATAAGGGCAGTAGAGTTGTACTTCTCAGATAATTAGAATTTAGATTCACTGAGGATCTGTTTCTTTGGTGCTCACTCATTTGGGGCTGCCTGCTCTCGAGGAGCCCCCCTCTTCTCACCAGAGGAAGAAGCAAAGAGAAAATGACCTTGGCTGCCAGCTGCTCAGAGGACAGACCTGGCTCAGTAGAAAACGGCACCAGTGTTTCACAGCCCCGCCAGTGTGGTGCACCAGTGTTTCACAGCCCCGCGAGTGTGGCGCACCAGTGTTTCACAGCCCCGCGAGTGTGGTCTGGGGAGAAGCCAGGCTGCAGCTTCTTTCTGTGTCTGTAAAACTCACCCAATTGTTCAGAAAATGTAACTTGGGGTAGGAACCTAAAAAGCCACCTACCAATGAGAGCATAGGTAAGATCAGAGGGTTACAGCTCTACTTAGATAAGTTGTAGACTTGTGTTCGTGGTCAGAGTCCCATAGGCTTTAGCTAGGATCAGGATGTGTGTTTATTAACGGGTTTTCCATATTAATCTACGAGGTGCTTGGTCCTTCTAAATGATAAAGCCTGAGATAAAAGCTGAGAAGCCAAGTGCTTTGCTTAAGATGATGAAGAAAGCAAGCACGCCGGCCAAGACAGGGTTGTCTCTTTGATTCCATTGTTTTTCTCTAAATATTTTACAGGATTTTCATTTTAAAAACGTCTCGTACACCATGACTCACTTAGTCTTCCCAATAACCAGGTGAGGTTGAGTACTGTGAAAGCAACCTCCCTTCAGTTTTTAAAGGGAGGCTAGACTTTATTTTGATTGACACCTTCAGAGGTCTTAGTCAGGGCTTCATGCATGCGAGGCAAGCACTCTTTCCACATAGCTACATCTCCCGCCAGCTCCTCTAGCTTCCCATAGTAAACATGCCATGTTTCCGGCATCCCCTGGGAATCCATCGCAACTCTCCCAGCACTGCACACCACCCACTCTGGGCTGCCTGCAGGGATCCTGACCTTTTCACTATTTCCAGCCTCCCGAGCCTTCCTTTGAAAAGAAAGGAAGCCATTATAGGATCATAGAAGCCTCTGTGGCCCTTCTAATTGAATTCTGCATGCCTACAAAACCAGCATCATGTGGATGATGGCTCAGCCTGTTGCTGAACCAAACTGCAGCTGAACTCCTTGGACCATGGCTATATTTGCCTTTGAGAGCCTGGTCAGCTGAGCATCATGATCAAAATCTGGAGAAACAGTGTACTAGGTGGGCCTGTTGGTGCTGGACACTCTGGAGATGCTACACTCTGGAGACACTATCATCTCAAAAAAAGACCATTAATTAATTAATCAAACAATTTATTTATTTTGATTTTTCGAGAGAGGATTTCTCCATGTAACAGCTCTGGCTGTCCTGGAACTCGCTTTGTAGAGCAGGCTGAACTCAACTCACAGAGATCCACCTGCCTCTGCCTCCCATGTGCTGGGATTAAAGGAGTGTGCCACTACCTCTGGGCAAGAAAGAATTTTAAATCACTTGACTTTTATCTGCCCTTCAACCTGTAATGTGTGGGACCAATTCCTGAGATGCCTTCATGGCATCTTTCCTGATGCAAAGTCTGTGGCTTTTCTCCTGACAGCATTCATTTCTGTCTTTCACTCTTTTCTTCTCAGAAATCATGCCTTCCTTAACTTCACGTAGGCTTTATGGCTAAACTCCAACTTTCTATGCTTCTTTTTTTCATATAGAGTCACATGCATTCTACATTTTTGAAGCTGCTATGTGGCTGTGGATGACCTTAAACTTCTGCTACACCCTCCTCTCTCTCCTGTGTGAAGGCGTATTTAATTAATCCAGGCCAGTGGGTACAAGAAGACAATTTTAATATAAAAGCACACTCACACACCCGGAGTTCAGCGATCCACCGATCCACCATAAAACCGGAAACAGGAAGGGCTCCAGTCTTGCGTTCCAATTCATTAGTAAAAACATTCGCCCGAGGCTGTCCCGCCCCAAAAGGCGGGGTCTCTCTACACCTGTGTTCTAGGGTTACAGACATGCACTACCATGTTTCTAACGCAGTGCTGAGGGTGGAACCCTGGGGCTCCACGCATGCAAGACAAGCATCTCTTAAACTAAACGACATCTCCACACGGCTGTGCTGCTTATTGCTCTGATTCTCACCATACGTCATCGAAGAGAAGCCGTCAATAACAACGCCATGCTCCAAATGCTGGACTGCTCTGTGATTTCTGCCAGGTTAATTTGCCCGTCACCTTTTCATTCAGGCTCTCTACAGTAAGCTCCTCTTTCGGGTTCCACTGCTAATGGCCTCTGGCCCTTCTCTCTCCACAGAACCTCACAAGCCAAGCCTTTGTGGGTCACATTCTTATCAGTATTTTGGTTTTCTGAAGTCCCACCTGGCTCTTCATTCAGCCGTAGTTACTGTTCTAGCGCTGTGATGAGGCAGCATGACCAAGGCAACTTATAAAAAGGAAACATTTAATTGGGGTGTTTGCTCGCAGTTTCAGAGTGCCTGACCATCATGGTGGAGAGCATGGTGGCAGGGAGGCAGGCATGGTGCCAGAGCAGTGACTAAAAAAGCTTACATCCATATCTATATATCTATAGGCCGCAGCAGAGAGAGAGAGAGAGAGAGAGAGAGAGAGAGAGAGAGAGAGGGGAGGAAGAGGAGGAGGAGG
>NC_022013.1:22901729-22923066 GCF_000317375.1 Microtus ochrogaster
AGGAGGAGGAGGAGGAGGAGGAGGAGGAGGAGGAGATTAGTGCATTGGCGAGGAATTTTGAAACTTCAAAGCTCATCCCCAGTGACGCATTCCCTCCAAGAAGACCCGGCTAATCCTTCCTAAACAGTCCATCAACTAGGAACCAAACATTCAAATATGAGCCTCTGCGGCCATTCTCATTCAGACCGCCACGCCGAGCTCAAGTGGTCGAGGCTTTCTTTAGTTCGCTTCTCCAGACTTTTCCAGTTCCACTCACATGGTCCTTCTGCAATGTTCAGATTTAGTCACAGCCACGACCCCACTTCTCTAGCACTAATTTTCGGCTGATATTCTCAGCTGTGCCACACATAGTCGAGGGAAGACTTCTTTCTGGAGTCCATCAGGGTTTCAAAAGTTTCGGTGACAGCCCTAGCTCTGTTGACTCCGAGGCCTTGGTGAGGGAGAGCACAGAGGCTGGAGGGCACAGCAGAGGCCGCTCACAGCAACGTAGATAGGAAGCAGAAAGAGTGGATCCTTTCTTTTATCTGTCTATATTTATTTTTTATGTGTATGAGTGTTTTTGCCTGCATGTTTATACATGTACCACACGCATGCCTGGTGCCCATTGAGGTAAGAGGAAGGTGTCCAGTCCCCGGGAACTGGAGTTATAACCAATTGTCAGCTGCCATGTGGGTGCTGGGAATCAAGCCCAGGTCCTCTACAAGAGCAACCAGTGCTCTTAACCACTGAGCCGTCTCCCCGGCTCCCAGATCTTTTCTTTTAAGAGAAGTTATCCGGGACTGGAGAGATGGCTCAGTGGTTAAGAGAACAGTGACTGCTCTTCCAGAGGACCTGGGTTCGATTCCCAGCACCCACATGGCAGCTCATGACTGCCTGTAATTCCAGTTCCAGGGATCCAACACTCATGGCAAAACAGCAATGCACATAAAACAAAAATGAAATTTAAAAAAGTTATCAGAGAACTAGCATTAACTCCTAGGTCTACCGTTACCAATATGTCAGTTACTGTGATAGTTGACTTTAGAGTCTGCTTGCCACAAATTAGAATCACCTGAGTGAGGCACATCACCTTAGGAATTATCCCGAGTGCCTTGATAGATGTGGGATGATCGCTCCAAACTGTGGTTGGCATTTTCAGGTGGCGGCCTGGATAAATAGATCACCGCAGCGGATTGTTTGTCTTCTGCTTCCTCTGCCTTCCCTCTCGCCTCTGAGCTGAGCTGCTGGGCAGCTGCCCCTGTTGATTCCTTAGCTGAAATCAGAACCAGTATGTCCAGGCATGGTCGTTGATTAAGGGCCAGCAGTTTCCCAGGAACCTCCAGGCTTCTGGTGCCAGATTGGGACTGCTGAGTCACCTAGCCTCCTGGACCGAGCAACTTCTGGGTTCTCAACCTTTTAGGTGTGAATCACTAATTCAGTATAAGGTGATTTAATAATGTGTGTGTGTGTGTGTGTGTATACACACGCATATACACACGCACACACATTTATACATATAAGTTTCAGAATATTTGTTTACACTGTAAAGATATGTATCTGGCTGAGGCACCTTCTGATTAGTTAAGAAAGAGCTGAATAACTAGGCAGGAGAGAATAGACGGGACCTCCTAAGAGAGAGAGACTGAGAGGGGGAATCTGGCTGCATGAATTTAGCAGACCTGAGAAGAAACAGGAGGTGAGGGACGGAAGACAAAAGCGCCACGTGACAGGATATAGATTAATATAAATGTGTTAATTTAAGTTATAAGAACAAGCCTAAAATAAGACTGAGCTTTCACACTGTGTTATTCGTGAGCTGGCAATCCAGAGGAAAATTCAGCTACACACACACACATACACACACACACACACACACACACAATCACTTTTGTTTCTCAAAAGAAGTTACCTTTATTCAGTGACTTCTAAGTGTAAAGTAGTTTATGTGCTTTTACCCATTATTTTCACCCACACAATAACTACGGAAGGGAGTGATACTATCCCATTTGGTGGAAAAGAAAATCAAGACTCAGAGGGACCAATGATTGACCGAGATTTCACTGCAGCAAGACAAAGGAGAACCCAGGTGTGGTGGTTTGCATAGGAATGGCTCCCATGAACTCATAGATTTAAATATTCGGTCTCTAGGAAGTGGAGCTTCTTGACAGGCATTAGGGGGTGTGCCCTTGTTGGAGTATGTGTGGTCTTGCTGGAGGAAGTGTACCACTGAGGGTGGGCTTTGGGGTTTCAAATGCTCAAGCCAGGCTGCAACTTTCTTTGCTGCCATCCAATTTGAATGTAGAACTCGTAGCTTGCCATGCTGATAACAGACTGAACCTCTGAAACTGTAAGCCAGTCCCAATTACATGTTCTCATTTATAAGAGTTGCCATGCATCACAATTCCTGACTTCAAACTCTACTACAGAGCTACAATACTATAAACAGCCTGGTGTTGGCATAAGAACAGACAGGAGGACCAGTGGAACCCAATCAAAGACCTGGATATTAGCCCACACACCTTTGAACACCTGATTTTTTTACAAATAAGCAAAAAAAAAAAAAATGGAAAAAAGAAAGCATATTTAACAAATGGTGCTGGCATAACTGAATATCAACATGTAGAAGAATGAAAACAGATCCATATCTATCACCATGCACAAAACTCAAGTTCAAATGGATCAAAGACCTCAGCATAAAACCAGCCACACTGAACCTTGTAGAAGAGAAAGTGGGAAGTACACTTGAACTCATTGGCACAGGAGACCACTTCCTAAATAGAGAAACAATTAGTAAATGGGACCTCCTGAAACTGAAAAGCTTCTGTAAAGCAAAGGACGTGGTTAACAAGACAAAACGACAGCCTACAGAATGGGAAAAGGTCTTCACCAACCCTACATCAGATAGAGGTCTGATCTCAAATATATACAAAGAACTCAAGAGATTGGTCATCAAAAGAACAAATAACCCAATAGAAAAATGGAGTACAGACCTAAACAGAGAACTCTCAACAGAGGAATCTAAAATGGCTGAGAGACACTTAAGGAAATGTTCAACATCCTTAGTCATCAGAGAAATGCAAATCAAAACAACTCTGAGATTCCATCTTACACCTATAAGAATGACCAAGATCAAAAACACTGATGACAACTTATGCTGGAGAGGTTGGGGGCAAAAGGGAACATTTCTGCATTGCTGGTGGGAATGCAAGCTGGTACAGCCCCTTTGGATATCAGTATAGAGATTTCTCAGAAAATTTGGAAACAACCTTCTTCAAGATCCAGCAGTACCACTTTAGGGTATATATCCAAAGGATGCTCAATCATGCCACAAGGACATGTGCTCAACTATATTCATAGCAGCGTTGGTTGTCATAGGTAGAATCTGGAAACAACCTAAATGCCCCTTGATCGAAGAATGGATAAGGAAAATGTGGTACATTTACACAATGGAGTACTACACAGCAGAAAAAAAAATAATGACATCTTGAAATTTGCAGGCAAATAGATGGAGCTAGAAAACATCATTTTGAGTGAGGTAACCCAGACCCAGAAAGACAATTATCATATGTACTCACTAATAAGTGACTTTTAGACATAAAACAAAGAAAACCAGCCTACAATTCACAACCCCAGAGAACCTAGACAACAATGAGGACCTTAAGAGAGACATATATGGATCTAATCTACATGGGAAATAGAAAAAGACAAGATCTCCTGAGTAAACTGGGAGCATGGGGACCATGGGAGAGGGTTGAAGGGAAGGGGAGAGGTAGGGAGGGGAGCACAGAAAAATGTAGAGCTAAATAAAAACCAATAAAAAAAATCAGAGGAATAAGGCAAAGAGCACTATCTTATTAATAAAGACAGTGAAATAATAGCATAGAAACAGAAAAAAAAAAGGGTTGCCAAGGTCATGGTGTCTCTTCACAACGAGAGAACACTGACTAAGACCCTAGGTTTATAGTAATGATAATGCAGTTGCTAAAAGCAGCTCTTCTTCCTGAGGGTGGTGGTAGACACCTCTAGTTCCAACACTCCAGAGGTATAGGCAGGTGGATCTCTGGGAGTTCCAGCAAGCCAGGTTCATCTAGCTCAGGCCAGCTGGAGCTACCTAGTGAGACTCTGTCTTTGGGAAAGCAAAGCAAAACAAAACATCCCTGAGGAAACAACTGTTCTTTTAAAAACATACTTGGACCTACTTTGAGATTACTGATGTCCTTTTACATATAATTATCATGTAAATAAAGTACCATCATTCACATTTTACATATAAGGAAATAAGACTTAAAAAAATAAGTGTTTAAGGGAATACAAATTTTAGGAAGTGGAGAACAGGATTTAATGCAAATTTCTTGGTCAAACTCATTTCTTTAACCTTGAATCCTTCCTGACTCCTGTAAAGGACTCTTGCATCCTTGTTGCCCATGTTATGGTTCATGGGTCAGCAACATTGGCACCTCTGACAACTTGTTATAGTTGTGAAACCTAAAGCATCTCTCAGGTGTATGGCCCAGTTAGCTTCAGCTGTCAACTTCCCATAGCCCAGAGTCATCTGAGGAAGTCTCAATTGGGGGATTGCCCAGACCAGGCAGGCCTGTGGCCATGTCTGTGAAGAGTTGTTTGGAGTGGTGATTGATACAGGAGGACCCAGGCCACAATGAGCAGAACCATCTGTAATGGATTAAGTAAAAATGCTGCAGGTTTCCTAGTGGTTGAATTGGCAGAATGGCTGCAGGTCCCCAAGCCAGCTGGTCCTGAGAGCAATCAGTCCCAGGCAGGGCTGGTACTACAATTCCCCAAGTTGCTGCAGTGGTCCATGAGTCCCTGGCAGAAAGCTGCATGGTGGGTGAGAGACCTTGATGGGGCAGCTAATCCCACAAGGAGAGACAGACAGATGGGCATGCCACAAGTCTCTGAAGGCAGCTGGTCCTGGGCAAGGAGGCATGTGGTGGGCAAGAGACAGAGACATGGATAAGCATGCCATGCAAAGTGAGGTTGGATATTTATTTAGTGGGTTTTGGAAGGGGAGAAGGGTGAAGAGGAGAGAGAGAGATAAACAGAAGTGGGGGAAGTGGGGAGAGACAGAAGCTGCCCCTTCCAGAGGGAGACAGAAAAGGAAGAGACTCAGGCTTCATGCAGGAAGGAAGATCTGCCTGCCTCAGCAAACAGGGGGAGATAGTGGGTGGGGCTTGTCTCTTAAAGGGACAGGACAGATCATTACATTCCCATCTCTTTTTTGTAAAAAAAAGGCAGGAGATTTAGGCACCACAAGTTAAAGGAATTGGGGGGCAGATTCTCAAGACTGCTTCCTGCTTATTTGTGAGTGTTGTTTGAGGGGGGAGACCTGAGAAGGCTGGGTACTGGTCACATCCTCACATAGCTGGTCTCTTGGAAATGTAATGATCTGTCTTGTCCCTTTAAGAGACAAGCCCCATCCACTCCCTTCCTCCCTGTCCTGAGGCAGGCAGATCTTCCTTCCTGCTTGCAGCCTGAGTCTCTTCCTTTTCCATCTCCCTCTCTAAGAGGCAGCTTCCATCTCTCCTCTCTCTCTATCTGTGCCTCTCTGCTCTTCTTCCTTTCTCCCTTCCCCCTCCATAACCCACTAAATAAATAACCAACCTCACTCTGCATGGCGTGCCTATCCATGTCTCTGTCTCTCGCCCACTGTGTGGCTCCCTGCCTAGGACCAGCCACCTTCAGAGACCTGCGGCATGGTCTTGTGGTGTGTCCATCTGTCTGTTTCTCCTTGTGGTCTCGTGCACCTTCCCTGCCTGAGACTGGCTGCTCGGGACCCCCTGCCTGCTGCCTGCCTGCTGCCTGCCCTGCTTGGGGACCTGCAGCATGATCTCATGGCCCACTGCCCACTGCAGCCACTTGGGAACCTGCAGCATTTTTTATTTAATCCATTACACCATCCCTAGGCAGGTAGGCCTAGACTATACAAGAAAGTTGTTGGGAAGGCCAGTAAGCAATTCCCTTCCATGGCTTCTGTTTGAGTTCTTGTTCAGACTTTCCTCAGTGATGGAGTGTGACCTGGGACATGGAAACCGAAGGAACCCTTTCTTCTTCTAAGTTGGTCTTGGTCACGGGGATTATCACAGTCACAGAAAGCAAGCTAGAATACTCATTGACTCAGAAATCTCCATGTGGAGGCTGGTGAGGTGATTCAGTGGTTAAAGGCATTGTCATCAAGCCTGATGCTCTGAGTTCAATCCCTGGGGCCTACAAAGTAGAAGGGGTTGACTTCTGCAAGTTGTTCTCTGATGTCTACACACATGCATGGCACACCTGTGCCCCTCCCATGCACACAAAATAAATACAAAAGTGCAATAAAAGTTAAAAAAAGAACTCCCTGTGTGGTTGCTGTGCATAGGGTGAGTACTGTTCTGCAACACTACTAGCTGTGTACAAAACGGACCAAGAAGGACAGAAGATTCTCTACACCAATATAGATCTAGGGATTTCCAAACATGCTTGGGCTGGAAGAAGAATGCCTTATTACTAGACTTTGGCGTTGGGACCCCTGAGCCACATAAGGAGAGAACCAAATCCAAAAAGTTGTCTCTGACATACACACAAGTGCCATGGCATGTGTACTCCTTCTAATCATAATAAACACAATTAAAAATAAATTTGATATAGGTGATTGTTTCCAATTCATAGGAAAAATTAAACATTCTTTTTTTAAATCATCTCTTTTCTATAATTCTCCTCCTCCTTAAGCCTGGTTTCATTTAGCTGACAGTAACTTAGAAGAAGACAATTGAGCAAATTAACTTTTTTTTTTTCTTTTTGAGAGAGGATCTCTCTACATAGCTCTGTACTGAAATTTACTAGATAGACCAGGCTGGCCTTGAACTCAGAGGGATCTTCCTGCCTCTGCCTCCCCAGTGATGGGATTAAAAGTATGTGCCACCATGCTTCTTGGCAATAAAGTTTTTCTCAATTCACGTGGAAGAATTAAGTATTAACGTATTTGTTCCACAGACCCACTCAGTTTTTATCTATGTGAATAGGAGGATCAGTCTTCAAAAATCTTCTAAGCAGGGGCTGGAGAGATGACTCAGCAATTAAGAGTAGCCACTGCTCTTCCAGAGCACCTGGGCTTGATTTCTAGCACCCACATGGCAGCTCACAACCAGCTGTAACTCCAGTTCCAGGGAATCTAATGTTTTCTCCTGACCTCCAGGGTACCACACATACGTATGGTGCACTGACACACATGTAGGCAAAACACCCATACATGTAAAATAATTTTTTAATTAAAAATATCATCTAAGAGGGACAAAAGGGAACTGGGATTGGTATGTAAATTGAGAAAAGATTGTTTTAAAAAATAAATAAAAAAGAAAAGAAAAAATATCATCTAAGCAAGAACTTGTATTAGGAAAGTTAGAAAGATGTATTTCTAAGTCAGGTATGGTAGTACATATTCAAAATCCAAGCACTGGGAAAGTGGAGGCAGGAGGACCAGGAAGGAGATCAACGTCAGCCTGGACTACAGAGCAAGACTTTGCAACAAAACAACAAAAAGCCAGGTGTGGTGGTGTACACCATTAATTTACTTGGGAAGTAAAGACAAGAGGATCAGGAGTTCAAAGTCATTTTCAGTCATATGTTGAGCTTGAGGCCACCTTGGGTTACCTGAGATGCTATTATAGTGGCATTTTACTTGTATTTTAATAAATAAAACTTACCTGAGCATCAGAAAATTAAAACAGCCACACTGGCCTTATAGACCAGGCCAGGCAGTGGTAACACACATCTTTAATCCCAGTAGCCACACTAGTTGCCATAGAAACCGGGTGGTGCGTGCCTTTCATCCCAGCCCTGGACAGGATTTTAAGACTGGAAGAGACAGCTCTCAGTCTCATTCTGAGATTCTTAGAGGCAGGGTCGCCATTTTTGGATTGAGCTAAGAGCCAGAGGTGGCTGCTTTACTTTTTTCACCTTCAGGTTGAACCCCAATTTCTCTATCTGAGCTTTTATTAATCATGCTTCATGTTATCTCAAAAAAAAAAAGGTAGATTGCAAGTTCAAGATTAATCTAGGCTTTGTAGTAAAACTTGTCTCAACAAACAAAACAAAAAACCTAATAGTCAGGCTTCCTAGTACAGGCCTGTACTTTTGGCTCCTCAGACTGTTGATACAGAAGGACACCAAGTTCAAAACAAAGAGGACTAGGGGTATAGCTTAGGGGTAGATGCTTGTTCTACATGTGGGCACTAGGTTCAAATTCTAGTACCACAAATAAGCAAAACCGCAAACTACAGCCATAACCCACTGGTTCTTTCTAGTTTGTAAGAATGTGAGTGGTTCTTCCCTCTTCCTGATTTCCTGGATATTCAGAAATGTCCACAGCAAACACTCCTCATGATAAACAGCTCATGAGTGCCTGCGGAAGGACAGCAAGTGCTGTTCCAGACGCTTCAAGGCTAGCAGGAACAAACCAAGCCACACTCCCCAAGTCACTGTCTGATCCGTGTCCTTGGATCTTTCCTCAGGAGCTGGTCAGACTCCTCGAAGGAGACACCTCTAGTTTCCTATCTGGCAAATAAATACCCGGTAACCAAAGATCTGGCTGCTGGATGGGGCGTGAGGACATCGAGCTTCCATACACTCAATTATGCTTCCCGCAGAGGTGGAGAACTCTTGTTTAATCCTCTCTGGAGATTAACTCCTTCCATATTCTTTGGGCTGGAAACTTAAAGAAGGTCCAAGATTTCAAGGGCACTTACATAACTTTCAAAATCCTTTAAATAAAAAAAAAAATATGTTTATTAATATGTGTGCTTCTGTGCCTACTCATGTGAGTGCCACAGTAGGTAGGGCAACTTTAGGGAATCTGTTCTCTTCTGTCCTGGGAGCTTCAGGAATTGAACTCAGGTTTTCAGCCTTGCTGGCAGGTGACTTTATTCTGTGAACCATCTCACAGGTCCCTTAAAACCTCCTTGTTTTTTCCTCAACTTTTAAAATTATTGCTTATTTTATATGTGTGAATGTTTTGCCTGCATGAATATCTGTGTACCACATGGAGATGGTAGCAGAGTTGTGAATCTCCACGTAGGTGTTGGGAATTGAACCTGGATCCTCTGAAAGAACAGCCACCATTCTTAACCACTGAGCCATCTCTCTAGCCCCCAAAGCTTTGTTTAATTTCTGTTCATGGCCCCTGTACAGCCTATACTTCTAGAACTGACAAGAAAGCTTCAGCCTCTATCAACTTTTGATATTGGGGAGGAGTACAGAGTGAATTCCAGGCCAGCTTGGAATATAGTAAGATCTTGTTTCAAAAAATTAAAAAAAAAAAATCCTTCTTGTCATTTTAATGGCATTCTAGGAGGAAATAAAAGCGATCTGAGTTCATCTTCACTAATTATTTAACTCATCAGTTCTTTATATCAATTTAAATTCTCTGCTCTTCCCATTCAAACTCTCATTTCCTTTATTTATCCTTTGAATTAAGTATTTAAATAAAAAAATGTATTTTTACTGGTAGATTATTTTATTTAAGAAGGATTCACTGTTGTTGGTTTTTTTTTTTTTCCCGATCTTTGTTCTTTGCTCTTTTGGGGGCCTACCACCTATCTCCCAAATAAATAGAGGGAGACTTATTCTTTCTTATGCCTGTCCTTAGCTTGGCTTGTTTCTAGTCAACTTTTCTTAACTTAAATTATCCTGTCTATCCTTTGTCTCTGGGCTTTTACCTTTTTCTATTTCTGCAAATCTTTTTTTCCCTCCTTACTCCACGGCTGGGTGTATTGCTGGGTGGCTGGCCCCTCGAGTCCTCCTCTCCTTTTGCTCTCTCTCATGTTCTTCTCCTTCTTGTTATTCTCTCTGCCTGTCAGCCCCTCCTATCCCTCTCCTGCCTAGCTATTGACCATTCAGTTCTTTAGTAGACCAATCAGGTATTTTAGGCAGGCAAAGGAACACAGCTTCACAGAGTTAAACAAATAAAATGCAACATAAAAGAATGCAACACACTTTTGTATCATTAAACAAATGTTCCCCAGCACATCTTTAGTTAATGTCATACAACAGTTCACCACTGCAGCCTTTTGGCTTAAATTTTAAAAATTATGAATGTTTGCCTGCATGTATATTTGTCCAACATTTGTGTATACCTGGTGCCCAATGAAGCCATAAGAGGGTTTTGAATCCCAGGAACCTGAATTATGCATGATTGTAAACCATCATGTGGGTGCTGAGTGCTGTGAACTGAACTTGGGGCCAGTTGGATGCTGGGAACTGAGCCGGCAGCACTCTTAATCACTGTGCTATCATTCCAACCCCAGTACACACACACACACACACACACACACACACACACACACACACACACACAAGACAGGGTGTCATGTAGTCCAATCTGGTCTCAAACTAACTCGCTATGGTTAAGTATGAGTTTAAACTTCTGATTTTCCTTTTTCTACTACCCAAATGTTAGGATTGCTGGCTTGTGCCACCATGATCAGTATATACTAGGGACAGCAGGCTTGTGCCAGCATGCCCAGTATATGCTGGGGGCTGCAGGATTGTGCCACCATGCCCAGCATATGCAGTGCTGGGGACTGGGCCCAGTAGTTCATGCCTGCTTAGTAAGCACCATAGCAACTGAGTGATACCAACCTAACCTTAAAAATTCTAAATAACAACTATTTCTTTTCTCAGCAGTTCAAAAATGGTGATATGAGCCTTCACATTTTTAAATGATGCATAGGTTTTAGTTCCTGCTGCAAAACTTCTATGTTACACCAGTAAAGGACCTGCTAAATAAAACATGCCATCCATATGGTCAAATACTACACAGCTCAAAAGAATAAAGTAGACTTTTATGTTCTGGTATGAAAGTCTTTAGGACTGTAACAGAGTGTGTACATGGTGTTCATTTATGTTTAAAGTACATGTGCAATTTTTACAATGGTTGTTATGTCCTGCAGGGAACTAGGTGACTAGGAAACAGGGATAGAAAAACTAAAGGAGATTTAGTTTTCCTCATGTACCATTTATATCAACTGAAATTTGTATGAATTCTTATATCATTTTTCTTTTTGGAGACAGGTCTTACTACCTAAGTCTGGCTTGGAACTTGCCATGTACCCCAGGCAGACTTTAAACCTCACCATCCTCCTTCCTCAACCTCTAACTTAATTTTTTGAGATTTATTTTTATTCTGAGTCTATAACTGTTTTGCCTATATGTCTGTGCACCAAGTGAGCAGTGCCCATGAAGGCCAGAAGAGGGCATCAGGTGCCCTGGAGTTACAGACAGATGTTAGCCACCTTGTCGGCGCTGGGAATTGAACCCTGGACCCCTGGAAGAACAGTCAGAGCGTTTAACCACTGAACCATCTCTCCAGTCCCTTCCTACTTATTTTTAAAATATTAGGTACCAATGAATAGCTTTGTGATGTTGAGATGAGGTCTAGCTATGTCGTCCAGGCTGGTCATACACTTGTGATTATCCTTCCTCAGCCTCCTGAGGGTTGGGATTACAGGTATGTTTCACCATGTGTATCTCATCTAGAAAGATTCATCCTCTAGCCTGAGTGTTTTCTCCACTGATCCTCCTAACTGGAAATTCTTTTACGTGAAGAATCTTCACGCACTGCTTTGTTAGAATAGAGGCAGGGTCTAACTATGTGTCCCTGGATAGATAGACTCACATGTAGATCAGGCTGACTTTGAACTCACAGAGACCCACATGCCTCTGCCTCCCAAGTGCTGGCATTAAAGGGATGCGCCACCACACCCAGCCCCTGTTCTATTTATAAAGAACACTATCAACTTTCTTTTCTTGGAACTACCATTTTGTGTTTTCACTTCTGTTTTACTGAGTCTTTTGGGAAGCATGGGGAATGCAATCTCATAGAGGAGAGGAATGGGCTGTGGAGAATGCACAAAGGAAGAAGCAGATGGGAAGGAATGTGGGGCTCCCTCCTTGCAGCTAGCCTACATCGAAGTGCAGATTCATTCGAATCGGTGGACTTTTAGAAAGCGCCACAAGTTCCTGTTCAAGCCTTCACATTTCACATCGAATTAATCTAATATAATGACATCATTTAGTGAAGAGTCCAGGTTACTCAAGATACAATGAGCTGGGTGTGTGGGTAAAAATGTAAAGCTAGACTTATAGACCCGAAAAGCCTTAGAGATCGAGTAGTCCAGACATCACAGCTGATAAAACAGGGTCTTGGCTAAAGTTACAAGGCAAGGCGTGTGTGTGTGTGTGTGTCTGTGTGTGTGTGTGTGTGTGTGTGCGCGCGCGCGCGCGTGTCAGGAAAAAGGTAAAGAGGTGACTGGTGTCAAGTTCTGTCTTTTGTGATTGTTACACAGTTCGGGACAGTCACAGTCTGAGTGATGGAAGTTTGCCACACTGGCAGAAGCCTCGTAAGATAATCAGAAAGCTTTAGAAGGCTGCAGACCTCAACTTCCCTTTAACCAGCCGGCTCTACAAGAAACCAACAGTCCTTTCTTTTATATCTCATCCACCCTTTCACAACCCCTCTTCCACATCTAGAGCAGGAAAGAAAGAAAACGTAGACTGTGGCACAAACAGGAGACTTTTCACTATTCCCAGGGTGTTTTCAATCAGTTCTCTAGTATCTGTTGTGTCCATTTGGGGTAACCATACAGATATTCTGGCCTTGGTCTTGTTTCCTCTTTAGACTATTAAAATATTTCGACCTGATTCGGGGTATCCCACATCTACCGGCGTTCGGACCCCACTATTTTTGCCTTTCGTTAGGGACTTGTGTTCAGAGCAAGAATACACTTTAAGCGAAACGAGTATAGGCACAGATTGATAGCAGTTGGGTCCACCCGCTCCCGCGCTTTCCCGTGGGCGTTGTGGCATTCCACCCAGTCCAGACTACAAGTCCCAGGAGCCCGTGCAACGGCGGTGCCTCCGTGAGCGCTTCCCTCGCTCCGCAGGGGAGCGGAGAAAGGTTCTGGCCAGCGCTGGGCGCCCTGACTTTCTGCAGTGGTGGTGACCTAGGCTGGAGGCCCGGTTGAGTGCCGGCAGGGGCGTCGGGAGGCGGATTCCGCCTTCGCTGAGCGCTAGGGGGCGGGCGAAGGGGGCTGGGCCAGCGGCGCAGCTAGCCGCGGAGACCGCGGGCTGAGCGATGGAGGCCGACGGACTGCCTTGGGCCGGCGAGTCCGTGTCAGGCCCCGGCCCGGGAGGCGGCGGAATGATCCGCGAGCTGTGCCGGGGCTTCGGCCGCTACCGCCGCTACCTGGGACGGCTGCGGCAGAACCTGCGAGAGACCCAGAAGTTCTTCCGCGACATCAAGTGCTCCCACAGTCACAGTTGTCCCTCCTCCCCCGCGGGTGGCGGCGCGGCGGAGCTTGGCCCTGCCGGCGACGTCGCCGAAGCCCCGCTGCCAGCGGGTAAGGAGGACAGGCCCGAAGCCGAGAGGAAAATTGGAGGGTGGCACTCCTGTCAGCAAAACAAGCCCAGGAGGAGGCGGCGAGTGGGAGTGGGCCGCGGGGCGGCGCGGTGCGGGGCCTGGGCCGCGGGGATCTGAGATGAAGTGGAAGGACATCCCTGGGGAGAGGTGGCGAGGGCTCGAGACAGGGAGGCAGAACCCGAGAAGGTTAAGTGGAGAGTGGGAAAGTTGCTTTGAGTTTGGGGTGCACAGTTAGGAGGCCGAGTCCTCCCAGTTAGGCATTAGGCTGGGTGTTCCTGGAGTCCCTGGACGCCTTGGGACTGCACTGGGATGTTTGCACGAGTGGGGTTTGAGTGTAAACTGCTTGTAATCCAGTCAAGAGGCAGCCTTGTGAAGATGTCCTCTAAATAGAATTTGGAGTCGCCGAAGAAAAATACATCTAATGGGTGCCAGCAATTAATTGGCCAGAGATGTTACTTGCGCTTATCGTGAAAGAGTTAAGGAAGACTTTTTGTTGTTGTTGGGGGTGGAGGGGGGCGGTCCTGAGCCCTTAAAGAACTTGCCCTTCTAGACTTGATCCCCCCCCCCCCGTGGGATGTGTCAGAGGCCCCAAATCACTTTAAATACTGCCAGATCTTTGATCCTCCTTGATTACTTTTGAACTGCAGTTGGCGGGGAACTGGAGGGGAGCCGCTGTGTTAGGGAGAAGCCACTGGCATCCCATATGGATAGGGTTTGGGGGACAGCATAACAGCAGATATGCCCATCGTTTTTATTTGGTGATTCTCGAGCTGCAGTGGATTAAAAGAACCTCAGGAGTGTATTAAAAACGCCATGTCTCAGGCTCTGTTGTGTCATCGGAGTAGGTGGGTCCTAAGAGTCTAATTCAGCAGTCGAAGAGGCTGGGATCTGATATAGGTGTTTTATTAACACTTTGAGAAATGTGATGTTGGTGACAAATTTGGACTTAAGATGAACTTGTGAGTTGGACTCCACACTCATAGAAGGTGCATGTTTACTATCTTAAATTTGTCTGAGACTGGTGAGTCCCGATAGGGCCTTCACTGATACTGTTCCGTAGCCCAAGAGGCCGTTTTAAAGAGTCCTTGTTGCCGGGCGGTGGTGGCGCACGCCTTTAATCCCAGCACTGGGGAGGCAGAGGTAGGTGAATCTCTGTGAGTTCAAGGTCAGCCTGGTCTACAAGAGCTAGTTCCAGGACAACCTCTAAAGCTACAGAGAAACCCGGTCCCGAAAAACCAAAAACAAACAAACAAACAAAAAAAGAGTCCTTGTTTTGGGCCAGCAAGATAACTCAGCTGGTAAATGTACCTGCTGCCAAGCCTGATTTCCTGAGTTGACCAGGAGAGAACCTACTCTTGAAAGCTGACCTTGGCCACCACACACACACACACACACACACACACACACACACACCACACCACACCACACCACACCACACACACCAAATATATATTTATTTTTGGTTTTCCCAAATGGGTTTCTCTTTGTAACCCTGGCTGCCTGGAACTCTCTCTGTTGACCAGGCTGGGCTCGAACTCACAGAAATCCACCTGCTTCTGCCTCTCAAGTTCTGGGATCAAAGGCATGCACCACCGATGCTGAATATGTGTATTTTTTTTAGAGATTTTTTTTCCTTCTTTGTCTTTTTGTTTTGTTTTCCGAGACAGCCCTGGCTGTGCTGGAACTCACTCTGTCAACCAGGCTGGCCTCTGCCTCCCGAATGTTGGGATTAAAGGCGTGTACCACCACTGTCAGGGGAAAGTTCTTATGTAACTCAAAATAAAAAGCACTAGGGTGGTACCTACCTTTTCTGACGTGCTTTGGCCACACCTGCAGACTTGTGTCTAGAAGAGGATATGGCCTCCATTCTTTGCAGCGACTTCCTCCATCTGAAGACCCTCCTGCAGCTTTACTTGAAAAGCCCTCTATTGCTGCTCTTATTTAAAATGACTGCTTCGGAGTTACCCCTTTACAAAAAAGTCAGAATGGATTTACCTTAGATGGAGACTTTAAATTTTCAAGCATCTTGGTTGACTTGTTTTCTTTCAAGGCAAACCTAAGACACAGAAACACCTCTGTATTATTTTTGCTTAATTGGCTTTTCTGGTTGACTGCATTGTGATCTAACTTTTGCATATTTGAACTTTTTCACCCTTTGGAATGCACCCATCTCAATAAAATGCCAGAAGCTCACAGCTGACAGGATGGGGAACAATTTGATTTTGTTTTATACCATGCTTCCTAGTCATTGGGGGTGCGCCTGCACCAGGGTTCTAAGTATCTCTGTGTTTACTTGAAGGATGCTGTTGTCCAGATGGTAAAGGTGTTAGAAAGTAGAGCCACTCTTTAAAAGACAATTAGCTCCTTGTGCTAGTTGGAGCTTTTTGGTAAGGTCAAAGTCACTGGGGGCTGTCTCAACTTTCTTTTGTGAGTGTTGATTTCTGATTAATAGGTGCTCAGAACATGGAGGAAAGGGGCCCTCAATTCTTAACCTAACAAGCCCTTTGCAGTTTAATGCAGTGTATTTTAGCAACTGAAGATCAGGGACTAACTATACTTTGAAGTTGTTGGACTAAAAAGATGGCAACAATAATAAAAACAATTTTTAATATTTCTTTGTATGCTATTTGTCATAATATATAACACCATTTTTTTTTTAAATTCACTTTCAACTACAGAGAACTGGGAAGAACTCCAAAAGAACACTTCTTATTTTTGTTAGGTATAAATTCACTCAAGTCCGTGTATAGAACATAAAAGAGTTCCAGTATTTACAAGTTAAGTATGGATGGAAGGCCCGGGTGAGGCCACCTTGGTGGTATGGGCCTGTAGTTCCAACCCTGAATGCCACTAAAAGGGTCACTGTCAGGAGAGTCTCTATTAAATTCAGGACCAGCCTGGGCTCCGAAGCAAGTTCCAGACCAGCCAGGTTTACTTAGCAAAACCCTGTCTCACACTGCTCCTCCCCCATCAAAAGAAAAGCAGAAAGGAAAAAAAAATGTAGATGGAATTAGACATGGCAGCACGTGCCAGCAGCTCCAGCGCTTAGGAGGCTGAGATGGGAGGACTGTGAGCTCCGGTCAGCCTGGGCTGTGTAGTGGTGGTGATTGTAGTGGTACACTTGAAATGTTCTGGTTTTGAGAGTAGCTTCGCTTGTACAGAGAGAACTGTCAGAGAAGGTTCACTGATTGGACTCTCCCTCTGTTGTTCCAGCCATCTCATGTAGCTGTGGGGAGAGACCCCTTCATCTGCTGAGGGTTTTGTTTGTCATTTGTTTTCTTCTCCTCTGCTAGAGCATTCAGAAGCAATGAGACTTTGAACCCCTTTCAGGCAAGGCAGGGTAGAGTATTACAAAATAGAAGAAGGGAAAACATTTGTCTTATTTTATGATCCAGTGGAGGTCCTAGCTATTGCCGTTTTTCTTAAAACTCTCCATTTTAAGAAGTGGGAATGACTCATGTATGTCTGGTTGGAACGCTGTCATCTGTGTTGCCTCCCTTCGCTCTTAACTGATCATAGCTGTGTGATGTCACAGCTTCCTCATCTGGAGATGGGGGTTGTAATGGACCTTACCTCTGGGATTGTTGGGAGTTAGGACTGCGCATATTCAGGGCAGCCTGCTAAGGTGCTGGTAAGCAGCAGCTGCCGTTTGTTTTTGATACAGTCTCACTGTTTTCTGGGCTAGTCTTACGCACCTCTGTTCAAGTGATCCCTCTGTCTCTATCTCAAGTGCTAGGATTACAGGTACGCACCTGGCCCCACGTAGCCGTTATTAGACAGACACGTGAGTGCCTGGGACGTGTGGTCAGCATGCTACATATGGGGGTTAGGGTCAAGTAAAGAAATTTGGCTTACCTTGGATGAGCAGATACCAGACCTTCTCTCTCCCTCTTAGAGTCTCAAGATGTAGCTCAGGCTGGCCTCAGACCTGTAACCCTGCCTCACCTCCCAAGTGCGGAGACTGTAGGCGTACAGCACTACTTTGGCTTACACTTTTCTCTTAAGAAAAACTAATGATAATTGTCATCATTACAGAGAACCTCTGTGTGTGTGGTGGAAAAAAAGAAGTTGGAGGCCTGAACTTGGTCCTCTGCAGAGGTATAATCTCAGCTGGAATTTATACACATAAACTGAGAGGAAAGCAGGAAGGTAGAGTGGCTAGATTATAGGCCTTTTAAATGAATTTTGCTTCTTAGGTTTTTATAGCTGTTTGCTTTTGTTATTTAATAGATGTGTTTCTCAGCATTCTTTGGCCTCTTTTTGTCACTTTTAGTATAGATGGGTTGCCAGAATTTTACTATAAAGCACCAACACTTACTGAAAACAGGCTCTGTCCTGGAAGTCTGTATCACAGAGTGTAGTCAGCTGTGAGCCCAGCACTGGGAAGACTGAGGCAGGAGGATCTGGGATTCAAAATCAGTCTGAGCTATATACAGAGTTCCCGGCTAACCTGGGCTTCATAGTGAGACTCTATCTCAAAAGTCAAAGCAGCAAACAAAAAGTGATCACTTTATCTCATTGTATGATGCAAGAGTGATAATGCCCACCTTACAAAGTTGTGACACTTAGAGACAGTGGACACTGCGGCTCAGGTGTAGATACTAACAGATGTGACTTTGCCCATGGGAGGGTATGGTGAACAATGGATTAGCAAGTGGGCACATGGGCTTGGAGGGGAGGGGAGAGAAGGCAAGAAGACAGAAAATGAAGGTAGGACAAAGTGCTGTACTGGAGCCAGGTCTCCACCCGCTCTCCAGGCTGCAGGTCCAGTTCTTCTGTGGCTCCTTGTGCTTCCCTGACCTGGCTTAGGGATTCAAATGCACTCTTTGCAGAGCCTGTTACAAACGAGTCCTAATTTAGAACCATGATTTACTGTAGTAGGAACCCTTATCCCATTCAGTGAAGAAAATGTGACCCACCTTCAGGTTCTGGTTCCTACTCCCTGAGGCTCAGGGCTTTAGGGACCACCTTTGCTGATCGGAGACTTGCTAGGAATTGGCCTCTCTGAACATAATAGCTTCTGCACCCTTTCCTCTTCACCTGTCTTCCACCTCTCTTACACTCCTAGTTTGTATGATCTGCTCCTTCAGCCTCATGAGTAGCTGGGGCTGTCAACTTGTGTGACTGTGCCTAGTTGAGCTGAAGTTAGATCCCTGCCCCATCCACAATAATTATTTTCATGCCCCAGAGAATGATTTTCACGCAGTACTAACTAGACCAGAGTGCCGTCAAGGTATGAGAAGTGCGTTCTTAATGTTCACGCACTCAGCAGCTCTCTGTGTAAGCCAGACTACCCGGGGACCTGAGTGAGATGAGCCATTCCAGACTGTAGTTAGGAAAGGAAGCTTAGCGTTTCATCGGGTCCCATTAAAGGATCTACAGATTGGCTGCCTCCTTAACCATCACCTGTCTTTGAAGGGACAGAGTATGATGGTATTAAGGACATAGAAGACTGAAGACCTAAACGGGGCATGGTGGTGCACACCTTTAATCCCAGCAGACAGGAGACAGAGGCAGATGGATCTCTGTGAGTTCAGAGCCAGCCTGGTCTACATAGAATGCTTCAAAACAGCAGTAACTATGCAGAGACCCTGCCTCAAAAACAGAAACAAACTAACAAACAACTGAAGACCTGAATTCAAGCCCCAGAATCCATATGGTAAAAGGAAAGAACCAGTAAGTTGTCCTCTGACCTCTACAGATGTGTGCATGATACATATATATTCTTACACACACACACACACACACACACACACACACACACACACACACACACTGTGTTGATAAAGAGTTGAGGCATGGTGGTTGGCTCAGTGTTAGAAAGAGCTTACTTAACTGGGATCCCATCTTCATCATTGCTAAAAAGAAACAACAAACTTTAAAAAGGAGTTGAGGTACTCTGTACTCTTTGTGAGTAATGATGGTGGTCATGTTTGTGTGGTTCAGTGCAGAATACATCCCATCCTGTTACCATTAGTGATCCTCCCACCTCTGCCTTTCTTAGAGGAAGAGTGTGATGCTCCTGTGGAAAAGTGGGTTGTCTTCCCCCCACACACAAGAGTCGCAAGATCCGAGGTGAATTTACCTGCATGTAGGAAAACAGCCTCTAGGACAGTGAGTTTTGTTCTCTACATGGTACAGAGAGTAATATAATGGGGTGTGGAAGGTGAACTTTTCTTTCTTACCTCCTAGAACTTTGGCTGTGGTCCCTTGCTGAGATGCCAGGCTCAGTTCAGTCCTTTCCTGGGCTTGAGGATTCAGTTTTTTGGTGGTTTTGGGATCTTGGAACTTGAGACCTGACAGAGAACATGTGTAGTAGTGGCTGAGATGTGTGTACTCTTGCTTTGAGCTGTATAAATCAGGGTTTCTGTGAAAGTCCCCTTATGTATAATTTTCCTCTCAAGTCCAGACCAAAATCCTGAAGGAAAGCCAGCCACAGCATGAGGACTCACGGACAACCTTCTGTCCCCATTTGAATGCCAATCTTATGCAGTGTGTTTTTTGCCCTCTCTTGGGTAATGTGAATGGTTTGGATGTATTCTCCAGCTCTGTGCCATGTGGTTGTGGGAATCTTCGGACCAGGCTCACTTTGGAATTCTGCTTCTGTTCCCTGGGGCACTGTTCTCTGGGCCGGAAGCTGGAAGTAGGGTTTCAGAAGTGTTTAGCTTTTCACATGTCTAGCTAATTGATGCATCAGAATTGTTCTGGAGAATAATGTCTTGATTATGTAGTCATAAAAGCCTTTGAGTTTTAAAATACATTTCTTTTTTTAAAGTGCCTTTTATCTCTTTACTTGGATGGATGTAAAGTATCTAAATTTAGATTAATCAGATTAAGAACTTTAATGTATTATTTATGTCAGATAGATTTCTCTTTGATGGCTTTTACCCTTTCCTCTCTGGATAGTGGGGAGAGAATTTCACAAGTTTCCTCTCATCTCTCTCCTCTATTTTCTCATATCTCTTTCCCCAATCCCTCGGTCTTTCTCTTTCCCCATTTGCCTGTCCCCCCCCCCCAGACTTTGCAGAGCCCAGAAGGGTCAGGTTACAAGACTAGTTTCTATGAAAACTCCTTCTCTAATTGAGGTTAGAGAGAGCATAGCTGAACTCTCACAGAACTTACTTTTTAGGAATATTCTGTAAAAGAGACTTTAGCTTTGCAATTGTGAAGACAGGTGAGTACCTGAAGGATGTGGAGAAAACAGCAGTGGAAGAGAAGTTGTTCTTGGGTGGCTTACAAGGCCCCTCTGGAGAAGGTGACTTCACTTTCTCTTGGAAGAACAACTGACCTGTTTTCTTGTGCTTGTTCCACAGAGAGACAGAGAATTCCTACCAGCCCAACCTGGAAAAGCGGTCTTATTAGTATAGACTAAAACTAATTAAGGGTAGGAAGGTGGATGCCTGAACTCTTTAGACGTGGCGAAGCTCCCTCTACTCCCGAGTGAAGGGGGGGGGCACTTGCAGGCACTGTAAGGTCAAGCTTCTCTTCTGGCTTCTTCATTAAAGAACTTACTAGTTGGTCTGTTGGAGACCTGCTGCTTCAGCTTGTGGATCTGGGTTCTAAATTTCATTCTGAACTACTTAGATTAGTGCCCTGAAAGCACCTTCTTCTCCCAAGAGGGAGCAGCAAACCAGAGGAAGATCCAAGAGATGGAGAGATTTGTACAGGGCAGCAGCAAGTTGTTTAAAAATATACCAAGTCCTGTTGGTGCTGTGTTTGACCTGTAGGGTCTCTATTTTCCCTCTTGGTCTCTATTTCCTGGGATCTAGAGCTGTGTCTTAACTAGCTGTCCTTTCTGGTCATTAAAAAAATACTTTGAGCCGGGCGGTGGTGGCGCACGCCTTTAATCCCAGCAGAGGCAGAGGCAGGCGGATCTCTGTGAGTTCAAGGCCAGCCTGGTCTACAAGAGCTAGTTCCAGGACAGGAACCAAAAGCTACAGAGAAACCCTG
>NC_022013.1:22923166-22932327 GCF_000317375.1 Microtus ochrogaster
TCTCTGTGAGTTCAAGGCCAGCCTGGTCTACAAGAGCTAGTTCCAGGACAGGAACCAAAAGCTACAGAGAAACCCTGTCTCGAAAATCAAAAAAAAATATTTTGAAATAATTTCAAAGATGCATGAACACTTCCAGCAGCATGAAAAGAGCTCGTATATTTGTTCATACGGTTTGCCAGTTGTTAGCATTTCCCAGTTGACCCTTGTCCCCCATATTATGTCCCATCTTTTCGGAGCCTTTAAGAGCAAGCTGCAGACAGGTTGTCTCGTCTCTAACCACTCCAGTGTGCAGTTCCCCAGACAAGGACGCCATCCCACACACCATGCTGCTCCCCAAGTCAGGAAGTCAGTGTGGATTCACTGCATCAGTCTTTGGCCACATTCGAGCTTGCTGACTGTCCCAATACATGTCCCTGGCATTTCCCTTGAACACATGTTGCGTTTAGTTGTCACACCTCTTCATACTCCCTTAGAGCAGCTTCCTTGCCCTTTCCTTGACATGTGTATCTGTGACAAGTTAAAAGGACAGGCCTTACCTTGTGTAGAATGACTTCATCTGATCTGCATGTCGTTTGTGGTGAGTAGACTCAGTCACGAGCCCTCACGAATCTCAGAAAAATGACACAGCACATAGCACCTCACAGAGCACAGGCCGCTGTGCCTCGACTCTGGAGATGGTGAGCGCGATCACTAATTAGGTGGGGATCCTCTAGATAGCTTCACTTTAGCCTCACCGTTTCTCCCTTGGCTCCAGCTTAATCTTGTGTGCTAATGTGTTCTCAGGTTTTACTGATAGCTTGTTCCTCAGAACCCTTTCTTTCTCTAGACTAGTGGGTCTCGGTCCCATTTAGGGGGTTGAATGACCCTTTCATAAGGGTCTTCGAAAACCATTGGGAAACACAGATATTTACATTACATTTCATAACAGTAGCAAAATTACAGTTATGAGGTAGCAACAAAATAATTTTATGGTTGGGGTCACCACAACATGAGGAACTGTGTTAAAGGGTCGCAGCTTTAGGAAGACTGAGAACCACTGTTCTAGAGTAGCATCTAGAATAGCATCCACCAACAGTCCTCACTGCTCAGTGGTAGTGTTCATATCCATCACTCTTTCTTCTTTTCTTGTTGCTGTTCTAAAGAGAGCTTGCTTTATTTATATCAGTGTGGACTTGGGCTTGGGGATATTTTTGAATGGGACATAACTTTTATTATTTTTTATTTTATGATTAAATTATCCTGTTTGGTTAGTGAGACCCTTTCAGACTGGTTACAGCATCCTTTGGTATGTCCTCACCTTTGAATCATTCCTAATGGTTAATGTGCTTTCTTACAAATGGCAGAACTTAAGGCCTCAGTGATGCATAGGCCTGGATTCCTTCGAGGAATCGCTTCCATTTCTGCAGCCCATAATGACAGCCCCAGCTGCTGTGTTTCTGTTCCCTGTGACCACGATGGCATCAGAAGCAGTTTCACTCAGGAAGGGACTTGGTGGCAGGCTGCTGAGTGTCTTCGTTTTTCACATGGCTCCGGGGTACCAGCTCCTAGGGAGGTCTCCTTTTTTTCTTTAGTGCAGGACAACCTCTGGGATTTTGAAAATATGGAGGTCTTCTCAGGGCTAACACACAGAATAACTTCAGCCATACTCCAGCAACTAGACTTGAGCCTGCAATAAGAACATTGGTTACCTCAATACATTTCAGCTTTTCTTCTCCAAACACCATCCCTTCCATCACAGTTCCCTGTCCTATTTGGTCCCAAAAGATTCTAAAACCTAGGCTGCTCAAAATGTGTTTTCTTAAGTCATGTGTCTCCTGTATCATTCAGAATCGTTTATGTTTTTTAAAAAAAAGATTCATTTATTTGTGCAGTTTATGTATATGAGCACTGAATCTGATCCCATTATGGATAGTTGTGAGCCACCATGTGGTTGCTGGGAATTGAACTCAGTACCTCTGGAAGAGCAGTCAAGTGTTTTTAACCACTGAGCCATCTCTCCAGCTCCCAGAATCTTCTATGTTTAGCAGATGCTCAGAGAGTTCTTTGGAAATAATAAATGTTTCTTATCTAAGAATTTTTTTCTGTAAACTTTTGGGAATCTTGTTCCAAGTTTAGTACTTCAGAACTTGTAGTGGAACTGACTGTAGTGGAAAGACTGTAGCATTCCTTTTTCAGCGTAGGACTGATCCTTTCCTCTACTCTTGGCACATGTAGCTAGTGGAAAGTCAAATTCCACTACTTACTTTAGAAATGTATGTTTGTGTCACAGTTCCTTTTAGTTAACTATAGAATATTTTATTTGCTTCTCGACAGGATTTATGTTAGCTTGCTACAAAACCACGTAGTATACAGAGAAGTTAAGTTAAAAGTGATATAAACAGACAAACAAAAACAAGAAAAAATAACCTGAAGGGTGGTTGTGGTAGCATACACTTGCAATCCTAACAGTAGGAAGGTAGAAGTAGGGGGATTATAAATTTGAGGCCAGCCTAAGCTACAGAATGAGACCCTGCCTCAAACAAACAAACAAAAAGCCAAGGGAAGGAATTAAGACCTGAATGAACACTGAAGTCCTTGTCATTCAGTCTTGAGGTGTGGTACCATTCTTTTTCCATTCAAGGTCAAAACCCAATCTTCTGTAGCAAAACCAAGTTAATGAGCAAAGCACAGTGATGGATTAAAGTTTTATGTGCCCGGAGCTTTCTAAACGATGGCCCCAAATCCAGGGGAAGTGATTGTAGTGCTTAGGTTTCGTGAAGAAGGGACAGCTGTGTAGAATGGCACTAGCCAGGGTTGACCTGTACTATTTTAGATAGTGGGGAGGCCCAGCAGGCCTGTCTGTTCGGTTCTTGGGCTTCCTCTATAGCCTTCTTTCCTCTCAGTACGCAGCAAAACACTGCTGAAATCCAGAGAAAAGAAATGATGTTAAGTATGGTGGCTGATCAGTAATCTCAGCACTCACTCAAGGTCAGCCTGGGCTACAGTGAGAGCCTGTCTCAAAAGGAAAAGAGAAAAGGTATAAATTTTCTAACTTTTATGACTGGCTTGGCATGGAAGATTTTTCCAATTTCCATGTCCACCTTCAGGAAGAAAATATTGAATTCTATGAATTACTTTGAAGAAGGGTAGAAAACTGGCAGGCAGAAGAATCAGGAGAAAGACTTTATTTCAGAGACCTTCTGGACTTTTACTGGAAGTATTCAGCCTGCTGAAGTGCCATGTTTTTGGCAGTCTATTTTATGGATCCCAATGTTACCATAGTATTAAAAGGTAAAGACCAAAGTTGCACTTATTCTAGATAGTACCATGAGCTGATGTTCTCTAATCCTTGGCTCACCATGAGTATATATTACCAACTGGGGTGGAAAACAAGCAAGAGTGGAGGTGTATGGATACAAGCCAATTAGCCATTTCTGCAAATGTAATCCAGCCTATCAGTGTATCCTAACAGGGCACTAGTGACATAATATGTTACTTCTCTCTTTATGAGTCTTAACTTCAAATCCAAAAACTGCTATACCCTGGCTGATGGGAAGAACATTCAGAACTTTGTAGACAGGCACTTTCAGCTTCTTAGAGAAGGGATTCCAGAAATATGTGGAATAAATGGTGGCTTTGAGTGTGCACCAGTCAAAAGTAATTCTGTTTGTTTGTTTATTTATTTTAAAGATTTACTCTTTTTGGCTAGACGTAGTGGTTCAGGTCTTTAATCAGAACACACTTGGAGGCAGAGACAGGTGAATCTTTGTGAGTTCAAGGATTGCTTGGTCTACATAGAGTTCTAGGACAGCCAGAGCTACATAGTGAGTCCTTGTCTCAGAGCCCCCGTCCCTGCTAAGGGGTTTACTTTCACTCATGTGCGTGCTGTGTGTGCCAGGAGTGTCAGGGCACTGCAGAGGCCTGGAGCAAGCACTGGATCCCCTGGAGCTAGAATTGCAGGAGATTGTGAGTTGTCTGACGTGAGGGTTAGGAATTGAACTTAGGAGGAGGAGTAAGTGCTCTTAACCTCTGAGCCATCCTCTCACCAGCTTCTCATTACAGCCCAGGTTGGCTCAGACCCTGACCTTACTGCCTCTGCTTTCCTGGTGCTGGGCTCACG
Organism: Microtus ochrogaster; assembly: GCF_000317375.1. Classification (NCBI taxonomy): domain Eukaryota; kingdom Metazoa; phylum Chordata; class Mammalia; order Rodentia; family Cricetidae; genus Microtus; species Microtus ochrogaster. The sequence goes on from NC_022013.1 coordinate 22,927,266, forward strand.
GTGTGAGCTGCCATGTCTGGCAGGTCTTTCTGTTTTCTCCCTAGGCTTTATTCCTCATGGGCTAGAGGAACAGTCATAGCAATTGTACAGTTTGTTTTAAATTGAAGTCCTGTAATTACCAAATTTTGTATATTTAGCCCTGGCTTGGAAATGGCATGGTGGGGGCATTCCTGAGACCAGGGTGCAGCTCTGCACTGCTGTTTTAGCTCCTTAGTTAAGTGGGGAAACCACCTGGGCCATGTTTGATTTTTTTTTTAAAGCCTATTTTCTAATTTATAAAGGAGGACAGAAGTTTATCTGGGAGAATCAAGTACATTGAGATGAGGCAAACAGAGGTCAGTATACAGAAAGGGATCAAAAATACTATCTAGACCAAGTAAATACAGTGGCATACTCCTTTGTTTGCACTTCTTCCTTCTAACTTGAAACCTTTGTTAGAAGGAAGTTCAATCAGGGTAACTCTGTGTTTAAGAACAACCACCATGAAGAAAGACAGAGAGATAAAGCCTTGGTTTGCGTTCAGGACAATTTGATTTGAATTTTCCTGCAGTTAGAGTTGGCAGGGTTAATGTGCACTAGCTGAGAAGCCCCACTGTTACCTTCTGGCGGCGCATATGCAGATGCTGCTGTATTAATTATCAAAGAAAACCCGATTAACTCAGAAGTCCTTTAAGTGTCTGTGAGGCAGCTGCTGCAGCTCAGGAGCAGGTTTCCTTCCTCCCCCAGTGTCAGACACAGCTTTTAATCTTTTCTTCAGAGCTTGCTAAGACTGCATTGTAGTCCTTAGAGCCCGTGAGAGTCTAGTCACCTTTGATCTGTACTTAATAGTAGTTCAAGAGGAGCTTGCACAATTAAATACATGTACAATTTAAAAATAAAAACATCCTGCCATGTTAACACACACACCTTTAGGAATCAAAGGCAGGTGGATCTCTGAGTTTGAGGTCAGCCTTATCTACTTAGTACCCAGGCTAGCCAGGTCTACATAGACCCTATCTCAGAATAGCATTGCCAACAATCTGATCAGTTAAAATGAGAATTTAGAACCGGAGAGAGAGTGTTGAAGATGGTCTAACTCTGTCAGTTCATGGATGAGCAGTGTAAGGATCAGAAAGGGCCAGTAGACTGCCAGGATCAGAAAATCACCTCAGGCTGTTCCATTGCCAGCTGAGTTCCTTGTCACAAAGGTGCCTAGAGAAGTAATATCTCTTCTGCTTTTGGCTTCATTTCATCCGTGCACTTATTCAAATTGTGTGGACATGTTGGCAATCACTGAAAAAGCCTCATGGGAGAAGCAGAAGACGAGGGTAGTGATATGCTGGAAAACAAGAGAGCAGCTCTCTTGATAAAGGCCTTCGCAGCTCTGCTGGTTGCACACGAAATCCTGGCAGAGTGCCAGGAAATGGGAAGGAGAACGGGGCTCAACCTCAGCCCCCTTGCCATGGCACCAGTTTTGTCTGTTTTGACTAGAGAGGCTTGTTTCTGCAGACTGTTTTTGTAGGAGAGATGGAGCATGGGAAGGTGATGATTTGGGTCAGATGAATAATGGGGTGTGTCTCTGTGGCTTTGGTTGATGCAGCATACTTTATTGGCTTTCCTGTTGCTGATGCTTTCAGAGGTGTTGTCCTGAAAGAGGCTCAGTGGATTTTCTTTATTACACACTCTGCTAGAGGGAGCAGCAGTGGCAGAACTTACTTAGGGCTGTTGGTTTGTTTTGCTTGTAAAACTGCTTTTATGATGGTAAAGTCAAGGTTGTCAGTGTGAACAGAGTCCTTAGGTGAGATTCTGGGCAGGGCTAGAAAAGAGGAAAATGGGGACGAGGATATGAGAGTGACGGCAGGGCAGCTGACATCTTCCTTTCAAACTCTGCAGCTCTGTTTTCTTCACAGCTGCTCACTGTGTAAAGATGGAACATTTTAGGAATGATGGCTCTCTTGAAACTGTTCATTACGACACTGTGCTTTACAGATGCAGTAGAGTCACTCTGTAGACGGCTTCTCACAACCAATGAGCTCCCACACAGAGCAAATACATCATTTCAGTGCTGTCAGTCATTGTGTTGGGTGCTGAGGATGCAGAGAAATAGGAAGGATCTTCATGCTTTGATTCTTAGAAATAGTTATTAATAGAAGGACCTCTGCTCTGTATGGAATATATTATGGTATATAGTGGACAAAGGGACCCAGAACTCAGGAGTTGCCTATTGTTCTTTGCAACAGACCATTGTTTGTTCCTTCCCAGTTTAGAGTGTAGGCTAGGATTAGACTAGTGCATATCCTGGCTGTGTTCACTCGTGTGCTTCTTAGACAGCTTGCACAGAAACAGGCTCTCAGGAAATGCTCACTAGGCTTTCGGAGGAACTGTCTCTTCCCCAGGAGAGCAGGTTTCCCATTCTAGTGTTGCTGATGTATATGCCGAGGCCAGGGTGCCGCACTAGTAGCTATACATGAAACAGAGAACCATAATAAATGTAGAGAGGGACTTAGGACAGACCTCTTGACCCTTTCTGGTGAAGGTTAAGGTATGTTCTGATGAGGCAGGTATGTTCTGAAGAACTACCTTTTCAGTGAGTCAGGCCTCTCGCCTCATGAACAAAACAACCCCACAAGTGGTTTGATGTAATATATTGTTAGGTGACTAAGGCAAATAGTATCTCCTTAGGCTTCAATTATGACGTGTGTGTTTGGCTCAAAGATTGGCTTTCCTGAATCTTAGATGCTGGGAGACCCCACTGCTGAAGCAGTTTAAGAGTGACTGAGTGAGTTCTTTCTTGAGCATTTCCAGGAACCAGTTTCATATTCTTTCCCAAACAGGTTTTTAAGCTTTTTGGTCTGTATAGCAGTACTGAAATCTGTTTGAGGAAGTGAGCCCTCTAGGTTAGTGGTGGTATCCTCAAAGGAGATTATTTTTGAGATCACATCTCTTAGATTTGCCTAGATTTTATCCTGCTGGGCAGTTTCGTCCCTTTGTCTTACTCATGGTCTTGTCAGCCATCAACAGAAAAGAGTATGGGTTGATGTGGGAATATAGATCTCAATTAAGCATCCAGTATCTTAAGAAAACTTGGCAGCTGGGGTGCTGTGCTTAGCTGTCAGGGTGAAGAATTAGAAAATGTCTTAGAGCTCATGTCATCTTGCAGAGGTTTTTACTGCCCCCTCATATATGTATTCATCAACATTTAGGAATAAAATAAGTTTCAATGAGGAGCATAAGCTAAAACTGCATAGGGTAGGGATTTAAAAGGAGTGTGCATTCAAGTATTTTGCCTTCTGTCAGAGGAAGGTTTAATTCTGGTACATTTAGATATAGTCTCTACTTGGATTCAGACCCTAGTTATTGTCATTTAATGATCTTGTGTTTGTGATGGAATCCTTGTAAACTGTCCCTCCACTGCATGAAAGAGGAGGACTGTCAGGTCACTGTCCCCTTTTGTTTCCTGAGATGAGTTGGTCAGGTGACATTATTGGTAGGTCAGTTATGACATTTGAAGAACATTTTCTGACTAGTACATTTTCCCGGTACCTCCTTTAATCAAAAGTTTCCTGGAAATTTCCCTCTGGGACTGTGCCTTTCTAGTTGAGTCTTCGTGTGAGTCTCTCTATTGCCCTTATTCTTTACCACTTATTTTTCCTCCACTCTCCCCATTCCCAACCAGGTCAGCTGAGCTGCATTTCCTTCCCACCTAAGGAAGAGAAATATCTCCAGCAGATTGTGGATTGCCTTCCCTGCATATTGATCCTCGGCCAGGACTGCAATGCCAAGTGCCAGCTGTTGAACCTGCTGCTGGGGGTGCAGGTGCTTCCCACCATCAAGCTGGACAGTGACGAGAGCTGTAGGCATCGGCGCCTCCGCTTCACCTATGGGACTCAGACTCGGGTCAGCCTGGCACTCCCCGGTCAGTATGAACTAGTACACACGCTGGCTGCACACCAGAACAACTGGGAGACCATCCCTGAGGAGGACTTGGAGGTTCAAGAAGACAGTAAGGATGCTGCTCATGTTTTAGCTGAGCTGGAGGTGACAATGCATCATGCTCTCCTACAGGTACCAGCCTTACATGTATGTCTGCACCAGCTTCTTTTCTGACTTTTTAGAAAAGTAGTCTGGTGCTGTGTATTCTGGGCTCTGAAAGGAACACAGTGAGAGAAACATAATCCTTGGAGCTAACTGGGCAGGCAGTAGCAGTTTCACGCCAGTGGCTGCTCATCATTCTGCAGGCCCTGGGGAACGTTAGTCTCCATTAGAGAGGAAGGGATATGTGATATGTGATTGTTGCATCTTGACAAGATCTTACAGAGTAGTTATCAAAGTTAGAAGGCCCTTTTTGTTTCTAGAATGGTTTCTATTCATTTCTCTCTAAAGAGACAGTGATATGATGAATAATTAATATTTTTAGTAAAACTGAGACCATGTGAGAAATTCTGTTGTTTTCTCCTCAGCGCTAGCTGTTAATTTACCGAGTGGGGCAGTTCATTTCCCAACCTTAGAAGGAACACCGACAGGTCTGATTCAATACAAGGGAAACTTTTTATGTAAACTCCCAAGGAAAGCACAGGGCTGTGGCATCTCCTAAGCTATCATGTTGCCTCTTCATCATTCCTGCTTACACACAAGAAGACTCCCCTCTTTCTGGCCTTCATTTGCTACTAGATAGCTAGGAGTAGTCCAAGGCTAGATGGAAAGGGGGGTTGGTGAAGGATGTGATGGTTGGGGTCAGAGCAGGGTTCATCATCTAGCACAGTATAGCTGTGCATGGGATGGGCTAGTTTGACCAATGTGAGAGAGTGTTTCTGTCTCTGTTAGTACCTCTCCATCTACCCCTCTTCTAGGATACTTGTGTCTCTGCCAGTGACTGTGGCCTATAAAAGAGACAGTCTTCTCACGTCCTTCTACATGTTTCTTTTATCTTTACGTGCTGGAGTGGGATATGTAACAATCCCATTTTCTCTCAGTTCAATTGTAGTTGTGGGCTTCCTCTGTTTTCAGGTGCTGAACTGCTGAGCTACATACCAACCCTATTTGGTTTACATCTCTAGGATTTTATTTGCTTTTATTTATTTAT
>NC_022013.1:22932427-22934084 GCF_000317375.1 Microtus ochrogaster
TGTGTGTGTGTGTGTGCATGCATGTATGTTTTTGGTGTATGTGTAGAAGCCAGAGCAGTATGCCAGATGCTTATCAATCATGCTACACACACACACACACACACACACACACACACACCAAGATTATAATTGAGAAGGGAACTGGAATTACAGTACCAGAGCAGCCTTTTCTTGGCATGGTTAAAATGAAGCTTCTCACTCTTCCTGAGAAGTTCTCTAGTTTCTCCTGCTCTTTTCTGTGGCTGATGAGATTTCCCTTAAACAGTTTCTCCAGATTTGCTTTCTTCTCCAGTGCTCTGATGTGGATCTGGGAGCAGATTTCAGGGATTCTAAGCTTAGCTTCCTATGATGCCAGGGGCTTTGTGGCCTCTATGGGTTTGGCTCCCACTCTCTCACCACACGCTTTTATCTGTCGAGTCGTCAGGATGCTGAACTCACTGTGGGAGCAGGGCACAGCTACCTGGAGAGTACTCATGCCCGTGAAAAAGATATTTTCTTCAGCTCCAGTTATATTTAGGATCAGTGAGTTCATGGTTCTATTTGATTTGGAGAAGGGGGTGGCAAAGAAAGGAAACATTTAGCTAAAGGAAACCAAAATTGAATTAGGGGAAATGGATGTCCCTTTGAGCCGTCAAACTATCAAGGCAGAATTTGCCCTCTTATACAATGGTCATTTTTCTAATATGTTAAAGTTCTCATAACCTCACCATTTTCAGCATATTCTAAAATAGACCAGCTTATATCAACTCACACTGCACAGTATCTCCAACTTGTTAGTCTGGATCCCTTGAGATTCCCAGGTTATGCTTTAATAAGGGGAACACTGTTGTGCCTTTAGTATTTGAGACCTTATTTAGTGTTCAGATGTGGCTTTTTTCCCCAGTTGGCAGCACATTTCATATTTTCTCATACAAGTATTTTATATTCCCTCCCCACTCCACTCACTTTCTGTCATCTGCATCTACCCACCTCCTTTTCAAATCTCCTCTTACAGGGGTAATGGAACAGTTGTCTGCTTCACACTTGTACGGTCTGGTGTGTGTGTGTGCGTGTGTGTGTATTTCTTTTGTAAAGATTCAGTTTGCTCAACCTGAGAGGATTCCCTCACCCCGGCAGTGCTTCCTTTACTGTGGCGGTTACATAATTTCAGTTGCTCTGAGGTTGTTGTTCTTCCTCTTTTCCTCCTCCCCTCCTCCCTGCCCTTCACCCCTCCTCGTTGTCCTCTTCCCCTCTTCCATTATCATCATCATCAACAACAACTTGTTACTTATTTTGCCGCTGACCTTGAACTTAATTCTTTTGCCATAGCCTACCGCTTGCTGGGATTCTAAATATGAGCCACCACAGCTAGCTGTGTTGTTCCGCCCTTATCAGTAGCTTGTTTATCCCAACAAGTACTTGCTGGCCCTTTAGGAAATGTACCTGTCACCTGCTACACAACTGGCATGGTGGCATGGTTGTTGGCTCATAATGATGTCTGCTGAGATATTTCAGGGAACAGAGGAAGACAAACATTTCTAGACAAGGTCTTACTTACTTTGGAAATATTTGAACTAACCAGTTACAGTGATACATTTTTCTCTTTATAACCCTCAACAAGTAGCTAGCAGTGGGAATAACCTGTTTTTAATACATATACTGATTTTTTTTTTTTTTT
>NC_022013.1:22934184-22939807 GCF_000317375.1 Microtus ochrogaster
GTAGACCAGGCTGGTCTCGAACTCACAGAGATCCGCCTGCCTCTGCCTCCCGAGTGCTGGGATTAAAGGCGTGCGCCACCACCGCCCGGCCTGATTTTTAATTATACCGTAGCAGTTAATGCTTTCAAAATCTAGTCACCACCAAACATCCTAAGAGAACAAAAAATTTATACAAAATTTGACCCTGAAATTTCCTAAGATTATTGCTATGAGACTAGCTACTCATACATTCTGGCTAGTTATTGGCATTTATTCTGGTGCCTAATAAAACAAGCATTGTATGTTACCTGTCTTAGTTAGGGTTTTTGTTGCTGCAGTGAAACACCATGACCAAAAAGCAAGTTGGGGAAGAAAGGGTTTATTTGGCTTACACTTCCACATCACTGTAGAAAATCAGGACAGGAATTTAAGCAGGGCAAGAATCTGGAGGCAGGAGCTGATGCAGTGGCCATGGAGGAATGCTGCCCACTGGCTTGCTTCCCATGGCTTGCTCAGCTTGCTTTCTTATAGAATCCAGGACTACCTGCCCAAGGATGGCACCACCCACAATGGACTAGGCCTTCCTCATTGACCACTTATTAAGAAAATGCCTTACAGCTGGATCATATAGAGGCATCTTCTCAATAAGTTTCCCTCCTTTCAGATGACTCCAGTGTGTGTGTCAAGTTGACATGAGACCAGCCAGCGCATTCCCTTAGATGCTGCATTGTCTGTGGAATGTAGTATTTAGATGGAAAGATCAGAGTTGATAGGTAAGAAGTATAAACGAAGACTATGGCAAGATGCTGTTGGCAGGAAGGAGGGCATAGAATTAGGTCCAGATGGTTTTCCAAGAGAAAATAAATAAGGGCATGTTAAAATATCCAAAGAAGAGATATTCTAAGTATTCAAAGTAAAGATATTTTAGAGATATTTTTAGAGAGCTAATTGAAGTAAAGAACAGATTATTTTATGGGGCAAGAAAGGGGAACTGAAACGATGTATCAGGTAGGATGTAGGAAGTTCAGACCAACACTAAATCATAAATACCTTGGAGACAGTAAGCACGTTTTCTTTGCCTAGCAATCTTACCCTTATCCTAGTATGCTGTACATACATAGTGAAGTGCAGCCATCCTGCTTACACTGTTTTCCAAAGAAAACCAGGAACACCTATTCTAGGTTAATAGACACATTAAGTAGATGTGTGGTTAAAAGTGAATGTTTTCTTTGGTGCTGGGGATTGAACTCAAGGCCTGTGGATAACAAAGATGTGACTCTATCACTGAACCAAACCTCTAGCCAGGATTTTTTTTTTTAAAGATTTATTTATTATGTATACAATATTCCTTCCATGTATGCTTGCATGCCAGAAGAGGGCAGCAGATCTCATTACAGATGGTTGTGAGCCACCATGTGGTTGCTGGGAATTGAACTCAGGACCTCTGGAAGAATAGTCCGTGCTCTTAACCTCTGAGCCATCTCTCCAGCCCAGGATTTTTTTTTTTTTAATTCTTATCCAGGAGCTAGGGATGCATCTCAGTTAGTAGATCTTCTGGCAAGTTTTATGTCTACTTGATATGTTAGAGTCATCAGAGAGGAGGGAGCCTCAGTTGAGAAAATGCCTCTAAAAGATTGGGCTGCAGACAAACCTGTGGGATATTTTCTTAGTGATATTCAGCCCATTAAAGGTGGTGCCAACCCTACCTGGTGGTCCTGGATTATATAGAAAGCAAGCTGAGCAAATCAGGGAAAGCAAGCAAGTAAGCAGCACCCTCCATGGCCTCTGCATCAGCTGCTGCCTCCAGGTTACTGCCCTGTTTTGACTTCTTGTCCTGACTTTCTTCAGTGATGAACAGTGATATGGAAGCATAAGCCAAATAAATCCTTTCTTTTCCAACTTGCCTTTGGTCATGGTGTTTCATCACAGCAATAGTAACCCTGAATAAGACAGCAGAGCACAAAGTCCTGAGTTATACTTGACTGTTAAACTTTTTGAAAATAATTTCTTTGTGACTTCTTTTGTGATACCTCAGGCACTCTTAGAGGACGCTGTCTTGTTTTACATGGAGGCTTTACTCTGCAGCCAGCATACTTCTTAAGCATAGGGTGAGAGAGGATTCTTCAGACCTCTGCTTAGCATGCCATGCCTTTTTTCAGAACTCCCTGACCTCGGATCAGGCAGTTCCTGATACATAGTAGATCTTCAGGAACTGATTAAACATGGCCTTTGTGGCTATGTAGATGAGGAACTGTATAGCCATCTGGGTTTGTCACTTAGCTCTGTGACTTTGTAAGATGGTCTAGTCATCCCTGTCTTTTGGGATTGATGTGAAGCAAAAATGAGACAAAATGTATAAAGAACCCAGCAATGTTAGCACATAATAAGCTAGCTCCCCCTTCCATTTAGAGAATAAATCAGTGTTTTTAAGAATCGTTCCTGGGCTGGAGGTTCTTGAAGAGAACCTGAATTCAGTTCCCAGCTCTGTGGGGCCACTTATAACTTCCTGTAACTCTAGCTCCAGGGGATCTGACATCCTTTTCTGGCCTCTGCAGGCCCTGCACTTTCACATGTACACACAATTTAAAGGTTTTACTTTTGAAAAGACAGAATACAGTCCCTATTTTTGCAGTCATTGTCTCTTCTCTGATAACCAGCCAAATGCAGACTCTTCCGTCTTTTCCAAACCGAAGCCCCTGTGCTAGCGAACCTTGAGTTACCCAGCCTCACTAGGAATAAACTCTTCACAATCCATCGTACTTGCTTTTAGAGTAAAATGAAAGACAGTTGTTTCAGAAGGTGCAGTACAGAAGTGTGTGAAAATTTAACTCAGATCTTTCTTTTCCATCTATTTTCTCTTTGCCTGTGAGTCTCATCAGTCGCTGAATAAAGCTTCAGGTTCCTATTGAGATGGCCTCTCTATTCCTGTGCTTCTGGGATAGAGCCCTGGGATGGCCTCATATTAACCTCAGTTTCTTAGGAACCATCTAATGGCCTAGAAACCTATTTATTTAAACTTCCCCTTAGAGAGCATTGGTGTCAACCAGAGTCAATATATCTTCTGCGACATGGCAAGAGTAGGGCAGTTTTTCTTTAATCTATAATTAGTATTTAAAGGTGAGGAGCAGGTGAGATAGCTCAGTGGGTCAGAGTGCTGGCTGAGCATGCCTGAAGAGTAGCACTTGCTCTCCAGAACCCACGGCAGATGGAGAGAGGTCTGATTTCTTCAAGTTGTCCTTTTACCTCCACATATGTGGTCTCTCACACGGCCACCTGTATTCTTCCATACACATATTATACACACCTTAATAATAAATAAAGTTATGCTTAAATAAAGTGGAAGTGAATTCAGAGTCAACCCTGTAAAATAATAAGAAAACTTCAGATGCCAATGAGAGGGTTATGGAGGAAAACTGTAGGTAGACATGGGTAGGGCTCTCTTGTGACAGAAAGACCTTGAAGATCTGTCCTGCAGAGGACAGCAGAGAGGGTGGACCTTTCCAAACCTCACACATCAAACCTTTCCAAAATAAAGTATTTTGCCTCAAAAAAAAGTTGGGTAGGGCAAAGGCTGCGCTGTGTAAGTGCTCTGCACGGGCAGGACTGTGGCTCTATTAGTGCTCTGCTCTCCGTGTGGTCTCGGGAACCGGAGCTGTGGATGAGGAGGAAGCCAAGACACTGCACATTCCCACCTTCAGCCTGAACACACAGCTGTTTGAGTCTCAGAGCAGTCCTGGTTGGGAAAACCACGAGTGAAAGGGCCTTGGGGAGGAGAGGGTTAGTTCAGCCTGCAACCCTCAGGTCCCTCCCCACCACGGAGGGAGTCAGGCAGGACCCAGAGACCATGGAGGGTGCTCCTCGGGACTTTCTCTGACATGCCACCTGGTCAGGAGTGGCACCACCACAATAGGCTGGGCTCCCTCAGATCCATCACTAATTGTGAAAATGCCCCAAGGCTTGTCTATGTTCAGATAACTCTAGCTTCTGTCAGGTTGACAACGGACGTCATTTTTTCTGTAACTGAGCTTTAGCAGCCAAGTTAGCGTCCCTACCAACATGAGCAGATAACCGTAGGAAGCACTCAACCTTCTTTGGTGACTGAGTGATCAACGGTTGGCTTTACCACTTCATATGGAAACAAAGCTAAAGAGCTGTTACTCTGCTGTTCTGAGAGCAGCAAGCACTTTCTTTTACATTCTTTCTTTTCAAAAAATTTCCTTTTTTATTTTTTAAAATTCTTCTCTTAATACCTCCTGACCTCAGCCTTCCATCTCTCCACTCCTCCCAGTCCCCACCTCCCCTTCTTTTATATTTTCTTAATCTTGCTAGAAGAATTGATGGTTTACAGAAACCTCTTATGTGGTCTGTGAATTTGTGCAGAATGTATCCTACAAGAGAGCTCTTCCATTGTGATTCAAATGGGAATCAAGGGATTCTATCCTGATTCCTGAGTTTTCTCTTGACTAAGGAGCAATATGCTTACCTATTGCTTCAAGCAGCAGGGTCAGATGAATGTGTGGGATGCGACCTGAAAGGTGCAAGAGTTTGTATGACGATCACATGTGTTTCTGATCAAGTAACAGAAGCAGTTTCTTTATTGGTTAATTCACAGTTACTGTGTGCTGTCTGACCGTTCTGATTGTATTCTTATTGTATGCTGGGGCTGTTCTGGGTGGTAGGAAGGTATATAGCCTTTGTGATATAGACAGTTGAGGTCAGATGTCTATCTCAGGTGGTTACAATGGACTTGGGATAGCTCTGGTTCATTCACTCAGTATTAATTATTATTTCCTACTCTCTGCCTCCAGAAGACAGTATTAGCTTCACAAATCCCACTGTGGTCTAGGTGATATTGACTGCTGCGTGAGTGGCAGTCTGCACTGACTCATGGGAGAGCTGCGGGACCAGCTGCACGGTGAACTGACGGGGTAGGAGGAGAGAGCACTGCGTTTGCTTTCTGTCCATTTTTATTTAGTGCAACATGGATTTACAAATAGCCAGGCATAGCAGTCCTTCAAGCACTGAGGAGGTTGAAACAGGAAGATTAAATAGTTTGTGCTACTTAGTGAGTTTAAGGCCTACATAGGTATATGTGGAGATCCTGTCTCAGAACAGCAACAACAGAAGAAAACCTTCAAACACAACACTACCAAACAGCAACACAGAGGTTTAGGAGTACAGCTTTTCTCAAAAGTGCTAGTACATCATTACAACGCCTTTAGTTTGGCAGGTGTGGTGACACATGCATGTCATCCCAGCACTTCAGATGTGAGGCAGGGGTACTGACATAAGTCTGAAGCCAACATATAGCAGGTTCAGGCCAGCCAGGGCTGTACACAAAGTCCTGCAGTTAAGCTCAGGAGATGGACTGTTGGAATGTGCTTCCTTAAGGTGGCTCATATATAATTCAAGGCAGCAGAAGGTGTTGTTTTGAACAGCGAGTGTCAAACAAGTTTTCCAACCAGATCCCATTCCCTGCAATTTGAGGCACAGACACTGTCTTTAAAAAAAGAAGGCCTTTAATCAGAAATTTTCTTTTCATGAATTTATACTTATGAGTAAATGTTCTTTTTGTTCAGTCTCTCTCTCTCTCTCTCTCTCTCTCTCTCTCTCTCTCTCTCTCTCTCTCTCTCTCAAGACAGAG
>NC_022013.1:22939907-22959358 GCF_000317375.1 Microtus ochrogaster
CAAGACAGAGTTTTTCTGTATAGCTCTGGCTGCCCTGGAACTAGCTCTGTAGACCAGGCTGGCCTCAAACGCACAGAGATCTGCCTGCCTCTGCTTCCTGAGTGCTGGGATTAAAGGCGTGTGCCACCACTGCCCGCTCTTCCTGTTCTCTTAAAGAGGGTGTCAGTCTTATGTATGGACTTGGCAATTTTCACTGATGGTTTCCTTAGGCACAAAGGGGTCCTTGAGGAAAACCTGAAAATGTTTACGATTTAACTAAATAAAATTATTCTGAAAAAAATTAGATGAAATATATCTTTTATTTATTCTTTGACAATTTCATATGAGTGTAAATAATGTATTTTCATCATTTCTATCCTAACTCTTCCCCTCTCACTCTTCCTAGGCGCCTAATATGTCCCCATCTCAACTTCATGTGTCCACCTCCCACCCCCATTTTTTATAATCCATTTAGTCCAATTAATGCTGCCTGTTGGAATGTTGACTGGTCTTGTTGATTTGACCCTGTGTGGATAACTAAAGCTTCAGTGAGTGCATGAGTATACTGGCCATGTCTTCCAGAAGATGGCAGTTCTACCCCCTTTTCTACAATGTTCCTTAAGCCTTGATACACGTGGAGCTTTAATAGATATGCTATGTCTGGCCCAGTCACATATCTCAGCATTTTGACCAGCTATGAGTTGCTTAGTTAATTACTGGCCACTACAGGGAGAAGCTTGTTTGGCTAAGGTTGAGGTCAGCAGTTTGACCACATGGTTAGTTAGCAAGGCAGCAGTAGGTGTTTCCCTCCTACGGCCTGTGACCTCCCAGGCTTCGGCTTTTGGTCAGGTTTACAGTACCAGCTATAAATTCCCTCAAATGAAAAATTTCCAGATAATACTTAGATTTTGAATATTTTGCTTTCTTCTTATAATAAAATCGGTTCTATCTTTCTACAATGTCTGGGGGCTGGAGTGTAGCCCAGTTGGTAGAGTGCCTGCCTACCACATAGGAAGCCCTGGGTCTAGTCTTTAGCACTGCGTAAGGAAAGCATGGCGATGCATGTCTGTGATGTAGCATTTGGGTAGAGGCAGGAGGATCAGGAGTTCAAGGTTCTTCTTGACAACACAGCAAGTTTGAGGCCAAACTGGGATACATGAAATCCTATCTCAGAGCGGGAGTGTATACACTTAGAGGAGCTGTGGTTAAAACAAAACAAAACAAAAACTACATGTAATTTATGTAGTGTATGAGCCAGAGAGATGGCCCAGTAGGTGAAAGAAAGTCCAAATTCAATCTGGAGTCTACCACAAGCCTGAGTGCCGCCAGCATTTGCATCCAGCACTCCTACAGCGAGATGGAGAACTGAGTGGACCAGTTACCCGGAGTGTGCAGCACGGCAGCCGAAACTAGAGTTTGCCTCACAATAACGAAGAAGGAACCAACTCCTGAAGAGTCCTCTGACCCCATCATACAAATACCAGGCTCCCTCTTCTCGTTCTCCTCTCCCTCTGGTCCTGAGGACTCTTCAGTCTTTTTCTCACGGTTACTTGTGACTTTGCTGTGGTATTTATGCAGTTGTGTATTCTAATCTAAACCTTGAAATCTTATGAACCAGCTTTTTGAAGATGCTTACCTGAAGGGACTGCTCTCATCCCAGCATGTGTAAGTCAGGGCAGTAAGAGGCTGTCCCGGACAGCAGGATGAGAGCCAGGCATGGTTTCCACCTAGAATACACTCCCTGCGTTTGTGGGAGAGATGAAACAGCAGACTCCTCTTGATCTGGGCTTGGGTAAGGAGTGGATAGACTTATGTAGTTTGCTCAAATTGCAAATGAGATGCTAAAAGGCTCAGATTTCTCGGAGCTCAAGTGACTAAAGTATTATGTGACTTACCTGGAAATAAAGTTTAGGGTTTTGTTTTGTTTTATTTTTTTCTGCTGGGGGTAGGAAGTGGGGTGAAATTTGTTTCAAGACAGGTTTTCTTTGTATAACCCTGACTGTCTTGGAACTCACTGTATAGACCAGGCTGGCCTCCAACTCAGAGAACTGACTGCCTCTGTCTCTTGAATGCTGGGTTTAAAGGTGTGCACCATTACTGACGGGCAAGTTTAGTTTTTTGCTGGCAAGAAAGTGAGAAACTTTGTGCTTTTTTTTCTAAGGTTTATTTTGTATACAGTATTCGGCCTGTATGTATGCCTGCATGTATGCCTGCATACCAGAAGAGGGTACCAGATCTCACTTGTAGATGGTTGTGAGTCACCATATGGTTACTGGGAATTGAACTCAGGACCTCTGGAAGAGCAGCCAATGCTCTTAACCTCTGAGTCATCTCTCTAGCCTGAACTTCGTGCTTTGTTAAAAAACAAAAACATAGTATAAACATGTATCAGTGCTGATAGAAGACAGGTACTAGATAGATAAATAGGCTAGCTTTCTCTGACTTCTCGTGTCTAGAGAAGGCTATTAAAGAGGGGGATATCTCAGGATTTCATTTTAAAATACATTTTGTCAAATATAGATACCTTCACAGCAGGCAAGACGGCTTAGTATGTGTACCTTTGGGGCTGGTAGTGTGGGCGTGCGCGCGCGCACACACACACACACACACACACACACACACACAGAGTAAAATGTAAAAAGAAGAAAGTTGCTTCCAGCCCAGAATAATAGTACAAGCCTGTAAAACAGGCACCTGGGAGGTAGAAGGTGGATCAAGAGTTCAAAGCTAGTATTGGCTACATAGCAAGTAGCAAGTCTGAGGGCACATGACTACGTAAGAGAGACCCTGTCAAAAAACAAAACCAAACCAAAACAGAAACAACAAACTTAAGTTTCAAATAAATGTTCAGTCTGGCAGTTGTCAAGGACTTAAACCTGAACAGATACCGGATGAATTCTCTTAGAGCTTTGTAAGATATATTCTGTAAGTTAACTCTGCAGGAAGGCTTGGTTTGAGTTTGTAGATCTCTGAAGGCAACAGGAACTGTGTACTTATGAACACAGCTGATGACTGGCCAGAGTCCCCACTCATACCTTTGTGACAGTTTCAGAGAGATGAGGAGCACCAGTACACTGGATAGAAATATATGCTCAGGAGAGAGAGAAAACAAAAGCAGAAACTACAGAATAGGAAAAAGGCCATGGAGGGTTTATTTCAAAACCAAAGGGCTTTCTGGAAAGTTCTGTACAAATTTGGGAGTATCAGTTGCGACGAAGTCTGTTATGTGTGACAGACCATCACACACACAGATGTGTAGGCAAGCAGGTTAATTCCTCCTCACATGGGCAGCTAGGGTCAGGCTTCCCGTTTGTTACTGCTTTTGTTTTTGAGACAGGGTCTCTCTACATAGCCCTGGCTGTGAACTCACTCTGTATACTAGACTGACTGCCTGCTGAGTGCTGGGATTAAAGGTGTGTGCCACCACACTCTCTCTCTTTTGGCGTCTACCTGTGAGTTTGCCTAAGGCAGCTACATGCAGCTGCTACTCTGTCATGTCCTTATGCAGAAGGAAGATGGGCAAGGCCAAAAGGCATGCTTCCTGCTAGAACCCATCAGTTCTGTTTTTCATTTTCTCTTGCCTTACCCCAATTTCCCCAAAATATAAAAGCTAAATATTAGATTGGAGAGCCTTATTATCTGCCATACCAAGTGATCATAATTGTGAGTGTATGTGTGTGCATGCATGTGGCATAGAATTGCGTGTGCAAGCTCACACACATGCAGAACCAGAGCAGGACTTTCACTATTGCTCTTCACCATATTGCCTTGAGACAGGATCTCTTGCTGAGCCAGGGGGCTCCTGTGGCCATTTCTGGATCTCTATGCAGCTGCTAGGAATGGACTCAGATCCCAAGCTTGTGCCCACATACGCAGTGAGCACATGCCTATATTCCTCATGGTATCACCACAGTGTAACCTCACTGAGCCTTTGGGATATCTGCAGAGTCCTGGAAAATGACAGAAATGTTTGGTGACTTTGGCTACCAGTTTGCAGAATGATTTCTTGGTTCAACAACTGATTGTACTGTGGATTTACTGTGCTAGATATTGGCATTCTAATAGTGAGTAAGTAAATATGGCCTCTTCCTTCAAAGGATTTATAGGCTAACAGGGAACAGCATCTTCTCTTCCCTTTTCTTCCTTTCCTTCCCCCTTCTATTTCTTCCTCTCCTCCTCTTTCCTGTCTTCTCTTCATTTTTTTCTCACTTCTCTTTTCTTTATTTTTCTTCCCTCTCCCTCTCTTTCCTTCTCTTTCTTCTGAGATAGGGTTTCCCCAGGTTCCGGTACAGGTTGGCCTGGAACTCACTGTGTGTCCCAGGTGGCATATGCCACTACATATGTCTAAACAATATGGGTTTCAGATAAGTCATCTATGAATGTTTTGAATGCAGATAAGGAGAGACAGAGTGCCAGGGACCCTGTAACTTACAGGAGAGACTGTAAGGTATGATGACATGCTTTACAACCAATGTTTAAAGGCTGCTGGTGCTAGCCCGGCTGGCAGGTGGGGATGGAGATGTGAGTGGAAGGCAAGAGGGAGAATACAGGATTACCCCGTCTGAGAGTTGCCCTAAGAACTCTTTTGTCTTACACTATTGCCCCCTTTTCATGGGGAATCAATAGGACTTTATAAGCATCAAAGGAAGGCAGGTCCTGTTCTTTTAATCTGAAATGGCTGAAGGGACTGCCATCCTTTCTACTTATATTTTCTCTGTCTAGATGAATGCTTGTTTTTGCAGGTCACAGAAGGGGGTATTAGGAACCAAGGAAGTAGGTGGACAAGTGACTAGGGTAAAATGAAGTCCAGTTGCTCCGTTATTCGTCCGGATTTTGGTCTTAGTGTAGATTAGACTCAAGGGAAGCAAGGATTGGTTCCCACCCTGAAGTACTGATCTGACCCCTTCTCCTTCTAGGAAGTGGATATTGTGGTGGCCCCGTGCCACAGCCACCGGCCTGCGGTAGATGTTCTGGGTGACTTGGCGAATGATTTCTTGCCTGTGATAACCTACGCACTTCACAAAGATGAACTCTCTGAGAGGGACGAGCAAGAGCTTCAGGAAATCAGAAAGTATTTCTCCTTTCCTGTGTTCTTTTTCAAAGCACCCAAGCTGGAGATTATGGACTCCCCCAGCGGGCGAGCAGAGAGTGAACGGTCACCACTGTATCGACAGCTGTTGGACCTGGGCTATCTGAGCGGCAGTCACAGGAACTGTGGAGCCCCTGACGAGGACAGCAAAGCTCAGAGCATGTTGGTGGAGCAAAGTGAGAAGCTGAGACAATTGAGTACATTTTCTCACCAGCTGCTACAGGCCCGCTTAGTGGATGCAGCCAAGGCCCTGAACGTGGTGCACTGCCGCTGTCTTGACATCTTTATTAACCAGGCTTTTGACATGCAACGGGACCTACAGATCACTCCTAAACGTCTAGAATATACTAGAAAAAAGGAGAATGAATTGTATGAATCGTTGATGAATATTGCCAACCGAAAGCAGGAGGAAATGAAGGACATGATTGTTGAGACACTTAACACCATGAAAGAGGAACTTCTGGATGATGCTGCCAACATGGAGTTTAAAGGTAGGTTCTAGAGCTTAGAGGGGTGCTGGGACTGCAGAGGCCTCTGATTCTTTTTTTTTTTTTTTTTTAAATAACTGCATCTTTTAATGGCAGTAATACAATTACTGGGTTTCAGGATTAAGAGACCTCATGAGGGAAGGCAGGTGAGGTTTCTGGAAAACAGATACTGAGTACAAAAGGGGGTGGGGGAGCCATGCCACAATCATTGTAAAAATACAGTATGTTACATACATATTTGCACCATCGACTTTCAACTCGGAAATGCTATTTACACTTTTGTTACACTCCTGTTTAGAGAACAAGTTTTCTCTAAAAGTGTGGTCTGCTGGTGAGTGGGATTCAGGCAGTTTCCTTGTCCCATTGAGGGTCTTCGTCTGACTATTCCAAGAGGAGGAATAGTTCGTCTCACCACAGATTTCAGATTTAAAAATTCATTTAATTTCTTTAACAAAAGAAAAACTTTCTTTTTCAAATGTAGACCAGGCTGGCTTTAAACTCATGATCCTCCTGCCTCTGCCTCCTGAGTGCTGGGATGACAGGTAGGCATTACCACGCCTGGCTTTTACAAAAGAGAACTTTCAGAGGGGTGGGGTGGGATCCAGACACTGTCACACTGCACTCTTCCTATCCTACACTTACCACGGCCCCAGTCTAGGAGACCAAGGCTGGAGTCCAAAGACAAATCTCATTGACGACTGTTTAAGAAAACAAAACAAAAACAAAACAAAAAACACAAAGACAAACAAAACCAATCTGATCTTGGTGTACTGACGCCACAGGGTGTTATCCCAATGGGGCACAAGCCCCTCCCACCCTGGCTTCAGGCCCTAAACTGTTTTGAAGGAATTTCTTTTTGGGTTGTGGATGGTATGGGGGGGCGGTGACAGATGGGTATGTGGGAGCCTATCTCCCTCTGAGGTGTGTCAGGTCTCCTTATCAAAAGGAAGCAGCTGGGCCAAGAGACTCAGTATAGAAAAGGCAGGCTACAAGAAAGCAGACCTCTAGGGCTTGGCGAGTGACCCAGAGGCAGAATGGCCTGCAGCAGGTCTCACCCAATTCCCTGATCCATTCTTGGGGATGTGATCACAGGAAATCAACCCTGGGGCTCTGGACAAGGCCAGACCTAGGGTAGCTAGTGGGGGAAGCTGTGGCACTGCCTCCGCCAACTGGGATCTGGCAGATGCCTTAGGCCTCCTCATCCCAAGGTTCCTTTCCTAGAAAGGACCAACACACCACTTTGATCCCAGACTCTACTGTTTCCTCATGTCCCCTATTGGAAAGCACCCACTAATCCAACACCGCAACAGACAGCTGATGCCCTGCTTCTGTTGGCTTGGGAGGGAAAAGCAAACAGAAAAGTACTCTCCAGGGGCAGGGCTAAGGCGCATGAAAGCAGCTAGCAGACACACTTTGCCAGGGCCACCCTTGGCCTCCCTCCTCAGGAGTCTGGCAGATGGCCACACCAGAGATCCTGGATCTGTCTTATGGGTCAGGCCAGTGACACTGGGCAGGTAATATTGAGGGAGAATGCTCTGAGGGACTGCCTTACCCCTCCCAGGCCTACAGGCTGCAGGTCTGTCTCACCAAGAGTCTTCTGGAGGACTAGAGGGTATCACTTTCAGGACAAACCCTGGACAGAGGATGTGGGATGCACAGGCCTGAGCAGGTCAGGGCCAGGACCTTTCTCTCCTTTGGACATTTTCTCACTTCACTTTTGCTTTGTCTTGAAGCAGGCTGTTATAGGCTGAAGAGAGGAGGCCTCTGATTCTTTGAGCTAGAAATTGAATACCCTGATTCTTTTTAAATTACTTTATTTATTTATGTACATCAGTATTTTGCCTGCATGTATGTCTGTATGAGGGTATCAGATCCTCTGAAACTGGAGTTATATATTGTGAGCTGTCATTCTAGGAATTGAACCAGGGTCCTCTGGAAGAGCAGCCAGTGCTTTTAACCTTCGAGCCATCTCTCCAGCTCCCATGTCTTGATTCTTAAGGTCCAGCAAGAGGACACCTGTCTTAGTTAGGGTTTCTATTGCTGTGAAGAGACACCATGACCATGACCATGGCAACTCTTAGAAAGGAAAACATTTAATAGGGGCTGACTTACTGTTTCAGAGGTTTAGTCCATTATTGTCATGGTGGGACATGGTGGCATGCAGGCAGACATGGTGCTGGAGGAGCTCAGAGTTCTGTGTCTTGATTTGCAAGCAGCAGGAGTGTCTGTTCACACTGGGCGTAGCTTGAGCATATGAGACCTCAAAGCCTACTCCTCAGTGACACACTTCCTCCAAGAAGGCCACACCTCCTAATAGTGCCATTCCCTAGGAGCATATTGGGACCAACTATATTCAGACTACCACAGAGCAAAGGTCAAAGTACAGCATAGTAAAATTCTTCAAGCAGTTCTTCTCAGGAGTACAGGGACGCAGACAGAAGGTGGGGAATAGACAACACTAAGGATGAATTTAGGAAAAGGTAAGCTCGTGGCTTAGGAAGGAATCATAGCGAATCTTAAGTCCATGAGAGCAAAAGAGGCCACCTCATCTAAATAATTAAGGTATTGTGTTGCTTTTTGTCCCATGATCTTATTTTAGCTTCAGGCTGCTCCTGAAATCCAGCTCAGGAAAATTTCCAAGAGCATGTTTAGCTTTCCTAGCAGTCTCTCATCCACCACGAATAACAAAATGGGGGAAGCCATCAGTCAGGGCTTTTGGTGTCTGAATTCTCGATGCTGCTGACTCTCCATGCATGAGCATTAGCTCTACCGCATAGTAGCTAAAACGACACTGTTTTCAGTCACTCCTGACATTCTCAGTTACGAGTACGTATGCACATCAGGAGTGCTCAGACCGTGAAAGCCACTTTAGACTTTGTCGGTGCTGTGTGTGTTAGAATCTTCACTAGATAGGTGCTGCTTATTTTCATTGTTTAGATGAGGCAATAAAAAGGCTTAAAAGGGTTAAGCAATTTTGCCAAAGGTCCTACAACTAGTAAATAATAGAGGCAGAATATGAACTGAGACAGTCTAATTCTTGAGTGTGTGTGTTAACATGGTCTCACTGTGTAGTCCTGGATGTCCTAGAATTCACTATGTAAGTCAGGCTGGCCTCAAACTCACAAAGATCCACTTGCCTTGGTTCCCTGAGTGCTGGGATTAAAGAAATGCACTGCCACACCCAGTCCTTGAGCCCATATTTTATAATTCAGTGCTTTTCTGCTTAAACCAGCCATTCTCAGCATGTGAGTTGTGATCCTTTTGGGGGCTGAATGACTCTTTCACAGGGGTCACATATCAGATATTTACATTATGATTCATAACAGTAGCAAAATTACAATTATGAAGTAGCAATGAAAAATTTCATAGTTGGGGATCACCAACCACATCATGAGGAACTGCATTAAAGGGTCATTGGGAAGGTTGAGAACCTCTGGCTTAAACTGCTCTAAGTTACTGATACCTGCTTCATCCTGCTCCCCAGTTTCAAATCCTCAGCATGTGCTGTGTTGTCTTTTCCCCTGAATTCCCTTGTTTAAAGAGTTGTCAAGTACCCATGAGTTCCTTGCACTTCATATCTACCCATGCTTTGCTTTTCTGTATATTTTTTTGCGACAGGATTTCATTGTATAACCCAGGCTGGCTTTAAACTTACACTCCTCCTGCCTCAGCCTCTTTAAGTGTTGGAATATAAGCATTCAAAACACTCCTGGTTCTACTCCTGTCTTCTTTAGTCTGTGTGAAGTATTTTTACCCAATCAGTCTCCTAGCTTGTTTCTTTCTTTTTTACTTCATCTTTATTGGCTTCCTGTTCCACAGACCAGTACCAAGAACCCCAATCTAGTCTGAGATCTCCCAAAGCCTTTATCAACTGTGCCAACCATACTTTCCATTCTCACCTTCCTGTAGTTTTAACTGGGTTGGTTTTAACTGCTTGATACCCTCCATACAGTCCCTAAACCTTTTCTTTGCGTGTGTCCTGCCTCAAATCCGAAATATCTTTTATTTTTCTGGGAATTTTTCCAAGTCCAACCACCCTTTAAATGCCACATTTTGTAAGGTCATTAGTTCTGCCATCTGCTGCCAGCTGCACTCATTTGTGCCCCCCCCCCACATTTCACTAACGTCTGTCATCTTTTGCTTTCTTTTAGTATATACTTCTGTGTACTGAAATGCCAGAGTTAAAGAATATGAACTTGAAGTTATTCATCATCTTATACCTTGCATCAAAACCAAAGAATCTCCTTTTTTTTTTTCCTTCCTCCCTCTCTTCTCTCTTTTTTCAGTAAAAATGAATAGAGATGTATCTTTGGTGGCTGAGAAATGTTCATTTCAGTGGAAGTTCTAGAGTCCTCTGAACACTTCACTAAGTACCCTGGATCATCAGTGCTGGCATGGTACCCACAAGATGACAGCTGGCCAGAGCAGCAGGGTTAGGTGACAGTGTAATGTTGGGTTGTACTGTGGAAGGTATACCACGTTTAGTGCCTTTGGTACAATGTTTAGTGCCTTTGATGCAATGTTTAGCTTAAACAGATGTTGGAATAACTGGAGCTAGTAGACCAAATGTCTGACGCTGCTTACTTGTAGATCTGTGAATCCACGTACTTAAATAGCTACATATTGGGTGCAATTTCATATCTCGTTCTTGTGTTGTTTTGAGTCCTTTCTGAGTATGTTTGAAGCAATAACAAATTGATTTAAGAGCAAGCTTGCACATAGTCTGGTAGGACCAGATTTCTGTTGATATTTGTCTTTAAATAAAAGTCAGTCATGTATGCTGGGCAACAGGATGTACATACTTTAGGAAATATTTATGTTTTAATCTAGGTGTGGTGGCATATGCCTGTACTCCCAGCTCTCAGAGAAGAGGCAGAAGAGTAGTAGGTGTGAGGTCAGCCTGGGCTATGTATGGAATTACATGTCAAAATTTTTTTCTTGTTTTATGTAAGGACTGAGAGATCAGCTCCCAGTCCCTACCCAGGGTTTCAAAGGAGAAATGTTTCTCAGGAGTGGGGAAAATGAAAGATTTCTATACTAATTTCACTCACTTGATCTGAAGGTCATTTTCTTTATTTCTTCTTTAATTCTAATTCTCTTGTCCTAATTGCCTATAATTTCTTATTTCTAATTTTCTGTTCCAATTCTTTATTCTTTTACATCCTTATTCTTATTCCTATACATTCTACATTCTTATTACTTCTCTGTTACAAATTCCCAAGCATACACACACACACACACACACACACACACACACACACACACACACACACATATGTATCCAAGGATAGAGAACAGACCTTTAAGTGTTTTATAGTCCACCTATAACAATAGATACAGTTATGAAACATATTTTAGTATGTTTCTGTTCATCAAAATTATAAAGATAAATGAGAAGTCATCTTCCTGACCATCCACAAATGCATGTGCCCATAAGATTGAGATGTAATCATGAGATTATATGTATACATTTCATGAAAATGCATGGTGATGGGGAGCTACCATAGCTGTTATTGCACAAGTGAAATCACAGATGACAGCAACAGTTTTCAGAGAACCATTTGTCTGGTGGGTTGGCATCTGAACTATCAATTGCTATAAGCTGTAATTATGTCATGACCTGTAATAGCTTGTGACAATTGCTCTGACAGTTAGCTGGGCAGTGGTGGCGCGTGCCTTTAATCCCAGCACTCGGGAGGCAGAGGCAGGAGGATCTCTGAGTTCGAAGTCAGCCTGGTCTACAGAGCTAGTTCCAGGACAGGCTCCAAAGCTACAGAGAAACCCTGTCTTGAAAAATAAAAAAAAAAAAAAGATCCTAGATTTGAAACAAGTGAGGTTTATGCTCAAATTCTAGCTGTATTGCTTCTTGACTGCACATCTTCTTTCCCAATGCCTACTTTGTCTTATCCCTGAGGCTATTTCCTAATCTATAGAATATATCCATTAGTATCTATTAACAAAGGTACTGTGAAAATGAAGTTAGATTACCTATATACAGTGCTTACTATTGTGACTTTCACATAGTTTCCACTGAGGGAATGGTGTTCTTCTCCTCCTGTAACTGAATCCTAAAAGCTACTAAGATCAATAGACTTGTTTTAGACATAACTGCTCATTTTCATGACCTTATTTAATATAAGTGGTTGAGCATCACCTGGCTTTTGATCTTACTATGATTCAGAATTTGACAACCAACTCTATCTTTTCATAGCCGCCATCATGGTAGTTCACCAGTGATGACTTGGGAGATGCCTTATTTAGTGTGTCTGCACCTTTCCTTCACTGCTAACTAGTGTATCTCTGCCTCTGTAGATGTCATTGTCCCTGAGAATGGAGAAACAGTGGGCACCAGAGAGATCAAATGCTGCATCCGGCAGATCCAAGAGCTCATCATCTCCAGGCTCAATCAGGCGGTGGCCAACAAGCTGATCAGCTCAGTGGATTACCTACGGGAAAGCTTTGTTGGGACCCTGGAACGGTGTCTGCAGAGCCTTGAAAAATCACAGGATGTCTCAGTTCATATTACCAGCAATTATCTCAAACAGGTATGAAAAGAATGGTTTCTA
The DNA here is from genome assembly GCF_000317375.1 of Microtus ochrogaster. Lineage (NCBI taxonomy): Eukaryota > Metazoa > Chordata > Mammalia > Rodentia > Cricetidae > Microtus > Microtus ochrogaster. Next base: position 22,952,030 of record NC_022013.1, read on the forward strand.
AGATACTGTGTCACAGATAACAGGTAGAATAATTTACACACAAGCCCAACTTCACATTAGCCAAGGATTTCCCTTTGAAACAGTCTACTTGAAATTACATTTTGTTTTCCTACAATATGACTACTGCCTGGGGGAGGTACTTATAAGTTGTAAATTTACAGTTGATAAAAATGAATAGAAGGCTAGGCGATGGTGGTGGTACACGCCTTTAATCCCAGCGCTCAGAGGCAGAGGCAGGTGATCTCTGAGTTCAAAGCCAGCCTAATCTACAGAGCTCCAAAGCTACACAGAGAAACCCTGTGTCAAAATCAAAAAAAAAAAAAAAAGAAAGTAAAAGAGGTGATGAACTTTAGTTAACTCTGTATATGTTTAGGGATAAATTTGCAAGCCTTCAGATTGGACTGTAATTCTTTGGTTTGGGCAGGCAGAAGGTAGGAGTGATGCACATGTAGCCAAGACTGGCCTGGCTTTTAACTTGCTATTTTGGTCAAGGTTGGTCTTGAACTGTTATTCTTCTGCCTCTGCCTCCCAAGTGCTGTGTCTGGCTCAACGGTGTGTGTGTGTGTGTGTGTGTGTGTGTGTGTGTGTGTGTGTGAGAGAGAGAGAGAGAGAGAGAGAGAGAGAGAGAGAGAGAGAAAGACAGAGACAGAGACAGAGACAGACAGACAGACAGGGTCTTTTACTCTCTAGAACATTTGGCTGAGAACTTGCTATCTAGAACAGAGTGGCCTCAAAGAGACCCGCCTTACTCTTCCTCCCAGGTACAGGGATTAAAGGTATATATATACCACTACACCCAGCTCGGACTTGTTCTTGGAGTTGTTGAGAAATGACTATCTGCATGTGTTCCTTCACGTGTTCTCTTTCAGATCTTAAATGCCGCTTATCATGTTGAAGTCACATTTCACTCTGGGTCCTCAGTTACAAGGATGCTTTGGGAACAAATCAAGCAGGTGAGTGTTCCTCAGAGAATTATTTCAATCCATATTGGGCTCACTTACATCTTAGACTCTCCAACAGAACAGATCGTAGAATACGCTGTTAAAGTAGGGTGGCCATTATTTGGTGGTTCTGAAAGAATTCTGTTGTATGCTTGTTCTCAATGAATGACTACCAGTGTTCCCTTTAAGCCCTAAAAAGCCATAGATTTATGTAATACTTGATGAAGCCACAAAGATCCCCCTCACTAGTTGTGTTGTCTTTCTTTTATTCAGCCTAAATGTTTTCTCAGAAGTAGCTATTATTGGGTCTGGGGATATAGCTTGGTGGTAGATGTTTTGCCCAAAATACAAAGGGTCACAGATTTGATTCCCTGGTACCAAAAGAGTAAAAAAGTAAACAACAAAAATCTAGACATTGAGTCAGTCATAGTGGTGCACACCTTTAATCCCAGCATTGAGGAGGTAGAGGCAGGCAGATCTCTATGAGTTGATGGCCTACCTGGGTTTACATAGTAAGTTTTAGGATAGCCAGGCCTATGTAGAAAGACCTGTCTCAAACAACACACACACACACACACACACACACACACACACACACACACACACACACACACACACACTGTTGCCAGGGGCCAAGAGTGTGGTACCTGTCTTAGACTCTCATCTATGTAGAGTTACTACTGCTTCAGAGGAGAGTTAATCCCTGGCCCTAAATAGAACATGTTGAGGGGTGTAAGCATTTCAATTAGGCTTACTGTTCTTTGGTGTTTTCCTCTGGATGAACCCTGGTTTTGAGGTAGATGGGTTCCATAGGCTCCTATGTCAAGGGCTGTTCCTGATGAGCAGGAGCCCAGTGAAGGAGAGGCATTGTTGGAGCTGCCTGGGAGTTCCTGCTTCCTTCAGTGACTTTCCTGTCCTCATCTCGGCAGATCATCCAGCGGATCACATGGGTGAGCCCACCCACCATCACTCTAGAGTGGAAGAGGAAGGTGGCCCAGGAAGCCATCGAGAGTCTCAGTGCCTCCAAGTTGGCCAAGAGCATTTGTAGCCAGTTCCGCACTCGGCTCAATTGTTCTCACGAGGCTTTTGCAGCCTCCTTGAGGCAGGTTGGTATGCAGGAAAGGAGCGAAAGCTGGAATAAGCAGAAAAGATACTCATCTAGAGGGAAGTAATTTGCTCTCTGCTATCCTTATAGTTTTAAAAAATCAGTGTATTTTTTATTCTGTTAAAGAATAATATGTTACAGGAAGTTTCATCACCAAATTTTTCATGTGGATCTTTTTATAACTCTGGGAAAATTAGAGTGAGTGCAGTTAATTTCTTCCCATATAACTGAATGAAAAAGAGCAGAGGAGTACTGACTTTATATAAGCTTATATCATATTTTATAATGAATGACAGAAGAATGACTTTCTAACAATACCAGATCACAATTATATGGTCCTCCTGAGTGTGTGTGTGTGTGTGTGTGTGTGTGTGTGTGTGTGTGTGTGAGAGAGAGAGAGAGAGAGAGAGAGAGAGAGAGGGAGAGGATATGAATAGATATGATTATGTTCTAAGAGGAAAATGACTATTGACTATGCACTATCATTGTATTAAACATGTCATATATATGCTGTTCAGGTCTCACAATTGTTGGCATAAAAAATATATAATTATTTCTATGAATCCGGTGGAGAATCTGAGGTGAGGGACTTGAGTTTTATGTTGTCTTTTTCTCCTAGCTGGAAGCTGGCCACTCTGGGCGGCTGGAGAAAACTGAAGATCTGTGGCTAAAGGTTCGAAAAGACCACGCCCCCCGTCTGGCCCGCCTTTCACTGGAGAGCCGGTCTTTACAGGACGTCTTGCTTCACCGTGAGTCCTTGTTTCTTTCCAAGTGAATTGGAGGGAATGCAGGGACTTCTAGCATTCCTTTACCAAGAATCCCATTGTCCCAGGCTACTACTACCTTGCAAAGCTGCCCCAGCACTTAGTGATGCTTCTGAATTCCTGTTTGGTTCTGTTGCTGGTGTAATATAAATAACAAGATCAAAGTTTATTCAAAGTCATCCAGCTCAGTTACTTCCTACTGGGTTAGAACAACACTTGAGTTTCTCCCCATTGCATGATTGCATGATTACCAACTTCTGGCCTCCAGGCAGGGTTGCACCTAAGAATCTTAAAAAGAATGCCTGGTAAGTTCCTATTCCAGCTGCCTTATTGCTGTCTTTATATCTTATAGGTAAACCTAAATTAGGACAGGAACTAGGCCGGGGCCAGTATGGTGTAGTGTACCTGTGTGACAACTGGGGCGGACACTTCCCTTGTGCCCTCAAGTCAGTTGTTCCTCCTGATGAGAAGCACTGGAATGACCTGGCGTTGGAGTTTCACTACATGAGGTAGGTCTTGGTTTCATTAATCTGGGGAAGACCCAGAGAAGCCAAAGGCTGGCTTTAGTTTTGTATCACAAGCTACAGCATATCTTGTCTCTGTATACCAAGATTTAACGACATTATAACTAGTGTTTGTAGGTTAGGCCAGAAATGCTGTCTTTGCTTAGTTTTCTCATATCACAATTTCTCAGCTCTTCATTCTGTTGTCTTTCTTGTCACTAAGGACTGCAAGTATTGATATCCACGGTTCTCTCCTTGGCGGAGAATAGTTTTCTTTTCCTCTCTCTAGACTTGGACTATGTGTAACTCTGAGGTTCTTTCTTTCTACATCCTGGCATCTGAGTGTGGTGCCTTTCTCCTTCTCCTAGGTCTTTGCCAAAGCACGAGCGATTGGTGGATCTTCACGGTTCGGTCATTGATTACAACTACGGTGGTGGCTCCAGCATCGCGGTCCTGCTTATTATGGAGCGGCTGCACCGGGACCTCTACACGGGGCTGAAGGTGAGGGAGGCAGCCCGGGACTAGGGCCAGCTGGGAGCCGGTTCCTTCCTGGACTTTGTCCTTTCCTGCTGTTTCAGAACTTCTCACTTTCATAGAGATTGTTGGAGTAACCTCATTTACTTCATTATTTCCAGAAAAATGTCAGACATTTTTCAGAATTCACTTTTATCCCAGTATATTTCTGTAATGCTTTTATTCATTACTTTTTAAAAAATTGCTTATTTGGGTTTTTTTGTTTTGTTTTTTGAGACAGGCTCTCACTATGTAGCACTGGCTGGCCTGGAACTCTCCTGTGTAGATTAGGCTGGTCTCTCACTCACAAGAGATCCTCATGCCTCCTCTTCCAGTGCTACGATTAAAGGCATGTGCCCCCAGGCCCAGCTATTTACCACTCTGATGTCCTGTGGTGTGAATGAAAATGTAGATTCTTTAGAAGAATGGAAAGCTTCTTATTATACTTTTGGATAAAGCCAGTTTTTGTTAAGTGAACAAGTATTTATTGATGACTATTTGTGCAAGGTTTGTATTAAGTACTATCAGATTATAGCAAGATGTGTAATTTCCAATCATGTTTAAGAAAATTGTAGTCAATGAGAGAGAGGTGGGGTGGGGTCAGTCATGAAGTCATAAGATCTTGTTATGTGATCTTGATTTTTTTAAAAATTAAACTGGGGTGTGCCACTGAAGAATGACATTTGAGTAAGGGTGAAACTCTCAGCTGAATGCTGAGTTTAAGCTCTCATCTAAAATATTCACAAATAAGGGAATTAGGTTTCTCTTGTCTGTCTCCTGCCTTGGAGCTGAACAGAAGGAGACAGAAGCTGACCTCAGAGGGTCTGGATTCCCCTATATGAGCTTACATGGAGACTTTCAGAAGTAAGGGAGAGAAACGCAGGAATATTTTCAGGAGTCACAGAAATTGGTGAGATGAAGAGACTCCAAGTGGTTTCCTCTTTATCTCAGGAGCACATGAAATTCTTTTATAAATGGGCTAGATCCATTTGAGGATCTTGGAGGAAATTAATTTTTGGAGGAAGCTAATAGGACAGTTTTCGAGTAACTTTAGAATTGGAGCCCATAAAATCAAACCTGGGCTAACCAAGCCTGTGAAAGGAAATCTTCCATGAGACAGTGCCAGAGTCACCCGGATGCTGGGAGTGAGATGCTGCTGGACCTCGGACTTCTGCTTCGGTCTGGGGTGGTCCTGCTGACCAACTGCAGCCTGCAAAGGGCTTCCTTGTGCTTTGTGTTCTACCTGCCTCTCCCAGTCACTGTTCTGCCCCTCCGTGCCACCCTAAGTCATTTAGTCGCTCACAGTTGGTTTCAGTTGGGCTAAGGAGTTGGGCTCTTTTCCCTTCTCAGGCTGGGCTGACCCTGGAGACACGTTTGCAGATAGCTCTGGATGTGGTGGAGGGAATCCGCTTTCTGCACAGCCAGGGGCTTGTGCATCGGGATATCAAACTGAAGAACGTGCTGGTGAGTAAGAGCTCTATTCAGAGAGGGTCCCTGCCTCTGCAGAGGGTCTGTGTAAAAGGCCTTTGATTCTAGGGAAAGACTGCTTGGAAAGCAGGAGCATTTCCATGGTGGGTAGATGGTGTCCTGAATTTCAGCTTAAGGAGCAATTTCAACAGACTACCTGTGTCAAATACTTTTCCCTCCACTTGGGAATTTTTAACTTCATAAAAAAGAGTGGGATAGAGTGGCACTAAAAGCTGGCATAGCGGAAACCCAGCTGCCCTTGTGTCCTATGCTCCTGCCAGGGTGCCCCACTCACAGTCATATTTTCTGTTTCTCTTCCTGCACCATATGAAGGTAATTTGCTGATAACAGTTCACTCCTAAATATGTCAGTGTATCTCTCCTAAGAAAAAGTATCTTCTAAATAATTAAAATGCCATTACCACACTCAAAAAATCTATCATTGATACACTACTGTTATTAACACATACTCTGGGCTGGGTGGTGGTGGCACGTGCCTTTAATCCCAACAGAGACAGAGACAGGTGGATCTCTGTGAGTTCAAGGTCAGCCTGGTCTACAAGAGCTGGTTCCAGGACAGGCACCAAAGCTACAGAGAAAGCCTGTCTTGACAAAACCAAAACCAACCAACCAAACAACAACAACAACAAAAAACATATACTCTGTTATTGTCTCCATTATATCCTGTTGCTCCAAATATAGTCTGTTTGCTGTTTTTTATCTGTTTATTTATTTTGCCTAGGAGCTAATCTAAGGATGCTACAGTATATCTTGTTAAATGCTATTTTAGCCTTCTTCAATCTAGAATAATCTTTGCCTTTTTATGTCATTGGTATTTTTGAGGAGTCCAGGTCTTTGCTATTGTTTAGGGCTTGATCAGAGACGCTAGATGAGAGCTAACATGCATAATGCACCTTAGAAGTCACATTGCATAAGCCATAAGGAGTCTTTTGACAGACTCCTCTTGAAAACATCTATTACAGTCACCGAAATGGCTCAACAAGCTGTGGTACCTGTTATTACATAGTGGAAGGAGAAAACAGACTGCTACAACTTGTCCTCTAATCTATACACACACAAAGTAAATAAATAAAATGTAATTACCTAGGAAAAAGTACCTTCCAGTATCACATGGCAACACCCCATAAAGTTGCAGTTTTAGGGAGAGAAAGATAACTCAAAAATTATTGATAGGAAGCTAAGAGACAATCAGTAGCCAAAGAGGACACATTTATTCTCTAGGATCAATTTCTGCTTATTTGTTTTTGTTGCTGTTCTTTCTCCTATGCTGGGGTAGAGCCAGTGTCTGTGCATGCTGATTTAGGTCTCTGCCACAGAGCCACACCCAGCCCTGGATTAGAGCTTCAAAAATTAAAGAATTACTTCAGCTGACGAGAGGGAGGTCAGGTACCAACATGTTTTCCTCATTTTACAGACCTTCATTACTCATTCTTCCAAGATTATAGTGATCCCAGTGTGGGGATATAAAGGTGAAGAAACAGTCCTTGCTCACATTCGGGGAAGAGGACAGTGACAGGAACGAGTCTGATATAGTAAAGTTGGAGGAAGGACTTATTAAGTACTGCTTTGAGACTGGGTGTGTGGACACAAGGTGACTCTGACCTGCTATTTTTGGCAGCTGGACAAACAAAACCGTGCCAAGATCACTGACTTAGGATTCTGCAAGCCAGAAGCTATGATGTCAGGCAGCATTGTTGGGACACCAATCCATATGGCCCCTGAACTTTTCACAGGTAAGACTAGAGGGCAAAGAGTGGATTTAGCTAGACCCCAGTACTCTGAGTTGGGGTGCTTCCCCTCAGGGTAAATAGTGTGGACAAGTACTGCTGGCAGGTGTGGCCCAGGTAATGAAGAAACCAGAACAGGGAGAGTGAAGAGGTAAAGAAGTGAGAAAGAACGGTGTAAATGAAATGGGAGTTGCCGCTTGCCGGGCGGTGGTGGCGCACGCCTGTAATCCCAGCACTCGGGAGGCAGAGGCAGGCGGATCTCTGTGAGTTTGAGGCCAGCCTGGTCTAC
>NC_022013.1:22959878-22969149 GCF_000317375.1 Microtus ochrogaster
TCTGTGGTTTTGGAGCCTGTCCTGGAACTAGCTCTGTAGACCAGGCTGGTCTTGAACTCACAGAGATCCGCCTACCTCTGCCTCCCAAGTGCTGGGATTAAAGGCATGCACCACCATCGCTTGGCCTCAAGATCTTGTTTTACTTAATCCCTTCGGCAAGCCTGTGATGTTGGTGTATTTTATGTCAGATTTATAGGTAAACCGGGGCTGGATGGATGAAGTAACTGGCCCCAAACACTGAGGTAGAAGGCAATGAAACTGTGACTCAAACCTAGGCTTTTCTGCCTATACACTCCAATCATTAGGGCAGAAACATCTGGAGGCTGGAGAAGGGGAAATACCAAGGGAAATTGCAAAACAGAAATATTTATGGCAGGAAAGAAATCCACTTGGCAAATAGTGACAGACAAGGCCAGAGAAGTCCATAGACTGCAAACCTTGGGGAGGGTTAGGGTCTTACGTAAGTAAGGAGTTACTGAGCTTTTGAGCAGTGGAGGGTGGCAAAGAACATATGCCTGGACCAGCTTCACAGCCATTGGTGGAAGGGATGTGAGGGTGAAGAATCAGTGTGATGTGACCAGTCAGGCAAAGATTTGTATTCATGGTTAATAAAGGTTGGTACTGATGCTGAAATAAACAGGGTTACAGGTTTGAGATAAATTCAGAAGACAATGGGAAAGCTTTTTACTGCCTTGATGTGAGTGTTGGATAGAAAAGGATGGCTGTCATGGAACTTTGAAACTCTGAACCATAGTGGATGGAGGATGATGGTACTGTACCAAGGAAGATGGGAAAGAAATCATAGGTCAGTCACTAGTATTGATATGAGGAATAATTAACAATGCATTTCTATTTCTTTTTTAATATTTATTTTATATATATGAATATTTTGCCCACATGTATGTATGTGTACCATGAGTGTGCCTGGTGCTCAAGGAGGTCAAAAGAGGTTGTTGAATGCTCTGGAACGGCAACCTCAGGTGTCTGTGAGCCATGTGGATGCTAGGAATCAAACCCTGGGCCTCTGTAAGAACACTAAGTGCTCTAAACCACGGAGCTCTCTTTCTCTCCAGCCTCTAAATTTCATTCATTTTATAGAGGTTGTCACCTGGTTCTTCATTGGGTGGTACACAAGGACCAGGAACTAGTAAACAACTGAGTCTGGCCCACTGGAGCCAAATAGTAAACCCTTTTTCTTTTCCTAGGTTTACTTTGTCTCTTCCTGCTGCTGTTACTCCGCCTTGCCTGCTGCTTATTTAAATTCCTTTTATTGTTATCTACCCTGTTGCTGTCAGAATACTATTAAAAAATATTTTCTTCTTTTGTATCCCTGCTCTAAAAAGAAAAAAAAAAGACATGCTGCCCAACTCTATACTCCTCTTTGCCTTTAAGATCTTCCTATGAGAGATAGGATCTTCCTATGTATCCTAGACTGGTTTCAAATGATCCTCTGCCTTAACCTCTTGAGTACTGGAATTACAGATGTGCACCATACCTGCTAATCTTTGACTTTATAATCTTTATTTTCTGGTTCCCACCCATATTTCTCTAATATGACCCTTTAGAATTGATCTTGCAGACTGTCCCATTAAAATGATTTTCTTTCTCTTTTGACAAATTCTTATCTCTTGGCTGTCTTAGTAGCTAGCTTTCTATACTGTAAAATAGGCATTACAAATGTTCTGTGCCTACCAGACAACTTGTGAAGAACAATAGATAGTAAAAAGCTTTAAAAATTGTGTAAGGCCGGGCGGTGGTGGCGCACGCCTTTAATCCTAGCACTCGGGAGGCAGAGGTAGGCGGATCTCTGTGAGTTCGAGACCAGCCTGGTCTACAAGAGCTAGTTCCAGGACAGGCTCCAAAACCACAGAGAAACCCTGTCTCAAAAAAAAAAAACCAAAAAAACAAACAAACAAAAAAAAGAATTGTGTAAGGACCTGTAGAAGCAAGGCGGTGGTTCACTGTTGCTTATCTGTCTTTACTGCAGGAAAGTATGATAATTCCGTGGACGTCTATGCTTTTGGAATCCTTTTCTGGTATATCTGCTCGGGCTCCGTCAAGCTCCCTGAGGCATTTGAGAGGTGTGCTAGCAAAGATCATCTCTGGAACAATGTGCGCAGAGGTAAGAGCCACCAAATGTTTTAACTCCCTCCTGACAGCACAGCAGGGCACACTCGTGCTCTGGCCACTGCACAGCATGACAACGTTAGGCAGACCATCATAGAATGCAGAAAGGACACTGTAAACCAAACTTTTGCTACTGGATAGGACTATATTATCTTAAAAATGGTTTCTTTTAGTGTTGGGTTTTCTAAGCCAGTGTTGGTTTTGCCATTCCTGTTAGGTTATAATCTAGGTATCTGCAGGGGGAACCCGAGCTCTCTGCTCTCCCAGCTCTCCTTGATTGGCTGTTTTTCTTGCTCTCCTCTAGGGACCCGTCCAGAGCGTCTTCCTATGTTTGATGAGGAGTGCTGGCAGTTGATGGAAGCATGTTGGGATGGTGACCCCTCTAAGAGGCCTCTGCTGGGCATCGTCCAGCCTATGCTCCAAGGCATTATGGACCGGCTTTGCAAGTGCAGCTCTGAGCAACCAAACAGAGGACTAGACGACTCTACTTGAAGACCAAGATCTTTTCTTTATTCTGTTCCTTCCTTCCCTCTCACCTTTAGGCCATGGGGAGAATCTGTCATTTGTTTATTAAGGGAGCTCCCAAGGGAATTGGTGCTTGTTGACAACTCAAGACCTTCCTGGGCAGAGATGGCTCCTGGACCCTGAAGCACTCAGTGGCTGTTTTAGGATTCATACCACCTCACACTATCTCTTTAGCAAAAGATTGTGTCAGATGTGTAAATGCTGAAGAATGTGATGTTCTGGCCTCAGAACTGAAAGGAGGCAACTGCTAGCACTGGCTATTCACGGTCTGTGTTTCTAAACCAGGTGGAACACTGCAGTACAGGGGACTAAAGCTATCATTGTCATGACTTCAGCTCTAGGTCGGAACAGTTCAGTTACCCAGTGGTAGAGAGCACTTGGAAAACATGACATTAGTTCAGGACTGTATGATTATAAGGGCAAAAAACAAACCATCCCAGCCAAATATACCTTGTGGTTGCCTGGTTCTTGTTCTCTGTAACTAGGATCTCAGGTTGTAAGTCAGAAGCCCCAGAAGGCAGCTGGGTGTGAAGCTGTCTGCCCTCACAACCCAGTGTTTACATTTCCAGGGCCAGGGAGCCCTGGTTTCTTCAGGGCAGGGCTAACCCAGAACAGAATCTCTTTGATCCTTGGGTTTTTCCCCACCTCCTACCCTTCTTCTCCCTCAAAAAGGGGAGACTACTCCAGATATCATGGTAGTTGGACTGAGTGTCTGATTAAAAGTGGACTATAATTTTGTTGTTGTTTCAATGGGATATAGCCCAGGCTGGCCTTAAAAATCTTATCCTTCTGCCTCATGCTCCAAAGTGCCGAGATTGCAGGTATATGCTGCCATGCCCAGCTTTTAACTGTACAGCTCCCTCTCTTATCTCCTTCCTCAGTGCTGGGGTCAGCCCCACAGCCACAGATCTGCTGAGAACTGCTCTTATGCTCACACGCCAGCTTCATAGACCTTTCAAAGTTCACTTTACTACTGGGCCCTGTGAGCTGATGAGGATGCGGCTGAGCATACTGGTCTCCTACTACTGCGGCTCTTCAGAAATGCCAGCAGTGCTTTCTCCATGCAAATTGTAACAGACACGTGATAGGCCCAGTGTCTCTGGGTGTGTTGGCTCTAGCCTCACTTTGGTAGAATGCTTAGTTTAGCTCTCAACTATACTTAGGTACTCTGCTCTGAGCATTAACTTGTCCTCTGGAGACAGTAGGATGTGCAGGAAGCCAGGTGTCAGGAAAGAAGGAACGAGCCATCTCTATGAGTTAGGTGTACTGTGTGAAACTTCAAGAGGTCTGTGTGGCGGGAGGACTGCTGCCCCTTGTTCTGAACTCTAATACAGAGATGGAGTTCTAGCATGGACACCATATTCCTAACATTCTTTGCACATATTAGCTCACACTCAGAAGTGGGAGGTTAGATTTTGTTTTACCCAGCCAGAGTCCATTTTCAGTCTCCTGTCAGATTGTAGGTTCTTTTTTTTTATCTTTAATTTTTAAAAAGAAGATTCCCTCCATTTTTTCTGCCCAGTGGGAGGGAGAGGCTAATGCTAAGTGAAGAGATAAGGAGTAGTTTTGTAGTCATTCATAAAAAAGTATCTGAAAAAGTCCAAGATATTCTTGAAAGTGTCCGGCCAGGCAAGCCAAAGGCCACATAGGGGTATGTGGTAGTGGTATTTCAATACTCAGCTGGCTGAGTATGTGAACACATGTCTAATTTGTGTGTATTTTACTTTATAACATTGTAAGCTAATTTTGGATTGTTTTTTGGCATCTGTTATTATTTTAGTGATAAAATGCCATGAAATGTACTGTACTGTATATTACTTGGGAAGACACTAGGTCCTCAGAGAAGTGTGGTGGCACTTAGCACAGGGCTTGATAGGGCCAAAGTTTTGAAGATTTACCTCCAGGCTAAGGGAGGAAGAAGGGTGGCATAGTTACCTTCAAAAAAATTTCCATAGGGGGCAGTTTAGTGTAGCCCTTAAGTGACCACCTGGCTGCTTCTTAGGAGCTGAAAGCCTGGTTACTAATTTTGCTATAGAATGGAGTGGCAGGCTCTCTTGCAGAGCAATCAGAAGAAATGTTAGCAGAGTCTGGCCCCTGCGCAGCTCTCCTGTGCCCTTGAGCGCACAGCAGCACAGCTGAGTTGCTTCTGACTGAGCAGTCTTCACTGCTCTCAGAAAGTGGACTGCTCTGGTTCTTCCCAGACCAAAGAGAGTCACTTCTGACTCCATCCACTCTAAGGGACAGGGCTAGGCAGCCACTGGGTCAAAATATTAACACTAAAGCTCAAGGAACCCGAGAAAGGGTGCATTACTACACAGTTAGAGCAGGAGCACGGTGAGCTGGACTCTGTCAGCTCCCAGTGCATTCCGTATTTTCGCTTGAGCTCTCAGACAGGTTAGAGCACTCAGGGCAGGCCTAGTTCAGTGGAGAATGTGCTTGGCACACACATGGCCTTGGGCTCAGTGTCCAGAACCAAAACAAAACACAGAGGTCAAAGAGGGCTGGAAAGTCAGTGTTCTTCCTGACAGAAGCGGCGTGGGCGGTAGGGCTGTGAAGTGACAGCTGCACTAAGTGACACTTTATTTTTGTTGTTGTTGTCTTATTTAGCACTGAGAAGCCCAGGGGATGGGTCAGTACAGTCACACTTAGGGAAACTGAGGCACCCTCTGATCTTTCTCTGGAGAGATGCCCCGCTTGTTTGATCTAGCTTACTGGGAGGCTTCCTGACCCCATGTTGTGTCAGGACGGATTATAGCCTTGGAAAGTGCAGAGCTGTTGAAAGTGTTCAGAACATGCATTTTGCATTTTCTGGGTTAAACCATCCACATTTTCCTTAAAAGAAAATGAGGGTTTAGTCTTCTAGGTGCTGGGGTATGTGGGTAGAGCTAGTGTGATATTAGCGTGGCCTTACGGCACCCGCACTGCAGACTCCCCTAGAAGTTTCAAGTGGTACTGCGCTCTTAAGAGCCCAACTCCATCTGCTCTGTTAGCAGCACCTAGTGTGATCGACATGGAGGAAACGGTGGGAACGCCTGACATCTGGGGTTGCTGGGGAGGAAACTTAGTCTGGATGGCTTGCTGGGTTTTTTGTTTTATTTTTTATCTTTATGTAATATTTTTATTTGTTTTAAAGAACTAATGTCTATTACAGTATTATATATAAGTGTAACATACTAAGTGTGTAGAATAAAGTGCAATAACAAAAACTACTTTGACACAAATTTCAGCCTCTGTACCCTCCTTTTTTTGCGCAGTGCGGCTCTTTTCGTGGCAGTGTTAGAGTGGGACCATGTTACATGTTTGTATTTGTTTGTTTGTTTTGAGAGACACAGCCCTAGCTTTCGTCTTCATTTGGTGTCGTTTGAATGACTGTGCTGGTTCTGTGGATCTTCTGTAAGCTGGTAAGATGTGGGTGGCAGGTGTGCTGCATAGTAAAGACCACATTTATGTTTCTGGGCTATCCGTTTGGCTTCTGCTTTTCCTCGTGCACAGGATGCTCCCAAGCCCTGCTCCCTCCGTGACCTGCTGTCCTTCCATTTTGGGAGACTGTTGGAATAGTCCCGACTGTCAGCATACTCCCGACTGTCAGCTTTATTGCCAGCCTCACACTTTCTCCCTTGAGCTGGTTCTACACCTGTCTGCAGCGTTCCCGGGCAGGTATCCCACGACTCTGGAGTCTCTAACACAATCCAGCTGGAGAGATGGCTCAGTGGTTAAGAGCACTGGCTGTTTTTCCAGAGGTCCTGAGCTCAGTTCCCAGCAACCACATGGTAGCTCACAACCATCTATAATGACATCTGATGCCCTCTTCTGGTGTGCAGGCAAAGGCAAACACTGTATGCATAATAAGTAAATAAATAAATCTTTAAAAAGGAAAAAAAAAAGCTGATGCAACTGTAATTCAATAGGAGGCCAAGTTCCAGCCCCATCAAACACCAGAACTTGGCAGCTTCAGCCAGCCACATGGTTCTGGCTTTAGAGTCAAAGATTTAAAAAGAGAGAGAGAGAGAGAGAGAGAGAGAGAGAGAGAGAGAGAGAGAGAGAGAGAGAGATATTGTGGAGTCTCCCTTGACAGTCAAGGAAAGCTTCTGAAGCCAGGTTTGAAGCTGTGAAGGTAAAACCTGGATTGTGTTAGAGACTCCAGAGTCGTGGGATACCTGCCGGGAAAGCTGCAGACAGGTGTAGAACCAGCTCAAGGGAGAAAGTGTGAGGCTGGCAATAAAGCTGAGAGTCGGGAGTATTCCAACAGTCTCCCAAAATGGAAGGACAGCCCTGTGCATTAGCTTTCTGTTGTTGATGAATTCCTTCACTACTTAAGCTTTTCTTTATTTCCTTTTCACAAGACGGAAGCTTAGCTGGGTGGGGTCTTGCCCTGAGGTCACCACACCCTTTATTCCATTTAGTAACAGGCTTTTCTTTAAACATTTTCATCTCCACAAGAACTGGCCTCACTCTGATTACACTTCCTGGTGCTTCCTTTCTCCTCAAACTGGCCATTTTGTATTTCTCTTTGTCCATCTTGCTCCTTTTCATGATAGATCTGCATAAGAGTGATTACTAATGACCACCCGACACAGTCAGTACTAGGCTGTCTTGAAATCTCCTCTGCCTCTTCAATTTTGCTTCTGTCAGTTTTAGGACAAGGGCAAAACCCAGCCACATTATTTACCAAAATATGACAAGAATATCTCTAGGCTACTTACTAATATTCTTCCCCTCTGAAACTTCTTGAGCTGGCCCCCCAATATTCAAATCACCCTTAGCACTGTCTTCCATGATCCTACTATGATGCCCATTAATCCCTGCTTAAAGCATCCAGCTTCTTTACTAGTCTAAAGTCCCAAAGTCTTCCGTATTCCTCCAACAAACAGCACAGTCAGTCTTATCACAGCAATACCCTAGTGCTGTGAAGAGACATCATGACCAAGAAATTCTTATAAAGTTACTATGGGTGGCCATGCACAGACTAAAGTTTTTTAGGACCCTAGGGACAACTTGTACCTGGAAGAGCAACCAATGCTCTCAACAACTTAGTATATGCTCGAGGTAGCATTTCAAGTCAATGGAAAAAAAGACTATCTGATAAAACTGGTTATCAGTCTGCTCCTGTAACAACAACAACAAAAAAATAGAATGATTTATAATTAGGATACAGTTCTGGAGGCCAGAAAGCCCCAGGTCAAGGTGCAGACCAATTTGGTGCCTGGCAGGGTCAATTCTGCTTCACAAATGTAGCCTTGTTGCTGCAGCTTATAGAGATGATTAACACTGTGTCTTCATTATGAAAGAGCAGAAGGATGAAAAGGGACAAAGACTGTGCCTCTCATGCTAGAAGAGATGGAATGGCCCAGTGGTTATTGTAACAAATGCCTAGCTATAAAATGAAATGGCTGACCTCTAGGAGCTACATCTGGGTCATCTGGTAAAGAAGGGCCAAGGAGGCTGGGCGGTGATGGTGCAGGCCTTTAATTCCAGTACTTGGGAGGTAGGAGCAGGCAGGTCTCTGAGTTCAAGACCAGCCTAGTATACAAAGCAAGTTCCAGGGAGCCAGGCTACACAGAGAAACCCTGTTTCAAAAAAACCAAAGTGGAGGGGCAGTACACAGGTAAGATAAAACAGGCTCTACTTCAGAGAGAAGGGGCCAGGGAAGAGCAACAGCCACAAAAAGAACAATGTTACAGCACCTGGTCTGAAGAGGCAGGGGAAGCAGAAATCCAGGGAGTCCTGATAAAAAGGCAGCAGTCCTAACTGCAGGACAAGCCCTCAGCCTTCAGAAGTCTTTAATCCGGCTGCAGGGCTTGCTGAAGCTCTGCCTTCTCAGTGGGGTGTGTCAGCAATGAGAAGAGCTCCCCTGGCTCAGGGGCTGTGTCAGGGCACCATCTTGAGACAGAATCCACTGTTCAAACCTGAGCTATCCTAAGGGCCAGAGAAAAGGAACAGTCTTAAGTAATGGTGCCTTAATTAAACTTACTGTGGCCCCAAGGCAAGAGGTAGCCCTGGGAAACAGCCGTGGAAAACAGGAGGGCAGGGCACCGGCCAGCTGAAAAGTCCAGCTGGCATGGGACTGAAGCAGTGAAGAAATATGCCCTTGCCCTGGGTCTGCAGCTGAAGACCTCATGCGCTCAGAGTAGCAGCAGTGGTCAGCAGGTGGGTCATCCTTTGGCTTTCCCTGGAGAGTGAGAACTGAAACTCCCACAGACCCCTTGGTGTCTACAGCTGCCTCCCTTTAGCAAGGTGATTACCACTTAGAGGGCTCCGGAAGTGTGGAGTAAGTTCACTAGTACAGAACCCAGTGTGTGCTTAATTCTGCGAATGCCAGCATGACTGGGAGAACTCCCAGCAAGAGTACTAGCCACATACAATCTGGAGAGTTTGGAAAGCCAGAAAACCTATCTGGTCCAAAGATGGAAAAGCTAAGTGTGTCCAGCAGCGCCCCCTAGTACACAAAGAACTACAGACAGCGATGGTGGCCATTGCATACATATTCCATGTGTACACCCATAAATCCCAGGAAAGATGAGAGTCCACAAGTTGCACACCCATAAATCCCAGGGAAGATAGAGTCCACAAGTTGCACACTCATAAATCCCAGGGAAGACGAGAGTCCACAAGTTGCACA
>NC_022013.1:22969315-22974603 GCF_000317375.1 Microtus ochrogaster
GGGGGGGGGACCTCTTCTTTCTCTTACTGTGCTCTTCTCAAACCAAAGTATGTTTTTGGTTTTCCTTCATGCATGTACCTCATTTTAATTACATATTTTTCTTATTGTTTGGCAATTTTCTTTCATCTTCCCTGACAATTTCTCTTTTTTTTTCTGTCTACTACACTTTTAGTAGTATTTTGACTATTTCATTGCTTTTAAAAACCTTATCTTTTAACTTTTTTATTCCATTTCTTATGTTTATCTAATTTTGGTTACAAATTTTTTTCTTCCTTGGGAAACCTTGTGTTCCTTTTTAAAATTTCTTGCTCTTTTCTCTTCCCCTTCATAATATTCTTCACCATCCTCCTCTTGTTTTTCCTGTCCTTTAAGATGATTTTAATTTTTTCTCATTTTATTATGTGTATGAGTGTTTTGCCTGCATGTGTGGTCTGTGCATCACCTGAGTGCAGGACCCATGGAGGCCAGAAGAGGGTACCAGGTCCCCTTACAGTGGAGTTATTGATGGTTGTGAGCTGCCATGTGGGTGCCAAGAATTGAACCAGGGTCCTCTGAAAGAGCAGCCAGTGCTCTTAACCACTGAACAATCTCTGCAGCCCCTGCTTTGTCTTTATTTGACATTGCTTCTCCTCTCTTCTTCACTTCCCCTTCCCCTTTACTTGATCTCATTCATTTATTATTTCTACATGCACACTAAATAATTTTTAACTCACTAGTATTCTACATTAATTTTACCATTTTCTGTTTCATGGCTGTTGGTGAGCTATTACTGGGTTGCAATGGATTTTAAGTGTATTTCTCTATTTTGTGTGGTTTGATGTTATTACAGCAATTTTTTCTCCTCTCTAAGTGGTACTAAGCATTGAATACCCCCTCCCAGAGTAGTTTGCTCACTAAAAAGATTCCCCAAGTACATCAGGAGAACTCAGCACCACGGCTAAGCAACCAGAGCGGTACAATTAATAGACACTAGAGCTGGGTGTGAATTTCAGGAGGTGAGAGGAGTGCAAGAGAACAAAGTGGATTGGGAGTCACAGAGATTTAGATAAGAAGGAAAATTTGACTAGGAAACTAGAGTAAGTGAGCCACAAAAACAGGGTGTATATTTTGAGAATGGGGTGCTTGAAATTGAGATCTCAAAGGCGGTGCGGGTTTTTGGTTTGTTTTTTTTTTTTGGTGGCCACAGCATTATGTCTCTGCAAGTGAGAGGCTGGAATGCAATAAAGTGCAATCAGAGAGGTCACTGGAGGAGAGAAGGCAAGAAGCCAGGGAGTCAAGGTGATGTACTAAACTGCCAGGTTGTTGAGGTCACCGAGGTATGACAGGAACAGAGTGAGGCCCTGAACAGACAACACATTGTGAAGAGCTGAGGAAAGGCTAGAAGTCAGCAGCAAGGAGGAGGAGGGGTAGTGTCACTTGGAGGCAGTGCTTTTAAAGGACAGGGATTTCTTTTCTCAGGAAGGGGGAGAAGAAATGGTTTGATAGAGGCTTCGGTGGGAGCCATCACAGCTATGCAGACCTTAGGAAGGGAGAGCATGTCTTTTCCCAGGGAGGCAGAAACAGATGTGCACTCCAGGTATGGCAATGATGAGAAACCAAAAACCAAGTTTACATAAGTCCGGCTTGGTGAAGTGACAAGCTTATTGGGAACACTTACCAGAAGCATGGGTGAGTTGAAGGCCATCGCCAGAGAGCCCGCTTAGGCACAGTTGATGACAAAGAATACCCCATCACCAGAGAACTAAACAACTTGCAGCCAGCTCCACTGAACAGCCTCCTCTTCCCCCAGCAATCGTCCATGGCTTAGATAACCCTGGGAACCTGGTACATTTTTGAGTGTTCTGAGCCTTACACATTTCCATAGCCTTCAAGGTTACTATGTAGACTACAGTAGCCTCAAATTCAGAGATTCATCCACCTGTCTTTCCTGGGAGCTGGGAGCAAAGGGGTGCACCGCCATACCTGGAAGCTTGCTGGATCTTAGAAGCCTTTCCCTCTAGGAGGGGAAGTTCAGAGGAAATGGCTCTCCAACAGAAGGTGAGAACTCAATTCTACTCTAATTAAAAATCTAGATGTAGGGGTGATGGGTGATGGTTCAGAGTATGAAGGCATCTGTCACCAAGCCAGATAACCTGAGTTCAATTCTTGGGACCCATGTAGTAGAAACAGAGTTGACTCCTTCCTCAAGCTTGTCCTTTGATACCCACAGGTATGCCATAGACACATTACCTACACACACACAATAAGTAAATAAATAAATTCAATATAAAAATTTAATCTACAAACGAGGCTAGAGCATCAGTAGGACACTGTCTAGCATGCACAATGCCTTGGGTTCTGCTGCAGTGAAAACAGATGTCCATGTTAAGAGGAATGCTAGGGTTAAAGTTCCTGCAGTCAGGAACACTGAAGAAGGTAGAAAACAGAGCTTTGCAGCTGGGTATGAGTCAGCCAAGCTGACCAGATAAGAGGAAGAACGGGGATTCTGAGAAAAACGAGGTCAGTGTCAGCTGGCTGGCTGGCTCCCACTCCCATGGAAGCCCCTCCCCCGCCATCTACAAGCTACGTCTGCGCTCTCATAGACTCTCATCTCTGGTACAGCTAGTTCTAACAGACGGACCCGCTACCTATTCCAGAGAGGAGACTGGCCCAGACCACCCCACAGACAAGGAGCTGGGTGTGAGGCAACCAGAGATGACTGCAGCTGCAACTCGGTAGCTGTGATGGGACTTAGCTCCCTGCCATGATAAAAACAACACGCTGTCCACAAAAATATGGGACCAAGAGACAACAGTCTAATAAATGACTGGCAGACCCCACCAAGGTCTGAGGCCCATAATACCCACAAGGATGATGTCTAATGAGTAGTGACCTGCAGATAGCCAAGGTCAACAGCTAACAAAGAGAGTCAAAATACCCAGGGCAGCTGAGAGGCAAAGATGTGTTTCCTCCTGCCAGTCAAGAGAGATGGACATCAGGAAGGAGGGTGAGCCTCATTCCATCGGTCTGGAAAAAGGATCTCAGGAAACTCAGGCTTATTTCTTGTAATTTAAATTATATTAAGGGAAATTTTTCAAGAGAGAAAATTTGATCCAGTACGAGAGGAGAGGGTAAACTTATTGCTGACTTGTTGCTACCTGGGATTCTGACTATAATTGTCTAGTTGGTCCCTAGCAAGAAAGCAGAGGAAGGAATAGTTCAAGAAGATGAAAGTCCCAAAGATGGAGTAGTTGCTAGGAATGGGGTGATGCCTGAGAAAGTTAGACATGGAAAATATGAGCACATGGAGACTTCCCATCTGTCTCTCCTTTCCCTTTCTATGATGTCTTGCCTCTCCCCTCCATTCTACCTCTCCCCTCTCCTTCCTTCTTCCTCTCCTCTCCCCCCCCGATACCTTTTTTAAAGTTTATTTTTATTTTTTTTTAAATATTTATTTATTTATTATGTATACAATATTCTGTCTGTGTGTATGCCTGCAGACCAGAAGGGCACCAGACCTTGTTACAGATGGTTGTGAGCCACCACGTGGTTGCTGGGAATTAAACTCAGGACCTTTGAAAGAGCAGGCAATGCTCTTAACCGCTGAGCCATCTCTCCAGCCCCCTTAAGTTTATTTTTTGAGGAAGCACCTTGCTATATAGCATGGCTCAGGTTGGCCCTGAACTTTAGGTCCCCCTGCTTCAGTCACCCAGATGCTAGGATTGAAGCTTGCACCATGCCTCACTTGGGTTGTCTTTAAAAGCTTTATCATTTGCCATGGCTGGTAGTTCATTTTTTCCTATGAATGAATTACCTTTGCAAGTATACAATAGAAAAAAAACCGTTTTCCTCATATCTCTAAAGCTTCTTGTCGCAAAGCTGTACAAAGTGTTTCTTTTTGTTTTTGTAATGCTGAGGACTGAACCCATGGTCTCACACATACTTGCTAGGCGAGGGCTGGCTCTATGGAGGAGCTGCATTCTCATCCCCAAAAGGGGGGTTGCACATTGTAGACCAGGCTGTCTTTAGAGTCACTAGTGTGAAGTCACCCTTGAGTACTGGGTTTCAGCTGTGCATGGCTACATCTAGTGGAAGGTAGTGCTTACAATTCTTTTATTTTCATACTTTTGTTGTCACTTTTGAATGACAGGTTTACTTTAAAAAAACTGAATATGTGAGAGATGAGGGCTTCTTACTGGTAAGAAGCTTTGTCATCTATTTATAATATATTCCTTCTTTATTAGGAATAGTAGAGCATGTTTTCAACACATAATTGGAGTAAAGCATAAACAGTATTGGAGACAGCAATGGCTGATAAACCAAATTACTGCTGGTCACTTCCCGCATAATCTGTGACCACAACGAGCTCCTGGGGTTTTCCCGCAAAGAATTTGCTTTTATTTACAAATGAACACAAAAGCTAGAACATATTACAGATTTTTGAGATCATATCAGCATAAACTAAAAGTTCAAGTTCTCTGCTTTTCAGAATTTTTCACTGTTTCAATTTTATGACAACTACAGATACTACTGCAAGGAATAACCGTGTGTGTGAGCATGCGTGTGTGTGTGCGCGCGCCATGCCCTCGTGTGTGCACGTGTGCACACATGCGTCCATCATCGGCCATGTATTTTCAAGTGGATAATGGCATCTATCCCTATGTACTTCTTTTCTCAGTTTTCTGCTCTCCAGGGAATTCAGAGCTGTGCTGTAACTGTCCGTGTTTCCTCTCTAACAACACTGACTCTGTAGTTCTACTGACAGTAAACATGGCCTGCAATTGTATACCACTTCAGAGAGTGACTTAATCTCTGTCTCAGGCCATCCGCAGCCCTCTGCTGCAGTTCTCTACAGTGACTGTATGCTGGAATCACATAGGAGCTTTCAAACACACTCAAGTTATCTAAGCCCGCTGCCC
Organism: Microtus ochrogaster; assembly: GCF_000317375.1. NCBI lineage: Eukaryota > Metazoa > Chordata > Mammalia > Rodentia > Cricetidae > Microtus > Microtus ochrogaster. The sequence continues at coordinate 22,974,214 of NC_022013.1, forward strand.
AGAGGATTTCATGGTTGACCGTGAAGCAGAAGCGTTCCAGGCAGAGATCCCCCAACCCCTATCTTCCCCAATGGTGCTTCAGAGGGCAAGTGAACTATACTCCAGTCCAGAATTTCTGATTTTTAATTTGGAAGAGAGGTAAGTACTAGCTGGCCTAATGCATGGAGGACGTAAAATATCTTTTTTTTTTTTGAGACAGGATTTCTCTGTAGCTTTGGAACCTGTCCTGGAACTAGCTCTTGTAGACCAGGCTGTCTTAGAACTCACAGAGATCTGCCTGCCTCTGCCTCCCAAGTGATGAAATTAAAATATTTTAATGAGAGGGAAGTTCAGCGTGGCTAAGGACCAAGTTCTTTTTTTTTTTTTTTTTTTTTTTTTTTTTTTTTTTTT
>NC_022013.1:22974703-23000749 GCF_000317375.1 Microtus ochrogaster
TTTTACAAAATCACAATAACAGGTGCAAACTGCTCCAGGCCTCTCAGCACAGATACCCCGTTCTGGCAGTTAGTAGTATTAATAAGCTCTAACTAACCCTCACAAAACACAGCCCACCAATACAGTTTTTCATCAAAGTAGAATACAATGAATTACAAGACATTCAATGTATAGAATACTATGAAACAAAAACACTGCTCATTCATTATGAGGGATAATCTCATATATGCTAGATCCCCAACTTAGAGATTTTAAAATATAAAAGTATGCATATTATAAAATTGACAAAGCACAGCAGCACGTCTTTAGCCTGGACTTCTCTGAAGTCCATGCTTTCTGGTCTGTGGCCTTCTCATATACTTCTTAAACCCAGTGTCTCTGAAGCTGTGCTCATCCATCTCCCTTGTCCAAGCTGTTTCTTTTGGTGTCCTATGCACTAACAAATGGAGTCCCCAAAGTCAAGACACGGCTTGTGTCAGACATATTACCTCCCTTATCTCCCACATACAAAACCTTTCCTATTCTACTTTCTCCTAACCTCTGTCAAACTCATTGCTTGTTTTCCTCTATTATAGATGTGATTTGAATCATCCTCATCTTTCCACAGGATCATCACAATAAACTTGTGGAGAGTTTTCATCCCTAAGTGAATTTCTATTGACCAGTGTTCTAAAGAGTTTTACTTTTAGGGCTACGCTATAGCTTGTGGGTAGGGCTTGTCGATAAGGCTCTAGGTTCAGTCACCAGCACCAGAAAACACACCACGCACACACACACACACATCTTGAAATTTTCTTTCCTTCTTCCCTCTCACACCAGGACCACTATATAGCCCAGGCTTCTGAGTGCTGAGGTCATGAGTATGTGCTACAGAGCTGGGTAGGAGCCTTCTTTCTTTTCTTTCTTTCTTTCTTTCTTTCTTTCTTTCTTTCTTTCTTTCTTTCTTCTTTCCTTCCTTCCTTCCTTTCTTCCTTTCTTCCTTCCTTCCTTCCTTCCCTCCCTCCCTCCCTCCCTCCCTCCCTCCTTCCTTCCTTTCTTTTTTGGTCTTTCGAGACAGGCTTTCTCTGTGTAACAGATCTGGCTGTCCTGAAACTCACTTTACAGACCAGGCTGGCCTCGAACTCACTAGGCTCTGCCTGCCTCTGCCTCTCAAGTGCCAGGATTAAAGGCCTGCCATCACCACTTCCCGAGAAGAGTTTCTTTCTTTCCCTCCCCCAACTGGTTTGCTTGTTTGTTTGTTTAATTCTGCCTGTTGCATATATGCCTGCACACTGAGCCAGAAGAGGGCACCAGGTCTCATTACAGATGGTTGTGAGCCACAATGTGGTTGCTGGGAATTGATTTTGGGACCGCTGGAAGAGCCGTCTGTTCTCTGAACCTCTGAGCCATCTCTCCAGTTCCAGGAGTTTTATTTCTTAAATATCAATTTGATCATATTATTTCTTCCTTGAAAATTTTACAAAATGCATGTCCCATTTAAAAAATTAGCAAAAGACACCAAACAACTGCCTCACAAAAGAGAAAAATAAAATGCATACATATAGAAAGTTCATCACTATTACTAAACAAGTGAAACAATGTTTTTTTTCACTTATCCACAGTGGGTGTAGCTGAAGAGACTTGATAATAAGGCATTGTGCGGGGTGCAGAATGACATCTACAGAATATTCCTGGTAAGTATAGTTTTGGGGTAGCATTTTGGGAAAACCTAATATGCAAAGGAGTGAAAATTGTCTAATATCTCTGAGACTCAATTATTGTTATTGGGTTAAATGGCTACAAGAAATTGACATATTTAGGATAAGGTAACTGGTGAATAATGGTTGTCACCTGCTATTTTAGGTGCTTGCATGCTAACACATTCAATCCTCATAATCCTGTAAGTAGTAGTATTATTACTCCCATTTTACTCACAAGGAAACAGAGGCACAGAGGATTAAATACCTGTAAGGGGTGGGGTCAGGAGGAACTCTAGATTACTGCCATTATATCGACAGAGGGGAACGTGCTTACCTCCTTTTTAGTTCAGGAGGCCTTTGCCATTCTTTGCTCTTTTTTTTTTTTTTTTTTGAATGCCCACCACATCTAGAGTCGGATAAACACTGTCCCACGTCCATTGGTCTTCTCTGATTGCTCTGTCAAGACTGACAACTGGGGAACTCAGTCCATCTCTCTCTGGACAATTCTTTTCCCGTGTCCTAATCGACGTTATGTACACAGTAAAACCGTAGGAAAAGTCCTAACAAATGCTATCGTACTCCTTGCCGTGGCGTATGACATACTTTTTAGAGACGTGAAATAATCTTCACGAAATTAAGTCAGACACATGGTAACTATAGGGTGAGCCAAGCCAGCGCGCGCTCTGACCACGTCAAGGAGCTCCAATACTCAAACACTAGGGGCCGACCTTTTCCGCTTTCATGCCTTAGAAAGAATCACCCGGAACCTTTCTTTGCGGAGTCACAGGCCGCCGCCGGGACAACCTAAGGAACACACAGCACAGTAAGCGTTAGTGGGTTAGTGATATGCCTGAAATCTCTTGCTCGCTTATATGGTCCCGGAGAGAAAAGCCTTGCATTTTTGCACTTTTTTGGAGTTCTGACCGACGACGACATTTTTCTATTTCAAAAATATTATAATTTGTTGTTTCCAAAAAGCGTTTAATCTTTTTTAAAAATTAGGGATAAATGTAGACAGCTACGTAAAACGAACAAGGAAAGCGGGGGAGGAAAGCGGAAGCCGCGGGGCCTTCTAAATCCGAAAGTATCCGGAGCTTGCGCCAGGCTCTTCGCTGCGCCCCCCACTTAGACGCGGGGCTTCTGAGCGGGTGGGGGAGAAAGAACTGTTGCCAGCGCGGAGAGCAGGCGGCCAGCGTCCGTAGGGATGAACCTCGAGTTGCTGGGTGAGGAGGGCTGTGGCTGCGCGTTAGCTAACGCTTTGATACTGGAAAGGAGGGAACCGGGCGGGAAGGATCACAGGCTGCAACCTTAGGGACACTCTTCTTAGATGATACATTGGATGCTCATGGTGTGGAGTTGCAGCGGCAGGGGGAAGTCCAGCTAATGTCCGGGAAGAATGCATTACCTTTCCGAAGCCGCTTTCAGATCAGTTTGTGGAGTCATAGGCGCACTTTTTGACTGAGCTGTGATTTCGAGGATCGCAGGTGCTGAAGTAACAGAGCAGGCAGGATCAGAGTTTTTGGAGATGCAGTCTGAGGCAGAGTGACCTAGGGTGAAATTGTGAAGATCTGTCACGGAATCGGGTACCTAGATAGAATAACTCTTACTAGAAATGTATTATTTAATCAGATTTTATTTAAGAAAAAGAAGTAAGAGTGTTGTGACTGAGCACTAAGTGATGTAGTGGGCACATAGAATCTGGTTATCTTGACTTCTAGTTTAAGGTCCTTAACCGTAGGGAGGCTCGCCCTGTCTTTAAGTCATTGACTCCCAACTCCTTGTCCACATTGGTGTTTTCTTGTGGCCTATGAGGTAGTTTTAACATTGCAGCTTAGCGACGTCTGTTTTCAAGAGCTCCTATATGACTTGGCTGCCCTTAATGGTAAGGGACAGAGGGTTACAAAGATCACTTTTAAAGTGTTTCTTCTCTTCAGGTAGCTTTTTAGAGTGTGCATGCATGCATGTGGGTATAATGCTGACAGACTAAGTATGAAAATATGTGGAAGATGTGTATGAAATAAGCCATCAGTGAGTGTTTTTTAATTTATTATTTTATGTGTCTGGACATTTTGTCTGCATGTATGTCTGTGCATCAGTTGGGTGCCTGGTGCCCACAGAGGCCAGAAGAGAGAACCAGAGCCCCTGGAACTGGAATTACAGTTGGTAGTGAGCTACCATGTGTGTGTTGGGAATCAAACTTGGAACTTTTAGAAAAGCAGCCAGTGCTCTTAACCTCTGAGCCATTTCTCCATTACCCCCAGTGAGAGATTTTTTTTTCTGCTTGTCCAAAATATGTATATTGTGAGAAAGAGATGATCAAGAGTTTGGACTGCTACTATTTTGTGGGGGCTCAGGGGCGACAGGTTGGACAGTTTGCTTTGTAAGGAAGGGAGGGCAGAGCCACTGACAGCTCAGTTGGAACGCAGATTTCTACGTTTATCTGACAGTAATGTGTAGCTGAAACAATATAACACTAATTTGGAAGCTTCAGTGTATGAGTGATAAGGAATGTGGGAGCTAGGACATGGAAAGAAAAAATGAAGAGGCAGTGTTGGCAGAATTTTGAGTATAGTGCTCATGAGAAGATGAACCAAATAATAATAATTATAATAATAATAACAACACTACTGGTAAGATGGAAGGGCGTTTGAGAGAGAGCTTGGATATGTTGAGTGTAGGCTGAGAGCTTGGGAAACAAGTTTTGACTTCTGATCACCATTCATTGTGGTTTTAATGAAACCCTGTGGATAGGTTGAAGAGAAAAGATGAGAGGGTCAGAGAAGAAGATCGCCAGGGACAAGATCTTTTGTTTCTTATATTTGGAGGAAAAAGAATGAGCAGGTGATTATGAATTGTATAACATATGCAGTTCTTCCATGAGCTAGGCACATTTTCAGGTTCCTTCCATAGATTTTCCTATGTACAGCCATTAGAAGAGGATATGGGTTAATAGTTCCTTTCCATAGACACTAATTGCAGAGCAGTGGGGACTGAAAACTGAGAAAAGGCTGTTCCATTTTATCCCTGGGCAACTTGCACTCCTTAACAGTCTAAGATGAAGGCTGATTACAGTGATTTTAGGAAAGTGTGGGAGAAGTAGAGACCGAGAGCCTATCCTTGTTTATGAGAGAAAAGATGTTACAATAATCCTTTGAAGGGGTTTGCAGGTCCTGGGGAAAGTTCTTTCGAATGATACAGAAGGTTCCAAAGGGGGAAACTTCAGGAATATTTAGCATATCTGACATATAAAAAGAAGTCTGGGTCTCCAAAAAATAAACATCTCTGTAGAAATGACTGAGTCTTACCGTGAGAAAGTTACTGATTGTATATAAGAGGAGAAAGAAACAGAAGTGGCGTGATTGTGGGAACACCGTGAAGGACATCTGGTCAGATAAGGAAATGAAGGAAGGATGATAGGCTGTGGGATGGATCCTAGACTGGAGACTAATATAACTTCTGTGACCATCTGACCACTTCTTGAGACGTTGCTGTGTAACAGGTGGCCTATGCTGGAGATGCAAAATTACCAGGACAGCCTCTCTTGTGTCCGAGGCACGTGCATTTAGGAAGTGCCACGTCACCAGCCTAAGATAGGTTTTCAAACTCATTTTTTTCTATAAGTCATATTAAGAGATATTTTGTTTTTAATATTAATTTTATTTATAAATATTTAATATTAATTTTAAACTTTCTTTCCCCTTTGTTTTTTTCATTTTCTTTTTGTTTTGAGACATGGTTTCTCTGTGTAACAGTCCTAGCTGTCCTGAAACTAGCTCTTGTAGATCATGCTGACCTTGAACTCACAGAGATTCACCTGCCTCTGCCTCCTGAGTGCTGGGATTAAAGGCATGCAGCACCACTGCCGGTTAATTTTAAACTTTTTTATTTAGTGTGGGGGGGCGGGGCGGTGAGAGTGCAGGCAGCAATGCATATGCAGATCAGAGGACAGCACTGGGCAGTCATTTCTCTCCTTTCACTATGTGGGAAGTTCTAGAGGTCTAACTCAGCTCCTTAGACTTGACAGCAAGTCTCCTTAGCCATCTCACTGGCCCAAGGAATAAACAATCACAACCGCTATGTATGCACATGTGTAATTAGAATATTTTTGGCATGGGTGTGTCTGTGTGATGTATGCCTATGTTTGTGTGAGTGCACATGTGTGTAGGCCAGAGAAGTCGCGTATACAGAGGAATCGTGACTTCCTTTGTCATTCTCTGTCCTTTCCCTTTGAGGCACAGTCTTTTCTATCAATGTGGAGCTCATGTGTTTCTGCTGAACTGGTAACCAGCCCCCTTCAGTGCTTGAGTTACAAGCAAGTGCAGGACTGTGCTGGACTTCGTGGGTTCCAGGATCTGAACTCCAGGCCTCATGCTTTGCAGCAAGTGCTTTTACCCACTGAGCCATCTCTCGGGCTCTAGAAGCTTTTGAAATTATACTTTATGCCTTGGTTTATTATTCTCTGATATTTCCTGCACTAATTTATTAAAATCTTGTCCTAATGGATTATGATGATTTCTTCATTTGGGGGTGGGTTAAATTATACCAGCTGAAAACAAAATAAGATGCTGCTTTTGTCCTGGATAAAAACACAACCAGGAGAAGAAAAACAAGTAACTCTGTAATACAGAGCTGCAGTACCTTAGTACGCTGTGGGGAATCCATATGAAAGCAGCTAGTTCTGCACTGTTGGTGGGACTGATGTAAAATTTGGGGAAATTTTACAGAGGTACTGTTCAACTGAAAATACTGAGATAGAGATGCCAAACCAAGCAACCAATGAAAAGCCGGAAAAGGAGCCTTCTGTAGGGTTACCTTCCAGTGGAGAAACTATAGAAGCAAATGTTCTTAGGCATGAATGAGTGAGGGTGCAGGAAATGGTGTGTTTTGCAGCTGGTACTCGGCATGGTTAATTGAAGCTCTGGCACAGATGCTGACCATACAAGACAAAAGACAAATGAAAAGTGCTGGCCAGGGCCAAGCTGAGATTGCTTTTCAAGATTATACTTAGAGTTTTGTTCATTTTGTCCAGCAGAGAAGGGTTTTAAGTGAGTGAGTGCTGTTCTGCAGTTGTGGTGGAAGAAGTTAGACCTGCAGGTTTTCTGAAGGGTTGACCGAGGCAGGCCAGAGTAAGCCAGTTCTTACCTGCGGGACTTACCCTTCGTGACTAGCTCTCTTCACCTAGAGTATTGAAGGGTGGAAATGTTGAGTAGTAGACGCAGTGCTGCCTCAGTCTCCTGAGTGCTAGAATTACATAAAGGTATTCATAACAATGCCTTTCTTGATGATTTTTCAATGTTTGTTCTTTGATTAAATATTTTGTGTGTATATGGTGTGGATACCTATTGTGTGTGTGTCCATTGGTGCAGGTGCACGTGTTTGTTTATATGTGGAGAGGCCAGAGGCTGATGTTGGGTGTCTTCCTCTTCCTGTCTTCAGATGGGGTCTGTCACTGAACCCAGAGGTCTCTGATTGGCTAGAGTGTCTGACCATTGAGTTCCAGGGCCTGTCCTCTTCCGCTGCACATTCCCTGACTTTGGCCCTTTACATAGCTTTTGAGGCTCTGGAGTCCTATCTCTAGCCAAATGATTTTTAAAATTTTACATTAAAAATACATGTGTGTATGTGTGGTGCATGTGGAGGTTAAAGAACAACCTGTGGGTGTTGGTTCTCCTTTTACTTTATGGGTCCTGGGGATTAAACTCAGGACTGCAGGCTTGGCTTTCAGCACCTTTACCTGCTCAGCCATCTTCATGATCCTGATTTTTGTTTTTAGTATTTAAATGAGTGCACTTGTTTGTTTACTTCTCGACCATGTGAATATAGTCCGATGATTGGGAAGACGCACTGGCTGGATCAGTAAATGAAACAAACATGTCACCTTGTAATATGTATAGTATTTAAAAAACTTTGAGCAAATGCTTATGTGAACATATGTAAGTTTTTACTTTGTCAAGTGTTTTGAAGGCTGTTACCTTTTGATTGTACATTTCTTATATATGTATGTGAGCGCCAAGATGCCCTTGCCATGGTGTTTTTGGGAAAATCAGGGGACTCCCAGCAGTTGGCTTTTCCCTTCTGTGGGTTCCTGTGATTGAGCTTGGTCACCAGGCTTGCATGGCAAGTGCTTTTATTCCCCTGCCGCCCAAGCCATCTTGCTGGCCCCTGTCTCCTCACTCCCTCTTTTCAGGTGGGTGCTATGGATACAAACTGAAGTGTTCAGTGCCTCCTGTCAAGCACTCTAGCCTCTGAGCCAGCTCTCCAGGCCCAGATACGCATTTCTTTGTAACACTTGTTCTACTTGAGTAACTTTAAAAACAATTTTCAGAAACACTGCTCTTGATATATTTCAGCATTTGCTTTCAGTCCCTTTCATGATTGAATGTCTTACAAGCGGTTCTTTGGTTTTGTAAGATAGGACTCCTGGATAGGCAGTGAGGACAGTTGGTGACCCTGCATTCTAGAGGCTCACGGACTGTTCCAAACTCACAGTTTTATATTCTACTGCTGGAGAACTAGACTTATGGCTCCAGGGTTGTGGAGCTAGAGTCTTGTTGTTAGGAGCTTAAGCGGAAGCTTATTGCTCTCAGCTCAGCTTGCCAGCACAGCAGCACACAGCGGCTTCTGGGCTGCGTCCTTGGCTCTCTCGACTCCAGCCGCTAGGGCTAGTGTTCTTCACTCTGTAGTCTGTCTGCCCTCTCAGGACATCTCCAAGCTGCACCAGGTGAGTGTTACAACTCAAGAGTTAGGATCCCTGACTTTCCACTTCCTGGGGTTTTTGAAAACAAACAACATGAGTGAAAGGAATCTTGCATTCTGACAAATCTCTTTAGTGTTACCTAAATAGAAGTTGGTTGGATTCACGCCTGCTTCCGTACTCATCAGCTTTGGAATACTTTCCTGTATGCTTATGAAAGCACAAGAGTTTGAGAAAGATATGTCGTCTGCCTGTGGTGATGAGTAGTGTGACCTCATGGACGCCTGAAAAGGTGTCAGCCCCTCCCACTTGGGCAGTGAGCTGTGGACTGTTCTTGGGCAGCGGGTCCTTGTGTGATTTGTGTGTCATCCACTTTCTTTCTTGCCTTCTTGCAGAGTCCTTTGGGCAGAACTATCCAGAGGTGAGTTTAGTTTTGTTGTTAATGTGTGGTAAACAGTGATTGCCTTTTATTTGATGATTACATAATTAAATGTGTCACACACATACATATATTATTTACAGTGTTCTGTCTGCATGTATTCCTGCAGGCCAGAAGAGGGCACCAGCTCTCATTACAGATGGTTGTGAGCCACCATGTAGCTGCTGAGAATTGAACTCAGGACCTTTGGAAGAGCAGGCAGTGCTCTTAACCACTGAGCCATCTCTCCAGCCTTCCAGTGGTGGCACACTGCCTTTAATCCCAGCACTTGGGAGGCAGAGGCTGGTGGATCTCTGTGAGTTTGAGGCCAGCCTGGTCTACAAGAGTGAGTTCCAGGACAGGCTTCAAAGCTACAGAGAAACTCTGTCTCAAAAAAGAAAAGAAAAAGAAATGTTTAACTTTGAGCAACAGGTAATATGCAATTTTGGCTGAAAAATTTCAGTAATTTTTTTAAATCTTAAGGTTTTTTTTGTTTTTGTTTTTGTTTTTTGCTTTCCTGAGATAGAGTTTCTCTGTAGCTTTGGAACCTGTCCTGGAACTTGCTCTGTAGACCAGCCTGGCCTCGAACTCACAGAGATCCAACTGCCTCTGTCTCCTGACTGCTGGGATTAAGCATGCATGCAACCACTGCCTGGCGTTTTTTTGTTTGTTGTTTTGAGACAAGGTTTCACTGTGTAGTTATGACTTTCCTGGAACTCAGTTTATAGACCAGGCTGTCCTCAAACCCAGTGATCTGCCCGCCTCTGCCTTCCGAACGCTGGGATTAAAGGTGTGCACCACCACTGCCCGACAGGGTTCATTTTTTTTTTTTAACTAAAAGAAAAAAATATTCACAACTTTAATTAAAGGGCTTTTTAAAATAAATACTTCCATAATTTATACAGTAACTTTTTTGTGTACTTTACAAGTTTTGATGAATGTTATTTATATAGTAATAATGATCACTATGTGTAATTAGCATTTGTAACATTTCCTGTGCTTCATAATAGTTACTTTATAAAGCTTGACATTGATGTAAAATAATGTAATTTTTTATTTTTATTTATTTATTTATTTTTTGGTTTTTTGAGACAGGGTTTCTTTGTGGCTTTGGAGCCTGTTCTGGAACTAGTTCTGTAGACCAGGCTGGTCTCGAACTCACAGAGATCCGCCTGGCTCTGCCTCCCAAGTGCTGGGATTAAAGGCGTGCACCACCATCGCCCGGCAATGTAATTTTTTAAAATGTCAATCACACAAGCTGTTTCATTGCGTTTACATTGTCCTGGAACCAAAGAACTCTTCTAGTTACTCCTGTAATACTTTGCTCATTGACCTCTAGAAATTTGTGTGAGAGATTGATCATCACTGTTTCCAGAGGTTTTGGTTAGCTCTTATAATTATTGTTTATTTTTTAAATCAATTTAAAAGATGTAAGCACACTTGCAGAGATCATTTTTGCATGCATTGTCTTTTATGATGGCCTTTGTGTGTGTTTTGCATTTGTCTTGTAGGAAGCTGATGGAACTTTGGACTGCATCAGCATGGCCCTGACGTGCACCTTTAACAGGTGGGGCACACTGCTTGCAGTTGGCTGTAACGATGGCCGAATTGTTATTTGGGATTTCTTGACAAGAGGCATTGCTAAAATAATTAGTGCACACATCCATCCAGTCTGTTCTTTGTGGTAAGGAATTTTGATTTTATTTACTTTGTTTTTTGTGGTATTGAAGATTGAATCCAGGACCACATACATTCTGGGCTAACACTACTACTGAGTTAAATAAATACCTCAGACCCATGATTTTTTTTTCTTTTTTTAAATGTGTATAGGTATGTTTGCATGTATGTGTGTATACATGTGTATGCATATGGAGGCCAGGGTTAATTGCAGGTATTGTAGATCTGATAGGAAAGGCACCCCAGTCTTTCTGTGTGCAGACTTGAACTTAGTCCCTCATAGTTAAATCCTTATTTTTGCCATCATTTGTCCCCAGAGTCTAGGAAGTGCATTTGCCTCATCTCTGATACAAATGATCATGAATATTTTCTGAACACTCTTTATATGCCAGGCATTGGATTAAGAAATATATATATATATATATATATATATATTCTAATTCTTTCAGTAGTCCTCTATAAGTAAAGACTTTATCCTTCCTATCATAGATGCGAAATTGAAGCCCAGAAAAACTATACAGTTCTCTAAGATCACACAGCTATAAGGTTAAGTAATGTTTAGGTTGTGAGCTTCTATTCTTTTTGCATTGGCTGCTAAGTTCTTCAATAAAAAGCATTTTTCATATTTGGGTTCATATTAATTTGTTTTCCTTTATGTTCCTTCTGTATTTTCTTTCTCTGATTCCTGCCTTGTGTGGGTTACTTGAACAAATATAGGGTTTTATATTGATTCAGTGTTTCGTTGTGTACCTTTTAGTGGTTACTAGATTAAGCACAGTCTAAAATACCCCAGGGTTGACTTTGCAACAGTTCAGATAAGGTATAGAGCCCTTGCCTTCTTTCCCTTGATGCCTCTTTTGTATAAAATGTAATTCTCTTACACATTTCCTCTGCATACATTGTAACCAGCACAAGACAAATCTGTAGTGTTCTAAGATTCCATTTTATCTTTTTCTTTCCATTTAGAGAACTTGGTTTAGAGCCTCTTTGTTATTGTGGGTTTGTTTTGTTTTTGAGACAGGGTTCTACATAGCCCTGGCTACCCCTCTCTATATAGACCAGGCTGTGTTTCAGCTCAGAGAGATTCTCCTGCCTCTGTCTCAGGAGTGCCGGGATTAAAGGGTGTGCCACCATGTCTGACTCCTGGTCTCTATAGTTTTGGGTTTTGTTTTTTTTTTTTATGAGAAATTGTTATCTTTGTGTTACTGTTTTTATATAGATGAGATGCCACTTTCCTATTACCACTTTTAAGACTTAAGATTGAGGATGTTTCTACATTCAACATATGCTTGTGTTTTGGAATTTTTATTTTTGTTTTATTGTTTTTTGATGTTATAATTATAGTTACATAATTTACCCCTTCCTGTTTTTCCCTTCAAACCCTTCCATGTACCACACCCCTTGCTCTCTTTAAAATTCATAGCTTTTTTTTTTTTAATTTTTGGTGTGTGTGTGTGTCTGTGTACACACACACTCACACATATTCATAAATATGTGAATACAACCTGCTCAATAATATGGTATTTGAATGTGTATGTTTTCAGGGCTGGCCATTTGATATTTGATAACCATTTTTTGTGCTCTTTCCTGAGGAAGATTTTTGTTCTCAACCCTCCTTAGTTGCCTGTAGTTCATTGTCTATGGTTGAGAACCGTAAACTTTTCTCCATCCACGTTGGCATGTCTGTTGTCTTTGTTCATCCGGTGTTGGGCCATTATGTTGGTGAGGCTTTATGGGTGTAGCTTCGTGATATTCCTAGGAGACACAATCTCACAGCAAACTTCCTATTCCTCTGGTTCTTAGAATCTTTCTACCCCATCTTCTATAATGCTCCGCCAGCCTTACGTGCAGGAGTTGTGGTGTGGGTTTACCAGTTAGGACTGGGCTCCACTACTCTGCATTTTGATTGGTTGCAGTTTTCTGTAATGGTCTTCATCTGTTGCAGAGAGAAATTTCCTTAGTGGGAGTCTTTTGGGCAGCTCTAACCAACAACTCAAAAGAGAGTTTCTCATGCTTGCTGTTGATGGCCTTGTGTATTTAGGCTGGCCTTAAGTTAGTTATGGATGACCTTGAACTTCTGATCCTCCTTTATCTCCCAAGTGCCAAGATTACAAGTGTGTGTCCCTGTGCCTGGTTTTGTGTAGTCTTAGGAATGCTAAGCAAGGTCTCTATCGACTAAGCTATGTCCCCAACTCCTGGAATGGTTTCTTTGGCTTATATTGTTTGATTTCAGTCACCTGTTTTTAGTCGGTAGGTTTTTTAAATTTTTTGTTATATTTGGAGAAATTTAACTGTTATTTCTTCCAATACTTTGAAGCCACACTCTGTTCTTTGTAGGACTCTGATGACGTGGATATTAAATTATTTGTTGTTGTCTGATCCCTGAGATTGTGTTCCTCCCACCCACTTAAAATTTTTTAATCTATTATCCATGTTGAGTATTTTTTTTTTTTTGAGTTAACTGTTTCTTATCTTTCCTCCACTCCATTGACTGCTGGGTTCTTCTACTGAATTTTTACTTTGAGTTATTATTTTCAGTTAGAGTTCCCTTTACAGAGGCTGCTGGTAGATTGGAAATAGAGACTCACCATGGATCTCTGCTGACATCATCCTATTTGGGAAGGACAGAAGGCCCTGAGCCTTCTTTCTTTCTGTTGGCCTTCACAGGCACTGGGTGATGGTGAGATCTCACTAATGAAGCCGTTTCCACTCCCATCTCATAGCATCTGTGATAAGTGATAGAGGCCTCATTAGAGCAAGGTCAGGGTGCAAGTCTAGCTGTCTGTCCAGACCATGCTGATGAGGACGAGTGGGTGCAGGTTTTTCTCTAGGACTTGTCTGGGTGGGGAAAGAAAGGGAGGATTGTGTGTAACTGTTGGCATTATCCGGTTGTTGACTTCTTTGCCTATTTCCAGATATGTGAAGCAGGAAGAAAATGCAGGGAGTTTAGTCTTGAGTCATTCATTGGGCTCTGCTGTCTTTAACTAGTCAGTCTACCTTCCAGTCTTTGTTTAACAGAATGTCTAGTATACTTAGCTGCATTTAAGATATGACTATTCATTTTTAATTTTTATTGTTTTTGCTTTTGAAATAGACAGTCTGTAGCTCAGACTGTCCTGGAATTCATGATCTTCCTTCCCCCACCTCCTGAGTGCTAGAATTGCAGGCACATTTTTTTGAGATAGCATGTTTGTCTCTTTTGTCTTGTTGGTGCTGTGATGGAGTACTTTAGGAAACTCACATGTTCTTTATCCCTGAAACTCCTCAGGTCCTTTTTATGCTTCACGTTCTTAAAGGTCAGCTGATTTGGGAACTTAACTAACACACTCAAGTTTGTTATTTTGGGTGCTAACTGTAGTGTTATTTTGAAATAGTGGCATGACTATATATAAACAGTACAAGAGCCAGGCATGGTGGCACATATTCCTAGCACTTAGGAAATGGAGGCAGGAAGTTGTGAGTTCAGGGTCAGCCTGGGTATGTAATAAGAAAGTTTGTTATAAATCCCAGCACTCGGGAGGCAGAGGCAGGCAGATCTCTGTGAGTTCGAGACCAGCCTGGTCTACAGAGCTAGTTCCAGGACAGGCTCCAAAGCCACAGAGAAACCCTGTCTTGAAAAACCAAAAAAAAAGAAAGAAAGAAAAAGAAAGTTTGTTATAGATTTGACTATACTTTAAAAAATGTTGACATGTGCAATTAGGTCACTGTTTTATCCATAGTAGTGTTATATATATTTTACCTCGTGCTATGTGCTAAATTCACCTCTGTTTCTCCCCGTAGTTGGAGTCGAGATGGTCATAAGCTTGTGAGTGCTTCTACAGATAACATAGTGTCGCAGTGGGATGTTCTTTCAGGCGATTGCGACCAGAGGTTTCGATTCCCTTCACCCATCCTAAAAGTCCAATATCATCCTCGAGATCAGTATGTTTAAGATATTCTTTTCCTAGGGCGGGGTCTCATTCTGAGTGGATTAGCTTTGGGCCTGACAACTTCAGATTGAAGTCTTAAGAGGCAAACACAACAGCTTTTCAAACCTATATAAAGTAATTTTTGTGCTTAGGTTAGTTCTACTGAATATAAGGAGATTGTAACTGATCAATATTAAGACTTTGGAAATGACCAAAGGTGGGAATGATGTAATGCGTGGGCCCTGGCTTTGATTCTTTAGAATCCTTTAGTATGAAGAAACAATTTACTCTTAAGACTGCACTTAAGGAAAAGTTGCCTAGTATTCCATTACTCAGACACAGCTTTTCACTTCTTGGGATCTCTCATAATCTACTTCTCTGTAAGTATGATGATCACTATATGTGCCTAAAGCCCAGGCCATATCTGATATACATATATTTGTTAATATAATTAAAAATCAGTATTTTGTTTTTACTTTAATTAGTATATTACTGGTTTACTAAATATTTTTAGTAAATAAAATAATCACATTTTATTTGTCGAGATAGCTCTTGTCCTTTGAGTCTGTTCCCTGTTACTAGGTGGGTAGACTGTATGTGATTTCACCATTTCACATTTTCGGGGCTGGGAGAGCCAGGGAGGAAGTGGTCAGGACCAGGGAAAAAGGACAGGGACTCCATCTGTTGATACCATAGCAATAGCCAATATGTGTTCATATTTTTAAACAGGAACAAGGTTCTCGTGTGTCCCATGAAATCTGCTCCTGTCATGTTGACCCTTTCAGATTCCAAACATGTTGTTCTGCCTGTAGACGATGACTCCGATTTGAACGTGGTGGCTTCTTTTGATAGGCGAGGGGAATATATTTATACAGGAAATGCAAAAGGCAAGGTAAGCTGTGAGGTCAGTGAAGAAAGACTGGGCATCTGCCTTGGCCCATATTTACTTCTACTTTCAGGCTCTTTTCTCCCTGGAATAATCCCTGAATGGAAATGTAGCTAAGTTTTCTTTCGTGCCTTAATAATCATTTCTGTGCTTTGAATTAGAGTAGATTATTTGATTTAGATAAGGAATGGAGACAGTGTGGCAGCTTATTTTATAAAATTCTTTCAGCACTTGGGAAGCAGAGACAGGAGGATCACTGCAAGTTCGAGAACAGTCTGAATTAAATGGTGATCCAGGCTAGCTTTGGCCTGCACAGCAAGACTTCTCTCAAGACGCTAAGAGAAGGAATAGAAGAGAAAGCCTGGGTGTAACTTAGCTGTAAAGTGCTTGCTGTATATGTAAGAGGCTGTGGTTACTCCCCAGAGCTAGAGAAAACAGAAAAGGATAGAAGGGTCCTGACCAGTAGTAGTAATGAAGAAAATAATATTTAGAAGTCATCACCTAGAGCATGCTGGTAAAAATGGCTTAATATCTAGTTGTACAAAAACCCCATATAAACATGCACACAAAGAAACACGGTATAATTCAGGCCAATTTAACTAGAGTACTGAGACTATCTTTTTTTCCTTGTTAAACTTGTCCTTTGCGGTGTTTGGAAGTGTAGACTTTTGGGGGGTAGTACATTATAGGTGTTTGTTCCAGTAGCAGTTTTTTAAAAATTGTGGTTAAGGTAAATATTAACAGCTGTAGAGTGCGTGCCTCCATGCGTGAAGAACTGAAGATGATGCACACAAACTTTTAAACTCCTCTTGAACATTCACAGTGTTCAGGTCAGCAGTACATGGTGGTACTCAACAGCAGCCTCTGCAGACTGAGCGGCTGTCAGAGAGGGCTGTCCCAGTCCCTGGCAGCTGTCAGCCCGTTTCCTGTTGATTTGACCACTGTAAGCACTTTATAGGAATGGGATAATACTGTATTCCCCGTTTGCAGCTGGTATATCTCGTACAACATTGTGTCATCAAGGTAGCTGTGTTATACTGTGTGTCAGAATTTCCCTCCTCTTCAAAGTTTAATCGTATTGTATGTATATGCTCATTTTACCTATTTCTCTGTCAGTGAATTCTAGGGTTGTTTCCACTTGTTGCCTGTTGTGAATAATGTTAATCATCGTGTTTTAAGAGTAGATGGTTAAGACTCTGTAGTTTATTGAAAGAAGTAAAACATAATACCAGTTAATGAGATGGAATATATAGGACTCGAGATGCTTGCCTTTTGCTACGTCTCTGCACAATTTAAAAACAAGTCAGATCTGATTACTAGTAGTCACCAGAATATTTACTTTTTTATTTTTGTTCTGTAAACTTCAGATCTTGGTCCTAAAAACAGACTCTCAGGATCTTGTTGCTTCCTTCCGAGTAACAACAGGAACAAGCAATACTACAGCCATTAAGTCAATTGAGTTTGCCCGGAAAGGGAGGTGAGTGAGGCCTTGTCTTCCTGTGTGTATGGAGTTTTTGTTTTTGTAACAGAATCTCACTACATAGCTCAGGCTGGCCCAGCTCTTGTGGTCCTCCTACCTCAGCCTCCTGAGTCAAAGATTATAGAATGGCACTACCACACCCAGTGATGTCTTTGATTTTCTTAGTTTTTTTCCTTTTTTTTATGTTTGTTTGTTTGTTTGTTTGTTTATTTATTTATTTATTTATTTATTTATTATGTATACAATATTCTGTCTGTGTGTATGCCTGCAGGCCCAAAGAGGGCACCAGACCTCATTACAGATGGTTGTGAGCCACCATGTGGTTGCTGGGAATTGAACTCAGAACCTTTGGAAGAGCAGGCAATGCCTTTAACCACTGAGCCATCTCTCCAGCCCTAGTTTTTTTTTCTTAAGTGAGTGGAATGCAAATAATAATTTGCCATGTGTGATAATTTATTAGATTTATTAAAGCTGTTAGAATCTCTCACTGTCTGGTTCTTAGGTTCATAAAATTTCCCTTATTGAACTAGTAGTCACATCTTTGTTGTTGGGAGGTTGCCAGGCAGTTCCTTTACAGAAAAGATGTTTAAGTGTTGTTGCTTAGAATCAAAATGCCTGGCACATAGCACTGAGTGAGAATTTTAAATATTTCACGTACTTATCTTTAGCAGTGCTAGGGGCAGAACCCCAGGGCCTCCCTGACAAGTGCTCTAAAACTGAGGTACATCCCCAGTCCCAAATATGCTTACAACCTGTCTTAGTTACTGTTTCTGTGATGAAACACCATGACCAAAAGCGACTTGGGGAGGAAGGTTTCTTTTGCTCATAGTTCCGTATAACAACTCATCATTAAAAGCAGTGAGGGCACAAACCCAAGCTGGGCAGGAACCTGGAGGCAGGAGCTGATGCAAAGGCCATGGAGGGGTGCTGCGAACTGGCTTGCTCCCCATGACTTACTCAGCTGCTTTCTTCTAGAACCCAGGGCCACCAGCCCATGAATGGCACCACCCACAAAGGGCTGGGCCCTCCCCAATCAATCAGTAATTAAGAGAAGACTCTACAGCCAGATGTTATGGAGGAGTTTTCTCAGTTGAGATTCCCTTCTTTCAGATGACTTTAGCTTGTGTCAAGTTGACATAAAGCTAGCCAGCACGTAACCTGGACTGGTGTCACAGAATTTATATCCCAGTTGAGCATGCACTTAAAATGTGCTAACTGGTTTAATTCCAGACGTTCCCCTGAGTTTGTAAGATGTAGATGGACTGACAGAAACAAGAAAAAAAATGGCTTGTCAGTTGGCAGCAGCACTCATTCTCTTTTTAGGAGCATTCAGTGTTTGGGGTACGTTCACCTTCAAAGTGCGTGGTGTATCTGGGGATTGAAGTTGGAGTCTCATGCTAGGCAAACACTCCACCACTGAGCAACAGCCCAGTCATTCAGATTGCTCTTGAGTCAAGAATAACTACGTCATGTAAAAACAAGGAAAGAAAAAGAAGCCATGCATTTGAGAGAAAAGGGAGAGAGGGTTACATGGAAGAGGTTAAGGGGAGGAAAGGGACAGGGGGAAATGATGTAATTATAATTTCAAAAAAAGCTGGCCAGTGGTGATGCACACCTTATATCTCAGCTCTTGGGAGACAGAAGGCGGAGGCAGGTGGATCTCTGAGTTTGAGGCCAGCCTGGTCTACAGAGTGAGTTCCAGCTAGGGCTGTTACACAGAGAAACCCTGTCTCAAAAAAAAAAAAAAAAAAAAAAAGTTAATAGAGACCGTAAGAAAATGATGAAAAACATATTTTTAAACAAATTTCCTTTATTGTTACAATAAAAAGTTAGCCATTTTAAAAGTGACATATTTAAGGCCAGAGAACTAGCTCAGCAGGTAAAGAAGCTGGCTACCAGGATCTACATGGTGGAAGGAGAGACCTGACTTCCAAGTTGTCTTCTCTCCTCCATAAGTGTGCTATGGCATATGCATCCCCTCCCCAAACAAATAAACATAATTTAGAAAATATACATTTAGCTTATTGACTCATTAATAATCTTACAATGTTTGAAACAGGCCAATAAATGCAGTATTTAATGAATCTTACACATTGCAAACTTGTGAATTGAGTGGGCTGGCTTCAGTTCAGAGGTCTTAGATCTCAGTTAAGTCCAGACAGTATTAACATGAGGTTTGGGAATATACAGGACAAAGCACACATATTTTCACTTCATTGGTTTGGAGTGACAAGAAGATATACAAGCATTGAATCTTGGCCATTCTTAATTTCACTCCAGTTAGCTAGGTGCTTTGTGGTGCTGGCCTAAGAAGTATAGAAGTTTTTAACAGGGACAGATGTCTGACTAGTCAATAATCTCTCTCCTTTCTATAGTTGCTTTTTAATTAACACAGCAGATCGAATAATCAGAGTTTATGACGGCAGAGAGATTTTAACGTGTGGAAGGGATGGAGAGCCTGAGCCTATGCAGAAGCTGCAGGACTTGGTGAATAGGTAGGTATTGTTGCCAGGAGAGGACGTGACTGACCTTCCCTGGGCTCCTGTTCCAGTTTCTCTGGGGGATGTTCTTTGTCTTTTAGGACCCCATGGAAAAAATGTTGCTTCTCTGGGGATGGGGAGTATATAGTAGCGGGCTCTGCTCGGCAGCATGCCCTGTATATCTGGGAGAAGAGCATTGGCAACTTAGTGAAAATCTTGCACGGAACCAGAGGGGAACTCCTGCTGGACGTGGCTGTGAGTAGAGAGAGCAGTGTATTGCTTCGGTTGTGCACACACTCTCGAATGACTTAAATCTGTGCTGATAGACAATTCTTCTCTCTCTTAAATTATGATTTAGTGGCATCCAGTTCGACCCATCATAGCTTCTATTTCTAGTGGAGTAGTGTCCATTTGGGCCCAAAATCAAGTAGTAAGTATTTTTCTGGTTGGTTTTCTTTGAAACTAAATATTTGTTTTTATCAAAAATCCTTTATACAGAGTAAGCTAACTACGACTTTATTTATTTTCACTTCACGTCAGAGGACAGTCTTAGTTCTGAGCTGGTTTCCACCTTTGTTTCCACATGTGCACACTTTCTGTAACCTTTTAACACTTATTTTGTTTCCATATGTACACACTTTCTGTAACCTTTTAACACTTATTTTGCTTTTCTTATTTCCAGCTCAGTTTATTGTATATTGATGAACACTTTTAAACTACCTTTGTGAAGTACACTTAAAAAGATTAAAGATGGAGTTATTTAGGGATAAAATGCAGTTAATAACTTGAAATGTTTATATAGAAAATACATCATGATGGCAAACACTTAGATACCTAAGATTTTATTCTCTTAACCCCAAGTTTAATCTTGGAATCTGTTTCATGTTGAATATAAGTTGATATTGTTACTGATTTTTCATGTGGTGACTTACCTGTTTTGTCTTAGGAAAATTGGAGTGCATTTGCCCCAGATTTCAAAGAGTTGGATGAAAATGTAGAATATGAAGAAAGAGAATCAGAGTTTGATATTGAAGATGAAGATAAGAGTGAGCCTGAGCAAACAGGTAATGCTGCTGTAACTGTGTTAGTGTTGTATCTGTCACCTTTTTCCTTAAGCATGTGTAGTTTTCTCAGTGCTTGAGGAGCCTTAATTTAGATTCTAGTTAAGATTTCACATGGGCATCACCAGTGCTCAGACAGCTCTTGACTTTTCATCTGTATTTCCTGATGAGTCACAGATGGTTAAGTCAGGATTTGCATACAGCACCCTGCAAAGCACAGAGATGTGCTCAGGCTCAGCTTGTGTCGTGTCTTCTGTTACATCTTTGTCAGTTGGAGAAAGGTCAAGAGCATGGACTCTGGTACCAGAGAGCTTTGGGCAAAATAGTTAAGCTTGAATCCTTCATCTCGGAAGTGGAGTAATGTAGCACCCATGTCTTCACATTGTAGAGGATAAATAGAGTAATTCATATAAAGCACTTAGTGTATGTCCAGCCTGGAAGAAGAACCCCAAAGTCTTTCACTATTATGACCTTAGTCATTGTCATTTTTAATTTCATCTTCCAAATTTCTAAATAGGGACTTCTTGAAAATAAAGATCTGACTTTTTTTTTGTTCCAAGTTTGAAGACAAGAGTCTCACTCATGTAGCACAAACTCCGAATATTTCTTACCGATCTTCCCAGTGTTGAGATTACATGTGTGCATTGCCACTATCTTGAGATTTGACTTATCTTCGTGATTTCTAGCATAGAACTTTGCACAGTGTGTGTGTGTGTGTGTGTGTGTGTGTGTGTGTATACAATTACTATGCTCCCAGATCTTTGACACCTGGATACTTCATGGTGTAGGAATTAGAGAATAGAGGTTGAAGTTAGATCTCTCTAGCTTGGAAACTGCTCCCTTTTGTGTTTTGGGAATACCTCCAGGGATGCAGAGCATTGCAGATGGTTCTGGTAGTCTTGGATTATGTTTTGTGAACCTTTTTAGGTGTCCACATTAACCAGTCCCTCTTCCTATCTCCCCATCATCTATTATTTTACTGCAACATTTATTGTTTTATGCTGAAATGATCTGTTTCCTGGGTAGACTGAGACATTTACTGAAGAGCCGTTCCCAACTTTCTTGGTTGTCAGCTATTTCCAGTATTAATATCTAGTAGGAATTCAGCCCCTATTGTTAAGTAATCAAATAAAATGAGCAAGGATTATTCTCAGGCCAAAATCAGTTTTCCATTTCTTTTCAAACCTCTCCAATTTTCTGTCCTACAGGGGCTGATGCTGCTGAAGACGAGGAAGTAGATGTCACTAGTGTGGACCCCATCGCTGCCTTCTGTAGCAGGTGAATGCCTTGGAAGCCTGGGTATCATTCCTGTGTTTTGTGCACTGCCCAGTTCCCCCAGCTGTTCCTTCACTTTCAGCTGCTTAGTAGTGTGACTAGCAAACAGTCCTTTGCTGAACAAAATGTGATGTAGATTTTAAGAAACTGAAATAAAACCAGGCATGGTGGCCTCTGGAGGTAGAGGCAGGTGAATCTCTTGAGTTTGAGGCCAGCCTGGTCTACAGAGTGAGTTCCACGACAGCCAGGACTACTATATAGAGAAACCCTGTCTCAGGGACAAAAAAAGAAAAGAAACTGCAGTAATGAGCTTAGTCTGTTTATGGTTATGATTTATGGATATGGTTCTCTTACCCAGTTTCTTTTTTTCGTCTCGTCTTTCTTAAAGTCTAGGTCTGTAACTGTTGTGTGTATTAAATGTAGGCACTAGAGGAAAGGCTGAAGGGCTGTGGTTTAAGCAACTATTTCCTCTTTTTTTCCAATCCCTTGTCTGATCCTGTTCCAAATAGTGATGAAGAGCTGGAGGATTCAAAGGCTCTGTTGTATTTACCCATTGCCCCTGAGGTAGAAGACCCTGAAGAAAATCCGTATGGCCCCCCACCGGATGCAGTCCCAACCTCCTTGATGGACGAAGGGGCTAGTTCAGAGAAGAAGAGGCAGTCTTCAGCAGATGGTTCCCAGCCACCAAAGAAGAAACCTAAAACAACCAATATAGAACTCCAAGGAGTGCCGAATGATGGTAAGAGCCGCCTCTTTATTCCGGTGCCTATAGATACATTGATTTATATTCTTGGGCACACATGAGTAATTTCCTTTTGAGCCATTTTTTACTTTAAAGGAGCTTTCCCATGAGTCCTTTTCTATATTGCTTCACAGTTCTGTGATGTTTGCATTTGTGTTCACATTTAAATGAGAATGTTCTGCTCTCCAGTACCTTGCCTAAGATGACAGACATACTTTGTCTTCTGATATATGACTTAGAATTTGTTTCCTTGAACTGCTCTTTTTTTTTTTTTTTTTCTTTTCCATAGAGGTGTTTCACTGCCTGCTAAAGTGCCAGTCAGACCTGCACGGTCATTTCTCCCTTTCCACTTTTACAGTAGGGTCAGGAGCTTGTGTTACCGTGTGTTACAGGGTTTTGCTAGGAATGGGGTGGTGTTAGCATCAGCACCTTCCATTCTTTTCTCTTACAGCTAGCAATAGATAAATTAATTATACAACGGTATAATCTCTGATTGTATACTCTAGTCCAAGCAGCAGTGTCTTTCTGGTTTCTAAACCACTGCTCATAGTTACGTCAACCCTGCATGTATTTTATTATTCTTGCTTTATAAAAGAGAAGTTGAGCTGAAACTCTATAACTGGTCCAAGTTCTCACAGAAAATGGTGGAGTCAGGACTATGGCCCTGGTCTGTTCATTTGTTTTCTGATCGCTTATGCCTGTACTGTATGCTATATCCACACACTCCTGTTTGGGTTTGATTGACTTAGAATGAGTGCGTATTTTAACTGTTTCTCAGTTTGGAGCTGCTGTGGTTTGGTATAAACCATGTAATATAGACTGTGTACACCTTTTGGTCTAAACGTATTTGTCAGTGTAGTAGCCATTCTTTTGTAGTTTTAAAAACAATGCATTTTTTTCCCTTTGATGAGTGATGTGGGTCATAAAAAGCTATTCTCTTCACATGCAAAGGTCTGGTTGGGATATGGGACCATTGTGGTATGGACTGTTTCTCATGGGTGTCTGTCCTCCTGCAGAAGTCCATCCACTACTGGGTGTGAAGGGGGATGGCAAATCCAAGAAGAAGCAAGCAGGCCGGCCTAAAGGATCAAAAGGTAAAGAGAAAGATTCTCCATTTAAACCGAAACTCTACAAAGGGGACAGAGGTTTACCTCTGGAAGGATCAACGAAGGGTAAAGTGCAGGCGGAACTCAGCCAGCCCTTGGCAGGTAAGGACACATTGGGAGCACTGTCTGGCTTGCTTTGTGGCCTTGCTTTGTACAGCTCCTGACTTCCTTTAACTGCAATGGGATTTCCCTCCCTTTCTTCCTTCCTTTTCCCCAGCATCAAGTACTCTTTGGATTTTAAGCTGCTAAAGGCAAGCTAAACCAAAATTGACTTAATTCACTGGCTGTCAACCTTAGGTCCATAAATAGACTACTACCAGGGCTCTACTTCCTTCAGATACAAAGTATTATGTGAGTATTTCTGGGGAGGAACCCCTACTTTCCATTAGATTCCTAGAGGAAAATCTCTGACCCAAAAGGATATGAGCCTCCAGCCAATACATGTCCTAGACTGTATCTGCCCTAAGTGTTTGTTTTTTAAGTTTTCATTTGTGGATGGTTCAGTAGCCAGAAATAAAAGCTAAGCTGGTTTAATGTAGCACCTGACTATTAAACTTCAGCATCTTCATATTGTTCAGGTGCTCCAAGGTGTGGTGTTCTTTCTCGACTGTCCAGAGAAAGGAGAATTTGTAACAGTACCATAAAGGCTTTGAGGGTTCCCCCAGTATCTGAAAATAGGAGGAGACTGCAAAAAAGATACAGTATAGCTTCCTAACTTCTAAGTGTCCTTTTGACCATGAGCCTTAGCCCTTAACATCTGAGCCACATCAGCCCCCAACACATGATACACGACTGAGGGAGTTTTATCAAGGAATGGAAATTCCTAGAAAATACCTGGGAACCAGTTAAGTGGTGTTTATTCGAAAAACAATGATCAAGTTAGAGCTCATCTCCACTCAGATGTCCCTGGGATTTGAACGTCTGTATGTATCCATTAGACACGCACGCATGTGCACATGTAAGCCTGTGTATATTCATTAGACAGACAGACACATACACACCTTGAGATTTGAAAGTCTGTCTGTATCCATTAGACACGCATACACATGCATGTGCACACACAAGTCTGTGTATATTCATTAGATAGACACACACATACACACATGGACACACATAAAGGAAGTGCTTTTGTTAATAGAATATTCTTTTTTTGTAGCTATTTGACACAGGATAGATAAAATGTCAGTGGTTATATTTAGTTTTTTCTCCTTTACTTTAAGATTTAGTTTAAATGTGTTAATCCACATATGATAAATAGTAGAATGCAAGGCAGAATTCCTTGTTCAGTTTGTACCTTATGCTAGTTTATTGTTGCCTATAAATAGGAATTATTTTCTATAGAGAAACTTAAAAACAGACCAAGTCATTAGTGCTCTAAGTTCACTAGATCAGGACTTGCATTTTTCATGCTGTAGTACTGTACCACTGACTAGGGGAGTCCCCTGCAGCAGTGGTTATAGCACCTGGAGCAGTTTCCACCTCCATACTGAGTCCTGAGCTGTGTGTGGAGCAAGGACTCAGGAACAAGGAGCACAGGTCAGCAGTTGACTTCAGATGAGCAGTCTGTTGACATCAGCAGTTGTTGATGGTCTTTCTGTGCCCGTGTGCACGTGTTGGTGTCAGCTCAGAAGAAACCCAATCTGAAGTTTGAGTAGATTTTCCTACCACAAAAAGTCCAGTTGCGTGATTTAAAATGTGGCCAGATATATAAAATTAATTAAAACACTTTAGGACATAGTCTCCATTCTTCTTCATAGAGCAGGCTGGCCTCAAACTCACAGAGATTCTCCTGTCTGTTTCCAGAGTTCTGGGTTTAAAGGTGTGTGCAAGCACGCCTGACTCCCCGCCCCCTCCGCCCCCCATTCTTCAGAACCATCCTATAAGGACTTGGGAGTTCTGTGGTGTGGCTCAGTGGAGCAACATTTGCCTAGCTTATGCAAGGGCCTGTGTTTGAGCTGCATCACCAGAAAAACAAAACAAAACACTGTTAGTTAAAATTAATGTTGTGTTTTTCAATAGGAAGTATATATAGTAAATGGTAAATAAACCACTACAGAATTTTTAAATTATCTTTCTCAATAATAGACTTAAAATTTCAATTTTAATCAATATGTTCACTAGTAGCCACAGTAACTAAATGTCTAAATGAGACCCAAGATCAAAATGTTGGAAAGTTTACCCAGTCCTGGAGAATGCCGTTTTATTCCTCAAATTCATTAGTGTTATTATTTTAGTAGCAGAAAAGGATTTGTAGTAAACTTTGAACTGTATGTGAAATGCATACTGGTTATGTATGCTGGCTAGCATTACAGCCTATTCTATTAAGAGTAGGTACTTCTGTCTAGGCTGTTTTTGGAGATGACCCATTGTCACTTTGTTTAGCCTCAAGTTGAAGGAAGTACTGAAGTAGAACTGTGTCTTTAGTAACAGGGTACTTCATGTCGGCTTTTTGTTTCCTAATTACTTTTGTTGAGTGCTGAAGTGGATCAGCCTTAATGGGAGGCAACTGTTTTAACAGCTTTATCCTTAAGAAGGACTAGAGAACTTGTCCCTGGTGGGGTGAGGGGAAGTATACACAGGGACAGAGCAGCTCCAGTCCCCTCCAGTCCCCTCCAGTCCCCTCCAGTCCCCTCCAGTCCC
>NC_022013.1:23000849-23050869 GCF_000317375.1 Microtus ochrogaster
CCCTCCAGTCCCCTCCAGTCCCCTCCAGTCCCCTCCAGTCCCTCCAGTCCCCTCCAGTCCCCTCCAGTCCCCTCCAGTCCCCTCCAGTCCTGCAGTGCCTCAGGATTGCATGCAGCGTGTGCTTCTCCATGCAACTATGTGTCCTTCTTCCCATGTCCTCCTTTCTTCTCTGGCCTTGGTTCATTGATATTTTCCTGAATGGAAATCTCCAGAGCAGATTAAATACCACAGTGCTAAGGATCAGCATGGTTAACAGTACCTCAGCAGGGATCTTGAGGCATAGTTCCAAGACTTTCAGAGGGTTTCCTGACAGTTGAGTATAGTTTGGAACTTTATGGGGCTGCAAATTTGTCAGTGGTGACACTAGATGTCCCAGATAATTCTAGAAATGTCACTCTCAGGATAAACTATCATGTTTTCTGTGTGAGATTCTTTGGTTGGGGTAAGGGCTTCTTTCAATAATACGGTGGTTTTTGGAGGATCCTGAGCAAGTAAAACCTGGACCTGCTGTTGATTTGCTTGTGGCCCTCCAGGGACTTCTGAGGAAAACTGGAATACTGATGCGCCAGAGATTTTCAGTAAAAGATAGTAGGTGGCCGTTGTTTTCCACCAGATGCTAAGAAATAAAACTCATTTAGAATGCTTATAGCAGAGATCTCTGAAAATTAGCCATGGTTTAGGGAAATAGGTCAGTGTTAGGATTTGTGTAGTATGTTCAGGGCCCTGGGTTCTGCTCTCGGCACTGTAGAAATAAACCAGTCTACACTGGGGTGTGTTCAAGGTTCATTTCTGTGGACTCCCTTTAACTAGACAGCTTTTGCATTAGAGCCAAATTTTCGAAGGCAGAATTGTAGGGTTAAGCTGTGTTTTGCTCAAGCTGGATAAATGACAGCTGTTTATTAATATGTGCAACTGACCAATTGCTGCAGAATCCATTTTGTAAACCTTAATTGTTCTAACAAGAAACTGCCGTTATCTATTGTATGTTAGAACAAGAGATTGCAGATTTCAAGGGGCACGGGAGGGCAAATAGAACCACTCTTAATCTGGAATCTGGGGCTGCTGAAAATTCTTTGATTTCACACAGCGCATTAGTGTGACTGGCACAGGAGGCCGGCACTCATGAGGAGTGTGTGTGTGGAGGGAAGCCTGGTAAGGGTAAGCCTGAGTTGGGGACTCTCTAGGGACAGGCCTGCTTTGCCATTGTCTAATATCTCTGTTTCTGTTACCTTAACTCTTCTGAGCTTGAGGTGAGAACACAAGCTCCGTTTTCCTTGTTACCCAAGACCTAAGGTTCCTCAGCAGTAAACCTCATCAGCAAAATGCCACAAAGGACTGGTTTATCACATAATACAATATCCCCTTGCCCCTATGGTAGACACCAGTGCCTTGATGTATAACCTGGATCTGTGGGAGGTGACAAGGCCAAAGTGGGCAGAAGAGCTGCTTTTTCAGAATCGGGCACTATGCAGATTGCCCTACCTTGGGACCACTCTGCAGCAGCGCTTGCCTTCTGGAGCTCCGCCCCCTAATCCCTTACAGCAGCCTTGGTCTTAGCTACCCAATAGTGAGTGAACTCTACATCTGTCCTCCTCCTCTTCCTCCTGTCTTAGAAATGGTCACACAGAGGCTAATTTAAGGATCCTGCTATCTCATTCTGTGGGACCCTCCTAGCTGACAGTGAAGGATTGGAAACCATGTAGAATGTTCTCTTTGGCCATCCTGAATTAGCCTCCTACTGGGAGAGACCAAAACTAGTTGTTTATTTTAAGCTGAATTTTTCTTAATATTATACTTCTGGAGATTTCCTGTATGATGCAACTAAATATTGTTTCCATGGGCAGATGCTGCAGGCCTTTGTCGAGCTGTTTTCTTGTATATTACTTTGCTAATAGTATTGCTTGCTTTGATTTCAGTTTGTTGCCTAATGCCTGAGTAAGCCTGTATGTGTGACTATGCACGCACATCTTACATGAGAATGGGGGTAGTGTAGAATCTGTTTTGTACAGTAGAAGGGGCTCGTTTGTTGTCTTGAGTGCCTATTAAAGATGTTGATTTATGATCAAACCACTTTTCTCCATCATGATTAATGGTTAAAATGGTGGTGGTGCTGTGTTAATTTGTAAACTGAAAATTTAGTCAACATACCTCTGGGAGCAGTCAGTGAGACCAGCGTGAAAGAAGTAAATTAACTGAGTCTAGTAGACTGTGTTCTGTTATCTATAGTTTTAAATCAGCTCAGGAAATTCCTTATATTTTATATTGAAGGAGATTTGAAAAATATGTTTGTCAAATACAAACATCTTTGGAAATTACAGTTTTACTTTTCACAGTGTAGCATTCAGTAGAGAAGCTTGTATCTTGTGCTCATTTCAGTCTGTTCTCAGCAAATGTGAGTATATTTTTATTGCCAGTTTTCATTTTTATTAGAGGTTCATTTAAAAAATAACATTCAAAGCAACTTTGTGAATGAGTACTTTTCTTTCATTACTTATGCAGTTAATTTTCACCATTTCACAACTCCAAGCATCATGTAATCCTTCACTTAAATTCCATCCAGGAGGCTTTCTTCATCTTGTTCTCTTTTTATACTTCCTAGTTAATATTTCACAGCAGCCATTTAAAGATGCCCTCACAAGTCGAGCGGCTTCTGTGGAGTCATCAGGGAAGTGCTGATGTGATCTTACTATTTAGATTTTATTCACTTACCAGTTCTTGATGCATGGAAACACAGATAGTAGCTTTTATCAATGGTGCACGTTATCTGGGTTCCAAACTGATACAAATGTCACGTAAGGAACAGTGGGGCTGGGACAGGGATGTCTGTTCACTCTTGGTCTTTAGTGACTGGTTAATTAGTCTACTATATGAAAGAGTGAAAGGGTCGGTCCCCTGGGGTTTGTCTCTTGTGATCACCCGAGAGCCTGGTTTTCAGCAGTTACATAGAGGCTCATGCATTCACACTCTCTGCACACACATCGGGACAGTACTGAAACAGTATTGGGTGAGGACTTGGGTTTAGAGTGACAGTTGCTTCTATGAAGAGTGACAGGGAACTGGGTTATGCACTTTCTTCAGATGGGACATTCTTGCCCATGTGTGCCTGTGACACTAAAGGAAACCTCTCCTGTCTCATCTCTTTAGCAGGAGGAGCAATCTCAGAACTGCTATGAAGACGGTGAAGCTGCGTTCTCCTCACGTTGTCGTCAGGTAGCCTTTGGACAGTGTGGCCAGTCATTTGAGATTGGCTTGAATTGAAAACAAAGGCCTTTCCTCCTGCCCAGGAGGTGGGAGGAGTGGATTTTATGTTTGAACGAAGAAGTGAATTATGGAAGAAGAGCACAGGTCCCTGCCTTCCCTTTCAAGCGTAAGTCCAAGTAGGCTCTCAGGAATGAGGATGCATGAAGACGTCAGATCTGACTCACTTCAACGTCACACTTGGTTGTGTTGCTGGTGGAAATGCCCATGTTTTGTTCAGCTAACTATTGAAGTCACATCCTTTGGACATGTCATTTCCTATCTCCTGTTGCCTTCCATCCTCAGTGCATGTCCTTGAGAGATTTTATTCTTTTCTGAAATTTTGCTACCAGTATCCTAGGAAAACTGATGCATTTTTCTGTTGCTTTCATAACTTCACCTCCCAGATGCTTCCTGTATTTCTATATTGTGTATAAAGGTTGTACAGAGAAGCGAGTGCTTGAAAGATTTTAAATTGGCAGAAAAGGAAGGAAGCTAGGAGGCCCTGTCGTTGTGTCTCACCACCTTTCGCTCAGGGGCTGGGCTCTTAGGGAATCCGGGGCTTCCCTTGCTTTGCATGTTTTCCAGTATCAGATCTGTCTGAATAATCATGGCTTTTGGATAGGATTAGTTTTATCCATCTCCAGCTAAGAATCAACAGTGGTTTGTCTATTACTTTACCTGTGTTGACTTCCAGAGTTAGAAACAAAGCAAGGTATTTTTCTCCACAAGCTTCTGTATCATGGGGGTGGGGCACCTGTGCGAGGACTGACGTGGAAACCCCCAAAATCAAAGCAGCAGCAGCTTCCTTCGAATCAAAGATGAGGTTCATTCGTTAAATCATTGCCTGTGGAGAACCTGTCCCCACCAGCCATCGTGTGTCTCTTCCTGGAGCCAGGCCCCCTGTGTTTTCATTCACTTCCTTTCTGTGAAAGGTTGCTTAGCTTTTTTACCCTTCTCTTTCTCGCTCTGGCTCTCTCTACATTTGCTGTTCTTTTAATAAAAATAGCAAATTGGATGGATGTGTACAATAAGTGTTTGAAATTTTTCTGAAAATCCAAAGTCAGGAAGCCAAGTGTGGAAAGGGTTAATTAGTAAGCTTTTGGCTTGCCATGGGTCATACTTTCTCAGCATTGAAAGGGGGTTAAATACTGTGCTAATTGTGAAATCTCTATCAGTTGGTGAAGGCTCCTTCAGATAGCCAAACCCGTTGATTACTTTATATTGTGGGGTGGAAGTGACAGTGGACACTGCAGGAAGTCCCCAGAGTCATTGCCGGTGCTGCTTCCTCGAGTGTGAGTGAGACCAATGGTTGTGATTGGTAAGTGGCTCACAGGACACATTTTTATTTGTGGATATTCCCTTCATATCGTGTCTCTCTGTACAGCACCCCACAGTAGTGTGCAAACCAATACAGGGATTTCTGCCTTCCCTGTGTGAAGGGGCTTGATTTCCTCCATCTGGATGCTGGTGCTGCGTCTGTTTCCATTACCTGGCTACTGAGACAATCAGCTCAGGCCTTGCCAGATTGTCTCTGACAGCAGCTCCTAATCATTATTTATACTTTTGGAATTTTTTGTCATTTCAAAAACCTTCTGTCTACTTTGAGCTAGGATTTTTGATTTGTGTAATATATGTATATTCTCTTTTCCTTTTTGTTGTTTGCCTGCCTCTCCATTTTGTTTCTTAAAATATTCTGTAGTTTTGTACAAGATGAGACTTAGCCTTGGGTACTTCTTGCTAAAGCTTTAATGCTTTATAAATAAAATGGGATGTTTATTAAACCACAGGTACAGATGTTTGTAAGATGCCTACCTTTGGAGCTCAGCAGCCACTTCGTTTTGTGGCTTATAGAATTTAAGTGTGGAGTTTAGATCTTCCTCTGGTCATTTGGGTCTGGAAAGGTCAGGCAGTTTGGATTTCTTCCTTTGTACAAACTAGAAATAAATGATTTGAGCTAAAAGCTGGTGTTAATTAATAAAAAAGGTCATCTTTTTAAACTCAGTACAAGCTTTGAAGAGGCCACAGTGCTAGGCATTCTGAGAGGTTACAGTAACATGTTCTGGAGGGTCTAGCCTTCCAAGGTCTTTGTTATCCTAAATATAGTTACACTCTTTCTCGATAGTCATTTTCTCTGATTAAGTAACTTTAACATCCATATTGGATATTCACTGTCTCATAAGAATAAGATGTCACAGAACTCTAGTTCCCTTGGGTCTTAAACTTCTTAAGGTTGCAACCCTTTAATACAGTTCATCTGTTGTGGTGACCCCTCTCCACCTTTAAATTATTTTTGTTGCTACTTTATAACTGTAATTTTGCTACTGTTATGAATCGTGATATACTCAGTATATCTGGTAAATGACCCCTGCAAAAGGGTCGTTCAGTACCCGAAGGAGTTGTGACCCACAGGTTGAGAACCACTGCTCTGGTGGTACTGTTTTAACAAATACCAAATCAGTCTACTTACTAATCATCCTGTCTTGTCGCTAAGAACCCATCTCTATCATCATAGTTGTTTCATAGCAACCTTCAGTGATGTAAACAAACAGTGAGCTCCTCTGTTCTGCAAGGTAAATAGAACATTCTAGAGTCAAGCAGCTTCAGCATCCTGGTTCCCTTGGGAAAGAGAGTACCTGGAACAAGACAGCTGCCTCTGGGCTGCCTCCGCCTCGGTCTCACTTGCTCCTTTGGAAGGGTGTGTTAGGTTAAATTTTCACACACACACCCTCTAATTCCTCTGTAGCTGAAAATGCCTGGAACTTCCGATCTTGTTGGGTGCTGGGATAAGGAATTTGCTGCCACATCCAGTTTGTGTGGTGCTGGGAATCAAACCTAGAGCTTCCTACACACCAGGCAATCACTCTGCCAGCACTCTGTTGAGCTGCTTCTTTTCTGTTAAGAGCAGCCGTCTCCTCCTGTAGCCCAGGCTGGCCTTGAATTTGCCAGCAACCCTGCCCCTAGCTTCCAGGTGTCATCACACCTTGCTTCCCAGTCCTTTAAAAGTTTTTATAAATGAAGGTAGTTGACACTGCGGGGGTGGGGGGAAGTGTTTTTAGTGCACTGTTCAAAGCGACCTTCCTGAAACTGGACAGGGCGATCTTAGCTTACAAAGAAAGAAAAATGGAAATTTGGGGAGTCAAGTCCAGAGTTATCTCTCAGCAGCTGTGGTTTAGGGACATTCTCAATAGAGAGTTCAAGGTATTCAGATGAACATTGCAACCCAGCCCCACCTCACCCCTCCCTTAAGACTGGTTTTTGTGTTTGGTCAGATTTTGTGTGGGACTTTGAAACTCTCCCACAGTTTGGGAGGGAGGGAAAGAGTTAGTTGACTCGTGCATTTGGGGTAATGTGGAGGTGGACTTCGGCTCCTGAGGTCTTTCACCTCTTTTGTTCTCAAGCCTGTGGGTGTAAACTCATTAGGAGGAAGTGACGAGGATGGCACCTGTGAGGATGGCCCTGGCAAGTGTAGTCAAACATCAGTAGTGTAAGTCTTTCCCTCTGCTTGTGCTCCCCTGGGAAGAAGGGCTGCACTTCTGTGCACACGCACGCATGTATCTGTTTTGCTGACAGCAATGCATCCTAATCTCTCAACGCTAAGGGTTATTTCAAGCTGGAGGATCTGTGTTACGGTGCAGTGTTTGTTTGGAATGCCTGCTGGTAACTTGCCTACTGAGACATGAAGACTGGGGCCCCTCGTCTTATCCTTGGGAGTCTGGTATTGATAACCCACCTGCCTTTGATGTTGACATCGCCTAAAACACTCGCCATCCCTGAGAAGTTACAGCAAGCTGTGGGGAGGGTCATTGTCAATGCCACGGCCTGCACTGTTACCTGTGGCCTTGGCTACAAGGAGGAGACTGTCTGCGAGGTGGGCCCTGATGGAGTGAGGAGGAAGTGCCAGTCCCAGCGTTTGGAGTGTCTGGCCAACTGGATCTGTGGGATGCTCCATTTCACCATTGTCCATGGGGAGGAGTTTGAGCTGAGCTGTCTCAGTGCAGACATCCTGGAGGTGGGACAGGAAGCTTTCCGCTTTACCTGGAAGCTTGCCCGGGGCATCATCTCTACTAATGATGAGGTTTTCAAACCCTTCCGAGCCAACTCTCACTTTCTGCGATTTCACCCCGCCTATGAGTACGACTCGGGAACATACCGATGTGATGTGCAGCTGCTCAGAAACTTGAGATTTGTCAAGAGGCTCTACTTTGGGCTGAGGGTCCTCCCTCCAAAGCTGGTAAACCTGAATTTCCATCAGTCCCTTACTGAGGACCAGAAGTTAGTTGATGCCGGCTGGGAAGTTAATCTGGACAACCATTCTAAGCCCCACCTACCAAAGTGGCAAAAGAAGGTGGCTTCAGCCTTGGGCATAGGGATTGCTTGTGGCGTGGTTGGCGGCGTGCTAGTGAGCATTGCTGTCCACTGCGTGCTGAAGAGGATCGATGACCACAACAGCCTTAGTAGCCTGTAACCTTTCAGCCAGCCTATACATGAGTGTGGCAAGAGAGGCCTCTCAGAGCCATAGGTTGGCTAGGAGGCTTGGAGGATGCGGCTTCTTCCCCATACCACTGTGCAGGGCAGTAGGTTTTCTCATACTGGCTGCTCAGGAGACCCACTGCAGGTTTTGCTTCTCTTCCTAGGTGAGTTGTGTCTTCCAAGCTTGCTTTCCTCTCCACACCGCACGGTGTGTGTGCCGTCACCTCCACTCCACCTCTGAACAGTGTGTATGGACCAGAATGTACTATTAGCAGATTGGGTGGAAACTTTATTTTTGTTCAATAAAAACAGTTCACAGTAATGTATGGCAACTTAACCCTTTGTTATTTTATTTAAGGTTTCTCACATGTAGAAACTGTCCCACAGTTGGCCTGGTTCTCATTTTCCTTGGGTTTCCTACAGCATGCTTGGGACAGATTGCTTTGTATTGGCTGCCTGTGTGTTATAAAGGTGAGCAGTGACACCTGACCCAGCTGATAGACATCTTAGTGTTAATAGGTTCCCCGCCCTCCCTGTCCTCCCCAGATGGCCCTCTGAGCTCAGTCAGTATCAAATTGAATGTCCTGTTCATTGCAACAATCCTTTGTCTTGCTCCTCCTCTTTGCACTATCTATACCTAGGGTTTGTGTTCTTGGAAAGGCCAAGTGTACTGGTTTCTTACAGCCACCAAGATCCTCAGGGGAAGACCATTGCTTCGTTTTCCCCTTAGGAAATCCAGTCTTAAGGCTCTTGAGGATCATTTAGACAGAGTCTGAGATAATCGGCCTATGGAACCCTTGGGGCCAGCTGAGAGCGAGATAGCATTTCTTCTCCCCTTAGTCTACCTGCAGGAGTGGCAGAGTCCTGAGGCCCTGCTCAGTAACAGAGGGCCGGGCTGCCGTTTAGTCCCAGAGAAAATCACATAAAGAGTCTACATTAGATATAAACTGATTGGCCCATTAGCTCAGGCTGGTATATGTTATAAGAGCTAATACGTAGTGGGGCGAGTCACATCTTGCTTCTTCCATGGTCTGGGCAGGACTGGGAAAGAGCTTCCTTCCCAGAATACTCCTGTTGTCATCGCCCGACCTCTACTTCCTGTCTGGTTTTCCCGCCTATACTTCCTGCCTGGCTAATGGCCAATCAGCATTTATTTAAATCATGATTGACAGAATACAGACAATTCTCCGGCACCATTGCTCTCTTTGGTAGCTGTGCCAGAGTCACCTGGATAGCTCTGAATACTAAACATTCCTCAGCCCCAGCCCTGGGACGCTAATTCAGTTCAAGTTCTGAGCAAAGGATGACTAATGTTTACTTTTAACTTTACAGGATCTAGTGACTACCTATATTAGTTACATTTCTGTTGCTGTGCTAAAACACCACAAAACGGGCAACTTAGAGAAAAAGTTTATTTGGGGTTTACAGTCCAAGGGGGACAGAGTCCTGATAGCAGAAGTAACTGCAGTGGGGGCTAAAGCGGCAGAGAGAGAGAGAGAGAGAGAGAGAGAGAGAGAGAGAGAGAGAGAGAGAGAGAGACCTCAAAGCCCATCCCCAGTGACATACTTCCTCCATCAAGGTCACACTTATCCTTTCCAAACAGCCACTGAGTACGAGATGTTTGAGACTTAAGGAGGACGGCTCACTCAAACCTACACACCACCCACAGACTGCCCAGATTCATCAGTTCTTAACCTTTTCTCATAAGAATCCAAAGTGTATATTGATATTGTAGAATCACTTGAAAACTAGACAAACAGATGACTATTTCTTGCCTCTGTGTGTGTGTGTGTGTGTGTGTGTGTGTGTGTGTGTGTGTGTGTGTGTGTGTGAGCGAGCGCGTGGTGTAGAGGCCAAAGGTCAACCTTGGTTGTTCTTCAGATGGCATCCACTGTGGGTTTTTGTTTCTTTTGTTGTTTATTTTTGAGACAGGGTCTTTTGCTGAGACACGGGGCTCACAGATGAGGCGAGGCTAGCTGGCCACTGGGCCATAGGGATCCACCTGTCTCTGCTTCCCCAGTGCTGGGATTATCAGTGTGCATCCCCATACCTCCCCAGTGCTGGGATTCCCAGTGTGCATCCCCATACCTCCCCAGTGCTGGGATTCCCAATGTGCGTCCCCCGACCTCCCCAGTACCGGGATTCCCAGTGTGCGTCCCCCTACCTCCCCAGTGCTGGGATTCCCAGTGTGCGTCCCCGTACCCAGATTTTCATGTCCTCAGGGCCTTGCGCATGTGCAGCAGTCGCTTTGCCAACTGAGCAGTTGCTGGTCCTCCACCCGGCTTCCGTCCAGTTTTCATTTTCAAAACTTTAAAGCTTTTTAGTGTAATTGTAATCCAGTACCAGAGATGCATGTTCTGCATCCGGTGTTTGTCTCTGCAGTCTCCTAGCGAGTCCTTCCCGTTGTTCCTTACGATTGGTGCACTGGAGAGCCAGGCTTGTCCAGTAGTCTGCATGCTGTCCCACAGCCTGGACTTGCCCCATGTCCTTGCGATTAGCTTCATGAGCAGTGACTCCGACATTCTGAGAAGAGCCCTACACAGGTACATACTGTGTCACACCAGGAGGCTGAGATGTTACACCTGTCTGTCACCCCAGAAAGGATGGGTTTCAGAAGACCTGGTTCTGGCCCTGCTCTGTTGTCAGCCATACGACAAAAGCAGTCTCAGCTTTGACACAGGTGTTTGTGGGGGCCCAGGGAGCTCCCCTTTGGGAAGCTGTTTTGTAAAATAAAGTCCTGGGTCTGGGGAATGTCATTTAGTCCTAGGCAGTTTGCGGAAACATTCAAGGATAGCTCACTCTAAAGAGGACCTTGAAGGATTCTGTTCCAGTAAACTCTGTAACACACCGCTGAAGGGTCCTGCTTCACACTGTGTAGATGGAAACCCCTTAGGACCAGATATTAACACGTTCCCTGCATTCTGTTGCAGGCCAGTAGTCAGACATGAGGTGGATAGGATAGCTCGGTTCATAGCCTTCTCTGCATGCCTTGGGCTCTTGAATTTTGACTCCGAATTTGAAGCAATTGAGCAGAGAAGAGAACAAAAGACTTTCAGATGGGTTTTGTAAAGATGCTAACTTAGTTCTAACTGGACATGGTTACATTCCTGTAATCCTAGCTATTCAGGAGACTGGGGCAGAATTCCAAGTTCAAGGCTAGTCTAGGCTACACAGGACGCTCATGGCCAGCCTGGGCAACTTAGTACGATCCTACTTGCATCTGCACGTGCTCTCTGCAGCAAGCCCCCTGCCAATTCAGGACCCAGCATGACATCCTACTCACTTGACACCAGTGACGTTTGAACGAGGACTGCCTGAGTGTGATCCTGCAGGAGCTCGCCTGTAATGCCATCTGCTGTGTCAAGCCTAGGAGTTCCACCTCTTGGAGCCACCCTGATTAATCAGAAGCAACAGTCACCTCCTTACCAGTCGGGGTCATTAATCTCTTCATGGAGGGGACTTCCTTTGGGACAAGAGAGTCAACATGTCAAATGTACTGTCAGGGGACCCGAAAGTGTCTCTGTCCCCAAGTATGTTAGGTGAGACCTGCTCAGGTGCCCAACCGCCAGCCACCTGGCCTATCTTCCTCCAAGTTAGAGGAAGCGGTCTGCACTGTATACAGCGTCCTCAGAGTTGGCCACGTGAAAGGCGGATGTACCAGTTGCAGAACAGGCCCAGGACGCTCTAGTGAGGTGATGAGGACCGCAGCCACTGCCAGCTGCCCGGGCAAGTTGAGAAAACACCTTTATTTAAGAACTGCTTGCTACCAGAGTCAATAAATAACTATTACAAGAGTGAACAGCGGGCTGGGGTGGAGGGGTCGCATCTGAACAGGAACTATCATCCGTGGGCCAGCGAAGCCCTGAGATCAGAGCTGTCCAGGCTCTGAAGTGGGGGCTGACTTGGAGGCATCTGGTGCCAAGGCAGGTGGAGTCTCCTCTAAAGAAACTGTAGGCCGTAGGCCGCTGGGGCTTCCTGGACCTGGACAAAGCTGACTGGCCTATTTTGTTCCTCTACAGTTTTCCTTTAAAGCCCTGCTTTCCCAGAGGCTGTGATCATATGTACAGGTTCAAATGGTACAACTCCATTCCCAGCTCCCAGCACTGTTTCCAGTGAGCTTCTTGACATCCTTTAGGGTCCCACTTAATCCTACCCAGAGACCCCTCACCAGGTTTGGTCTTGGCTAGCGAGACAGGACACCACACTTGAACTAGTAACAGGTATGAGCACACCGCTGTCCCTTGGCATGCAGGAGTCCTATTGGCTATTCGACACTAGGAAAAGAATGGTGCCCCTGGAAAAGGCATGAGGGGAGGAAAACCTCATTAGCCACATTGAGCTCTTGGCCAGAGCACAGGCAAGGATGGCTTTGGGGACTGCGGAGAGGCAATGCCCATGGGGGAAGGCACTAGTGGGTAAGGACTGCTCTGTGGTGGATGAGTCCCTTTGATGGCTTTGTTAAGCTGTGGGGACCATAGCAGATGGCACCGCTAAGGCTTTCCTGTGTTAGGCGTTTTGATTCTTAAGATCTCAGCTCCAGAAGGACTCAGCACCTCCCACCCCTTCAGTCATCCTAGATCCTGCAAGAGCACTCAGAATTCCTCAGAGCTTACTCAAAAGAAGCCCCTTCCTCATTCCTTCAGGCATTTCTGCCCTTGGCTTTGTCCTCTCCTGTCCTTTGCCAAGCCCCATAGCCTCCCTGCTCCCCTGCTGTTGGAAGTCACCTGCCACCCGGGATGGCAGAACCACTCTCTTCATCCACACCATCAGACACCATCACATGGCAAGGAGCAGATAGCTCAGTGGTGGCCTGAGCCCTTGTACGGACAGAACAGAGAGCACTTCCCTGTCCCTCAAGAGACATCTGCAGAGTACTTATTTGTGGCTGTCCCTTTTTATCTCTTGTAGTTTAATGTGCATGGATGGAACCTAACAGTCATGACCACAGCAGGAGCAAGCCCACCAACCTCCCAAGCCTGGCCAGGAAGTCTCTGAGAAGCCATTTAATCTAGCCCTCTTTTCTAAGCCAGTCAGGGTCCAAGTTTCCTCAACAAGAGTCTTTCTATTTACAAGTGAGTCACCTCTGGTCTTGTGACGCTGTCACTAACACTCCACTTGGAGCCCCCAGACTACCCCAGACGGCTGGCACCGCTCCGCATCCCCCCAAACAAATTCTGCCTGCCCAAGGCTAAGTCTTCTCTGGTCTCCCAGCAGCCTGCCTGCTTTTCATGGACCTTGTCAGAAGAAAAGGGGCAGCCTCCTCCCACCTCCCGAGCTAGGTCCAGAACCAAACCAGCTCGCTCTAGATACCCACTTCTCTACAATCCTAAGTGCCCAGCCACTGGCTGTCTTCTCTAGCATCCCTCCTGCAGCCCAAGGCAGTGGGACATAGATAAACCTTGGAGGGTTTCTTTCTGTTCCCCTTTCCAGGGCTAGGCCCGAGCCAAATCTTAGCCAGTGTAGGGTAGAGAAGGATGCTACACTAACTTTGGGGTCCTGGTGAGGGAGAATGATCACATGGCTGAGCCCCTAGCACCCTTGTATGTGAGGTGCCAGGAGCAGGAGAGGGGAATTTGATCAGTTCGAGGAAAGCAGTCCCTAGCTAGGGGTTGGATTGGGGGCAGTAGGGAGGAGGTGTGTGAGTATACGTCTTTAAAAAATTGTGGTGGGTAAATCCTAACATAAACCTGCCCAGGAAAACAGAGCAAGGTGTAAAGTTTAAAAACCCATAACAAAATAGAGCTCTAACTGTAAACTACAGAAATGGGCCATGGAGCAACAGGGCAGCTGCCTCTTGAGACGCCTGCCCTGCAGTTCCTGTGGGCCTAGGTGTGGACACCGGGGTTTCCTGGCCATGCTGCCGCAGGGTCCTGGTCTCGGGAACTCTTGTCCTTGCTTTGGCCTCTCCTCTTGGAGGGCCTGAGAAGCTTCCGGCCAGCATCACTTCCTGAGTTCCCAGCAGAAGTCTGCCTCATCCACGCTGATCTTCTCACAGCCGGGACCTCTCGAAGCAGAGGGCTCATCCTCCAGAGGCCTCGGCCACCTTAGTGACGAGGATGCCTCCCACAGGTAGGCAGGAGACTCTGGTGCTTGACCAAGTCTTGTCACTTACAGGTCATGGGACCATAGGAAGTCCCTAAGCCCCTCTGAACCTCCATTTCCTCATCTGTTAAGGACCGAGTGTGGGCCAGCTGAGTTATAAGGCCTCCTCAGTTCTGGTAGTCTGGTCTGCACTGGTAATGTACCCCGAACTCAAGGTAGGCTGC
The DNA here is from genome assembly GCF_000317375.1 of Microtus ochrogaster. Classification (NCBI taxonomy): domain Eukaryota; kingdom Metazoa; phylum Chordata; class Mammalia; order Rodentia; family Cricetidae; genus Microtus; species Microtus ochrogaster. The sequence goes on from NC_022013.1 coordinate 23,014,826, forward strand.
CCCCTTTATTAACCCCCTTTTCTTCTGGGGACTTGAGAGAGTAATCTAGGCAGCTTAGGGAGCATTTGTGGCCAGGTGGTGGAGGATACTCCTGGAAGCAGGCATGGCCACATTAATGCTGGCCCATTTCAGAGGCCTTTCCATCCCAGGACGGAGGGAGGATGGATGCTGTGTTGAGGGTTGGTTTCCAGGGCCTGCAATTATGGGAGGTGGAGGCAGGCATACGTCTGTGGCAGAGCTGAAGGGAAGAGTGGCATTCAGCTGGGCTCCTGCCCATACCCTGGAGGGGCCAGGAAGGAGGCATCTCAATGGGGCAAGGCAACACCGCAAGACAAGCCCTTTAGTCCCCTAGCCACCTAGAGTGGCTCCGTCACTCCGTCATCCAGTCTGGAGGGTGACAGGGTTGGGTTGGCAGTGCTGGCTGAGAGGGCAGTGCCACTGCGTGATGAATAGACCTTGGCCCCAGGCTGGTACCCTTTCCATCAGGGGCTGTAGCCTCTCAACCCTTTGGAGCTCCTCTCCCCAGTAACCTGGGGTCTGGTTGTTGGCTACCAAACAGGAAGGACTGCCTGGGAGCCATGGAAGACCAGGCCGGGACCAGCTGCGCTGCTTCTCCAGCGAGGACTAGAAGGCAGGTCCCTCTGCTCCAGAGAGGGAAACTTACAGACCATGTTTTCAGCCTGCTGCTGTCTATGTTCCTGCTGGGCCTGGAACCTTTGTCTCAGATGGCAGTGCCCACATGTGACCCCAGAGGGCCATCCGCTTGATCTGAAGATGTATATCAAATGCCTTCTGTCCAAAGGCCTGTTCATTCTGTCCAGGACCCCAAGGGGTCCAGGCATTGGGCCCAGTGTTAATCATGAAAGTCACTGCCCAGTGCCTCCTGATTCAAAGAAAAATTCCTTGCATGGTTTCTATCCTGTGGCAGAATAGAGATACCCTACCTCCTACATAAAGGGTACTGTTGGGTCTAAGCCAACCACTCTCAGGCACAGTGTTAGACAACCTTGGCGTCGGAGGGGGAGCTGTGTCCGCTAGGGTGGGTGTCCAGCTTGGGTGTGGCAGGCAGTGATCAGATCAGAGCTTCTGGAAGCCAGTGAGCATCAGTATCACCACACCGGAGAGCAAGGGGCCAGGACGGGTGGGACGGACTGCAGAATTCTCCACCATCATGCTTGTGCCTGAAACCAGCAGAGAAAACTGTGGGGTGGAGCCCTCTGCCCCCAACCCCACCCTCGCAGTAGGACCGAGAGCTCTCTTGAGGAACACACAGAGGTGAAGAGCTGAACACCAGCGGTGTTCTTGGCTTTACCCATACATACAGCACTGGCCGGGGCCTTTGCTCTTGGTCCCCAGCCCCCTTGCATTCCATAAAAGAGGTACACTCCCTTCTGTGCCTTGGGGTGGTTCTGGGGTGGGGACGGGACAGCGACATGGGCACTATTCGTTCTTGCCTGCCTTTTCCTTTCTCTTTGGGAGTCTACAGTAGAGTCGGCTCCTGGAGACAATCGTTTCACCAGTATCTGAGGGACCAGGGCTACTGAGGGGTAGAGGGTGGAGGGGAGGGGCAGTACCTCCATTTCTCACGATGTGGACTTCTGCTGGGATCCCATCCCCTCCCGGCCCTGTGGTTCGAATCTGTACCAGGGCGTGCCCTATGTCTTCAGGCACTGGGATTTCTATCCAGTTCTTGTTGGTGAGGTGGAGTGTAGGAGTTGGGTGGAAGTCATTCTGATACAGCATCTGCAGGACAGAAGTTTCCAGGTAAGGCTTCCTGGACTCTTGAGGTTTTGCCTTTTTGCCCCCTTCAGTTTCCCACTAGCCAGGCTTCTCATCGGTGGAAGGCAAACATGCAAGCAGTAAACTCTCAGACTCCCGGCCCATTGCTGCCCTGCCCCTTCAGCCGCTGTACCGTGCACCTGTTTTTATAGCCTCTACCCAGAACGCCTGTGTTTCGTGGCTTCCTAACCCCAAATGCCACGCTCCTGTTTCTCAGACCTTCTTGCTAGGGGTTGCAGCTCTCTATGACTACTTCCTGATGGCAGCTCCATGTGCCCCTGCCTCACCTTGTAGCCAGTGACTGTGGATTCGTTTCGGAGTGGTACCACAGGGTCCCACTTCAGGCTGAGACTGGAGCTTGAGAAAGTCCAGGAGATGTTGCCAGGCGGTCGTCGTGGTGCTGCCAGGGGAGGGGAGATGGGAGACACTGCCATATGCTTCCATGGCCACCCCTTCCCACTAGCCAGCCCCTTTCTGATGCCTGCCCATATAGCAGGAATTCTTAGAGCAAGCTGTCACCATGAAAATACAGAAGTTGAAGAAGGGAAAGAGGCCCCAGAAGCCTGACTCTACTTCCATGTTTCAGTAGGGTCCCCTGACCTGCCTGGTGCAGACCATGTGGCAGGAATAGCGAGTGGTTTACTAGATAAACAAAGCCCCTACACGTCCCTACCGCATGGCACATGACTTTCCTTAACCCTGCCAGACACTCACGGGGCTTCATGGTCATGGCATCGGCTGAAGGGCTGGCTGGTCCAGTGCCAGCGCGGTTGTAGGCCCTCACAGTTACGTGATACTTGGTGTTGGGGTACAAGCCAGTGACTCGGGCGGTAGTGTCTAGCCCTGCGGTCCTCACGCGATCAGCAGCTGCTTCTTTGTCTCCGGCTTTCCAGTAGCGGATCTAAAACAGGCAAGGTATGTTAACGTGTACAGTGAAGCTTTTGGCTACCCAGTCCTCAGGCTTCTCCGCCACCCAGGCTGGTCCTGTGGTAGACTCTAGCTTGATAACCTGCACTCTAGGTCAGCAGACCGGGAAAGCAAGGTCATGTGGCTATGAGGCCCTACATCTGTGGGTTCTCAACTGAGTGTCCAGTCCAAGGGAGGTGTCCAGTGTATGGGGTGAGAGAGGAAGTGGGTGGCTGGTAGGGAAATGATCCTCTTGCTGAGGAATTAACCATCCCAGGAGGAATGACTAGTAGGCTGGCAGATATTCCCGCCCACTCTGGAGAGCCCAGCCTTACCTCTTCTCAGCCCCAGTTGGTGCTCACCTCGTACCCCAGGAGAATGCCATTCATGTCCTGCTGCACAGGCTCCCAGCTCACGTTCATCTCTGAGGATGAGGTCCCCTTGGCCCAGACCTTGGCAGGGGCCACCCTGGGCTCTGGGGACCAATAAAGAATGGGCATACGTTCCCAAGACACCTCAGTGTCCCACAGAGTTGCCCTGACTAGGACTACATCTGCTTAGGATTTGGGGGATCCCAGGGACCCCAGGCATACCCTAGGCTTGTTTCTCCTCCCATTGGGCATCCCTTTTCCTTCCCAGGCCCACCAGCCCACCTTCCTCTGCTGAGTACACCAGCGCAGTGAGGCTCTCAGGCCCATCCCCCTGGCGATTGTAGCTTCGGATCTTGACCTCAAAGGGTGTGTAGGGATGGATGCTGTCATTGCTGTAGACGTAGTATTGGGCATCAGCACCGGGCACCCGGGCAGTCTGCCAACTGGAGCTGCCTTGCCTGCGGAAGGACAGCAGGTAGCCGAAGCCATCTCCATTCTGGTACTCCCGTGACATGGGCTGGGGGCAAGAGCATGGTATGGGCCAGGGGTCATGGGTATGCGGCCCTGCCCATTCATCTGGCTCCGCCCAGTCTTCACCCAGAGGAGTGGCCCTGGGATGCTCGTGCCTTCTCAAGAGTTTCGTGAGAGGCTACGGGTGCAAGGGGAGAAGGGAGGGAGGGAAGCCGCCAGCCTCCTAGAGAGACTCAGTGGTCCTTTCTGCTTGCTGCCACTGTGTTTGGAAACAAACTAGAAAGGGAGCAAAAGGAGCATGACGCCTGAGAGGCAAGACTCCTGCCTGCTTCTCTGTCCCCACCCACTTACAGTCCAGTTGATAGTGAGCTCTCCAGGGGCTCCGCCCCCTCCGCTGAGTCCTGATGGTGCCACTGAGGGAACTGTTAGGGCCAAGGAACACAGATGTGTTAATGTTAGCGGGCAGTTTGCGAGGACATCTCCCAGCACGTGCCTAGAGAGCATCTTAGATGGGACATCCCAGTTTATCCCTTCCGCTCCACAGATACCAGCTAAAACGGGCCTGGAATCTGATGGCTCCCCTAGAATCCCACAGCACGTGTGGACACGCCCACACAAGTGTACACGTGCTCACAGACATCTTCCTCATTAGCTGATTTCTGCAGTTTGTGTAAACCTTTAAAAATGGCTCAAGGTTCTTGTCCTAGGTCCAAGACCAGGCTCTCCCAGTGTGACCTTTCTTCCCTTGATCAAATCAGTTCTCCTGTCTTTAGATACTTGGCTGAAACAATGATTCTAGATCTGCCGCAGGCAGGTGTTTTTTTCCAGAAAGGAGTTTGGATCAGGCCGTTTGTCCACGCAGTAACCTCTAACTTCACTTCAGAGCCCAGGACTGGTGAGCAGATTGGGACTTCATTCCAGCTCTGCTAGGGCACCCTCTGCTGAGCGCTTCCAGACACTTACCTGCTTCCTTGGTCCGGATTCGGCTGGACGGCCCGCTGGGCTCCCCGGTGCCCAAGATGTTGCTAGCTGAAACCCGAAACTCGTAGTCCATCCAAGGCATGAGACCCAATACCTGGGCAGTCTCGGCATTGCCCTCGATGTTCACAGGATCTGCAAGGCCCCAGGGGTCAGTGGCTAGCACCCATTTGTTGCCGGGATGAGGGCAGGTTCTGGGCCTGTGTGACCTTCATATTCTGTCCTCATCCTGGTACTACCACATGCTAAGCTTTCAATCACTCTGACTGAAAAGCTGCTGAGCTCGGATGCCTCAGGGCCTTTGCTAATGCTGTGTGCCCCTCATTCCGCATATGTTGAGCATGCCGGCATCTCCAGCAATGATCCTTTGAAGGCATCAAGGGCACAGACCAAGTGCCTCCTTCACCCTCTCCTTACCTTCCCACTGGTTATGACTACTTCCCGCCTGCCTAGGTGCTCCCTGGAGATAGAGAACAAAACTTGATTCTCTTTGAAGCCTTGGGCTCAGCTCTTGACCCTCTGCTCCGTCTCCTGCTGTGCACCCAGTGGGGGATTTATCGAAACTGCTCCAGGTGGGGCCTCACACTTACTGGTCCGAACCTGCTTCCACTTCCCAGCAGGAGGAGTGCGAGCTTGCAGCGTATACTTGGCAATGGGGCTGTGATTGTCAAAGCCACGACTCCAGCTAACCTGGACAGTGGTGTCTCCGATGTCTCTCACTACCACACCTCCTGGGGGACCTGGGGGACCTGTACCGAGAAGCAGAGTACACTGGGTCAGATGTGGACGGCTCCCAATGTGAGTGGGTTTTCTCTGTACCCAGCTCGGCCTGGCTCAATATCTAGATGGAACACCAGATGGCAAAAAATATTGGGTGGGAAGCCAGAGGTTAGGGACAGAGGAGAATGGTGGGTAGGGACATGTCTCAGGCTTAGAGGGTCACAGACTGTCCATAAGGGGATATATAAATTTCCCAGCACCAAATCTGGAACTCCTGGACTCGGTAGAGTCTTGGGGGCATTTAGAGGACATTTTCTTTCTTGAGTATGGCTTCAGAAGAAACATTCTATTCATTTAGGATCCACGAAGAACCACAGAACTAAACAGATGTGTCCATCTCTGTGGCTTCTGCCAGCTTTCAGGGAGGGACGGGAGGTGGGGAGACTGAAGCAGCCTAGACCCTCTCGGGGAACTGGGGTAGCTGATTCCATCACCTCGGACCAGGACTGTGGCCTCCTTGGATGCACCATCCACCACTGTCTGGGCCATGCACATGTACTTCCCTCCGTGGCGTAGCTGGGCATTCAGGATAGTCAGGTCCCCAACAGTTTCCTTCTGTGCACAGGGAACAGCAAGGTATGATGGGTCAGAAGGAAGCCCTGACTAGTATCAATAGAACCCGGATTCTCTGGCTGTACGGCATGTATGCCCGCTGTGCCTCACTTTCCCTATCTGTTCAATGGGAAGAATCAGCTACTTGGTACCACTGAACAATAAAGTGTGACACATAAGACAGCCTGCATGGGCCAAGTTAGTGATGACATTTATACCAGGGAAGAGGGACAGTAGCAGAGAGGACTCCTGGGTCACTCATAATGCTAAAGCTGATTCTAACTCAGAAGAATAGGCATTGGGGGGATTTAGGAACGGTGGCTGTCAGTCCCAGGATGGGCTTGCTGGGCGCTGCCTCAGGCATTAGGGAGAATTTTCGAGGGCTTGAAGGTGGTGATGACTGAGGATACAACAGGTCCCCTGTCTTATCTGGAAGAAGAGAGAGTTATGAGACCTCTGGCCTTACCACACTGGCCCTCCGGTAGTGACTTCCAGGCTTATCAAAGTCAATGGGAAAGTCATCCAGGGTCCAGGTGAAGGTGAGGTCCATGGTGGGGTCATGGGAGGCATGGCACTGGAGGGTCAGGTTATCACCCACGTTGATGTCAGCACTCGAAGGCGCTAGAGTGATCTTGGTTGCATCTACAAAGCAAAATAGCAACAACAAAATAAGGCTCTTTGGTGTAAAAGGATGGAAAGGCCCCAGGCAGGGGAGAGGCCCTGCCCTGTACCCCAAGAAGAAAATTCATAAGCAACCAGTTTCTGGAGACTGGTCAAAGGTGGTCCCAAGAGAAACTGAGTTCTGAGGTAGCCTTGGAAGCAGAAGTATACGGAGCCAGGAGCAGATGGCTGGCAGAAGAGCACCCTGGCAATGGACCAATTGCCATGAACAGACCATGGTCCTTACCACGCACAGACAGGATCCCAGTACTGTTAGCTTTGCCCATGAAATTCTCAGCAAAGCAGGTGTATTTGCCTTCATCCGATCGACTGATGTTTCTGATAATCAAGGTGCCATCTGAGGTTACAGTCACTCTGCAGCAAGGACACAGAAGATCTAGTCACCCCAGGGATAGGTACACCGTGGCCGTGGGAAGGGGTGTCTCAGCTGTGGCACACAGAACCTACCTGGAACTGTTCCCCAAAATCTCAGTGCCCTTGCTCCAAAGCACGGTAGCCTTTGGGGCTGCGCGCGGCTGGCAGGGGATGCTGACTTCTCCCCCGCGAGCAGCGGGGATCAGCCGTCTCACAGGGTTCTGCCTGAAGTCGGGGGCCAGGGCTGTAGGAGAGAGGCTACGTACATACTTACCCTGTGATAGCCACAGCCCCCCACCCATTAAGATGTCACCTGGCCATGTGCTAAGGACTGTGAAGTGCCACTGGAGACCAGCCTCTCAAGTGGCGGCAGTGTCTCTAGAGCGCGAGTCCACCCCTGCACCGTCACATCTCTCTCCACTCTCTCCCTCCACACGTGCTCCAACTGTCTGTCTTGCTTTCAGTTTTTTTCCTTTTCCTTTGAAAGATCTATTTATCTTTCTTTTATGTGTACGGGTGTTTTGCCTGCATGCATGTCTATGCAACATCCTCCTGAGGAGGCCTGAGGAGGGTTATCAGATTCTCTGGAACTTGAATTACAGAAAGTTGTGAGCCACCATGTGGGTGCTTGTAATAGAACCTGGGTCTTCTGCAAGAGCAGCCAGCGTCCTGTGGAGCCATGGCTCCAGCCCCCCGCACTCCCCACACTCCCACCCCGACCCTCAGCTTTCCTTTCTAATCCTCTGACTTTGCCAAGTCTTTCTTGCTTCAGGATCTTTGTGCTTCTCCAGATCTTTCCAAGGCTGGCTCCTTCAGGTCACGTCCAAACGTGGCTTCCTCAGAGAGTCTTTCCTGACCGCCCATCTCACTGGCTCACCTCAGGACCACGGCTCTGCTGGATTTCCTTATACCACATTCTTAGAGTTATCTGCATGAACCTCACATTTACTTATTCCTCTCCCTCAATTGGATTGGACAGTATTTGATACCAGAGAGTGATATTTTTTGTTCATTTCTCAGGAGATGTTGAATAAATGAAAGAAAGAATGAGTCTTGGGACTGAAGAGTTGGCTCAGTGGTTAAGAGCATGGTTGCTCTCGCAGAGGACCTAAGTTCAGTGAACCAGTGGTGGCTCACAACCATGTATAACTCCCGTTCCAGGAGAATCAACACTTTGTTCTGACTTCTATGGGCATGTGATACACATACAAATATTAGCATTTATACAAATAAAATTTTAAAAAGGTCTTGTTGAGCCTATTGAAAACTTAATAAAGGATCCTCATGTCCATCTTACAGCAGAAAAAGCCTGCGTAGCAAGCTCAAGGGGCTCACGTTCCTCGGCCCCTGTCAAACAAAGGTCAGGCCTTTCACAGTTAGCCCTTTGCGTCTCAGTTCCCCTAAAGCAGTGGTCAAGGGCAGTGCAAAGCATTTCTTTGTTTTGTTTTGCGAGACAGTGTTTCTCTGTGTAACAGCCCTGGCTGTCCAGGACCTCGCTCTGTGGACCAGGCTGACCTTGAACTCACAAAGATCCAGCTGCCTCAGCCTCCCAAGTGCTGGGATTAAAGGTGTGCACCACCACCACTAGCAGGAAACATTTCTGAAATCTGGAAGCTGAGGCAGAGAACTGGGTGCCACAGGCCACAGAGCTGAAAGAGCTAGGTTAAATCACCACTCACTGCGGCGAGCACGTTTTGTCTAGCCATGTCCTTGGATAACTCAGTCTAGTGTCTTCAAACTGGTGCTACTCAGGGGCTACTGAAAAACCAAAGGAAACTGTGTGTGTGTGTGTGTGTTCAGATGTATACATGCAAGCGTGTGTTTGGAGAAGCAAAGGCTCACACCACCCAGCACAACCTGCAGGTCCCAGGACTACTCCTTTACCTTGCACAGCCAGCTCGGCGCTGGCATAGATAGTGCCATGTTTGTTTTCCGCCACACACTGGTACATGCCCGAGTCCTCCAGGCTCAGCTTAGAGAATCGCAGGTCCCCAGCCAAGACCTCCACTCGGTTCTGTGCAGAAGAACCAAGGCAGAGCAGGGAGATCAGGACTGTTGGGGGACAAAAGGGACAGGAGGGGTGGTGCAGAGGCTGTAGGCCAGCATCTGGTCGGGGGTTCATGAGCGCAGACCTCCCTAGTATCTTAGGCCTTCCAGGAGCCAGACTTAGGATCATGCCCCCGTTTGGGGGGATCCCAGATCTCTGTGCACAGGTGACCCACCTGTGGCCACGTGACTCTGAGATGGGAAGAAGCAACAAAACATCCCAAGACCTCCTGGTTGGCCCAGCCAGTAAGAGGGCCAGGCAAGCAGAAGAGGGTGGTCGTGTGGGAGGGAGCCCCGGTTTCTTACCTGGGAGGCCAGAGGCTCCCCATTTCTCAGCCAGCGCACCATGGGCCGAGGCTTGCCTGCTGCTGCACAGGCCCAATGCAGGTTGGAACCAATGTCGGCTTCTGTGTCTGAGATCACCTTGAGCCACTCAGGCTGAGCTGTGGGGAAGTAAGAGAGAAAAAACCTGGACTGGCTGAGAGGAGCCTTAGGCTCATTAAATAGGGAATTGGAAGGCTGCAGTATTTGTAAGCGACAGCAGATGGTGCTGTTGGTATTCTGGGATGGAGAGACAAAGACGTGGGGGGGCAGAAGAAAGCTGGCACTCTATGGTTGTGCCAGTGACTGCTTTAGCAACTAAATCTCTTGAAAGACGTGTGCTTTTTGTATGCCCCTGCTGAGCTCTGCAATGGCCTCTCCCACTATGCTTAGTAGCCCTGGCAAGGGCGAGGCCTTCCAGTCTCTTGATTTTTCATGCTGTTTCCTCAAAGAGAAGGGAGGTGTCCCCAGCTCTGTACCCTGCACAATGATGCGTCCCTGGACGGTGTCACGGCCCTTAGAATTCTCTGCCTCACATTCATAGGTACCCTCATCTTCAAAGCTCACGCCGGGGATCTGCAGGGTGGGCTCTGCTGTGGCCCACTGCGGGGACAAAGAACCGTCCACTTTACGCCACTTGATCCTGGGAACAGGGCTGACAGGGGAGAAAGAGCCAGAGGGGGTGAGCTGAGCTGGGTACGCGCCTCATGTGTCCCCAGAGCCTACACTCACACTCACGGGCCCTCCTGAAGAGCTGGGCAAGGTGACGGGGACTTGTTCGGGAGGAGACAGAGGGAAAGAGGGCACAAACAAGACTAGGAACATCCTCAAGGAAGAGCCAAGAAGAGGACGCCCCTATCGGAGGCCCTTGTTCCCAGCCACAGCCAGGAAGCCAGTGCAGCTGATTTTCTGTGTGGTCTGTACTCTGAAGCCAGCTTGCTCTCACACCACAGTAGTCAACAGTGGCCTATGACCGGAGTCTTTATTGGTCCCCTTTCCTATCGCCCCACTTTCCCAAGACATTTTATTAGTAATTTGTATACTAAAGGGGTCTAAGGAGCCATAACATATTGCCCCGCCAAATGTTCCTTACACGTTTTCTGGAGGCACAATCATTTCCCACATGGCCAAGGAGCCCTGCTCTCATGGATCCTTTTTCTGGGAAAGCAAGAGAGAGGCTTTCCGTGGTAATTTTTAAAAGACCTAATGTAACATTCATGCGGCACTTGTAAATGCCAAGCGTCATTCTCAGGGCCTGGCATCCATTAACTTGTCTAATCTTTGTAACCATCTTACAGGGCGGGCACTGTTACCATGACCACCCACCAGTCAGGGAGCCCAGATTGAGATGTTAGGTCATTTGCCAGAGGTCTCTGAGTCAGCAAGCAGTGAAACGGGGGCTTTGAACCAGCAGGATGGGGTTTGCACACGGTGCTTCCTGCCTCTAGCCCTGGGTGCTCCTCAAACTGCCTTGGGCTGCATTACTGTCAGGAGGACCAGGATTCACTCATGCCTATGAAGCCCTCGTATGTAATGTCCTCCTGGCAGAACTGATTTCTTTTGGTGCTGGGTGATGCCTGTTGTGTGACCAGCACCCTGCTAGCCTGCTGACTTTGCCCTCTCTCATCCCGGGATCCCTCCTGCTCCTGAGGGGCTTTGAAACGAAACTCTGCGCAGTCCCAGGGCACTCTTGTCCTTCCTATGGTACTTACTTCCCAAAGGCAAAGCACTCCAGGGTGACCTGCTGCCCAACCAGTGCATAGGTCTCTGGGGGGAACCTGGCTTTGATGCTGGGAGCAAAGAGTCGGGGATCTGGGGAGAGAGACATGGAAATCACACACAAAGGACTCCAGGGAGGTCCTTCCAAAGACCACAAATCTCCAAACACAAATGTTTGGAATTTGTAAACATTCCCTTTCCCCTGGGGGCCTGGGCAGGGCACCCCAGGAAGATCAGCTACCCAACCGGTGCTTGGGTCTCTGACAGCAGGGGCCCAGGCCCTCTGAGCTGTTCTTCTTGGGCTCAAGGGAAGTCCCAAAGCCTACTGCCTCTCTCAGCCAGGCCTCACAGCCCACGGTCCTGACCTTCAGCCGCCAGGTTGAGCTGCGCGAACTTGCTGAAGACACTCTTGGTGGAGAAGTCCATGTGGCTGGTGGCCAGACAAGAGTAGTTGCCTAGGTCTGAGGCATTGGTCCGAGCAATGTAGAGGTTTCCTGTGGTCTGGGACACGAAGTGACGCCCATCCGTTGGGATGAAGTTGGGGAACTCATTGAGGAGCCAGCGGTAGGACAAACCTAGAAAGGAAGGGAGTTTTGAGGAGACTAGGGTGTGCTGGGGGCAGGACCCTGACATGCTGAATGTTCTGCCTGCTCAGGAGAGCTTGTAGCTCTAAACAGGGTCTGAGGAGACATGTAAAAGGAAGAGATGGCTTCAGCTCTGTCCACAGGTACTGGGAGCACGAGACTTATCATCTCCTGTCCTGTCTTTCCTCTCCCCAGCATCTAAATGTCCTTTCTGGTGCAGCCCCCCCACCCGCTGTGGCCCAGGAGCCCCACTTACCTGGGTAGTGGGCAGGTGGGTTACAGGGCAGCATCACCCCCCAGCCCTCGTGGGTTTTCACCGGGTCTCTCTCTTCCTTGGAGAATTCCTGCAGAACTGGAGAAGGAGAGCAGGGCTCAGGCACTGTCTTCGAGCTTGGGGCTCCCCAGCTCCTCCTCCATGGGGAAGAAGCAGTTTCTACCATGCCATTTGTGGGCAGGAAAGCCTGGGGCTGCCACCTGTCCTTCCTGGGCACCTTTCCCTGGCCCCATCTACCCACACCCAACATCTTGGCTCCCACGGATCTCACAGCCGAAGCGGAGGACCGCCTCCTTGCTGACGACAGTGCCCACTGGGTTTGAGGCTAGGCACTGGTAGACACCAGCATCCTGTGCCTTGGTGGGGCTCATGATGACCAGGTTGCCCCCCATCAGCTGGTAACGGGAACCGGGTTCCAGGTTCATAATAGTGCCATTCATCTTCCACCTGCAGCAGGGAGGAGTGATGTTGGGGTGGGACCTCAGGCCTGAACATGTAGGGCTGATGTGAGGAGAACCCGTATGGCTACCCGGGGCTTCCCAGCATCCATGGCTCACCTATAGGTGGCTGGAGGGCTAGCTCGGGCACGGCATGCCAGTGTCACCTGATCCTCTGTGGATTCCTCTGGGAACAGCAAGCCTACAGGCTGGTCTTCGAAAACAGGTCCAAAGGTAGCTGGGGTTCCCTGGCCAAAACTCCATCCTGCAAATAGGAGATACCACCAGAGGCTCAAGGTGTGAGATGGTCCAAGTCCAATGTTAAGAGCATGTTGTCCAGCAGAACTTAGAGGGGATGCCTCACTTTCTGCATTGTCCAGTGGGTGGCCATTCGTGGCTACTGAGGATCTGGAAGGTGACTTAGAAACCAAAATTTAATTTTAATGAATTTAAAAAGGCTGGGAAAGTCCCATCAATCCATGTGTGCATTGTCCGTCACCTACCTACGGTCACACAGTGAGCATTTGCTCTATACCTGGCACTGGGCTGTGAAAAATCAGACACATGCCCCTTGCCTTGAAGGACTTTGCAATATAGGGAAGGAAACCACGAGCAGACAGCACGGGGGGCCACATCACAGAGAGCGTTCGGGACAAGACTGTGAGACTCTCAGAGAACCTCACAAAGGTGTGGCACATGGGAAATCACCAGCAGGAAATGCAGAGAAGGGTGTGTGTTTCTAGAGTCCAGTGCTCTCTTAGGGAAGAATATCCAGGGAAAAGGGCTCATTTGGAGGCTGGGCTTGGCCTCCTTGGGCAAGTTCTAGCCCCCTCCCCCAGGTATTGATCTGGTGTCTGCCCATGCAAAGAGGAAGACTTCACTTCCCAGGTCCATGGCAGGAGGAAATAAGGAGGGCCTGGGCACAGCGAGCAAGCTCAACCACCAGCTATTAGACCCAACTGGGGACGGGGATCAGGGGAGATGGAAGGCTGGATGTTGGGTGTGTGGTAGCAGGTCAAGTGGGGACAACTTTATAAACTGTGTCACATCTCAGGGGAAAAAAAGGCCCGATGGGCCACACAGCCAATCAGGCAGGTAGGGTTGCTTAGCAAACGGGGTTCACATCTGCCAGCCCAATCTCAGTCACCACCTTGCTCTGCATATGCCATTGTCCCATCTTGCCAGAACAGGGTCAGCAGGCAGAGGGCTGGACAGTACTTCGCACCTGCATCAGCACAGTGGGGGCTCTGCCACTGTGGGATCAGATGGGAGCTGGGCCCCTTAATTGGCTCCTATCTCTCATGCAGCTGATTTCAGACCCTCCTTGTCAGGTGGGGGGATGGGAGGAGGGAACTCCATTAACCAATTAGTGGCTTCTTTCTGGGCACATCCAGCTGCCAGCCCTCTTCCAAGCATGGTCCCTCTGCTGCAGCTGAGGCTCAGCTCTGGCCTCTTGGGAGTGGGGACATCTGTCAAGCAGCCCTCTGTCTGAGGAATGGGGTAGACTTCCAGAGTGGTCTATGGAAGGCCTCCCCTGAGTCCTGTCCGTGCTGCCCACCCCCACCCCACACCAAGTGCTTGTCACTCTCCTTTGCCGCTGCCCCGAGGCCTCCGAGGTGGTGTGTGACAGCAACTGCATCATCTCCCCCTGGAAAGCCCAGCTTAATCCAGAGTTAATGATGAAGGCGGAAGATGGGGACCCTGTCCCAGCTGGGACCACCTGCAGAGAGGGGAGAGGGAGGGCCAGAGGGAGGAAACGGAAGGATGTGGAGACAGCGGCGGTGGCCGGCTGCTGGGAACCACCTTATACAATAGAAGCTTCCAGGAACTCAGCCCTGTTTGCTCATTCCATATGTATGTTACATATTCACAAGTAGCTCTACTCACTGGTAATAATTTAGCTACAATAAGAATAGTGCTGTGGATCCAACTGCTCACTGTCACCTGATGCCACACTCTGAATTCTAAGAAGGGGGATGATTCTCATCTCACCAACAAAGACTGAGACTTAGGAAGGTGTAACAACTTGCCCCACCTCAAAGCAAAGGGGGAGATCTGCCTCATCCAGCCTCATTTTGCAGCCAGCATTTTTAACCACAGTGACCATGATTTCTGACTTCAGGTTTTGGAACCATCTGAGGCCCTGGTTCCACCCCAGAGACCTGACATCAGAAGTTCCAGGAATGAAAAACAAAATGCTTTTGAAAGGGGTTGCAGTGGAGGGTATCAGGGTACAGGATGCACCTCACTCACACCCAGACTCCATCAGCCCCTGGTGAACAGACAATGTCACATGGCCCACACTTCCCTCCAGAGCTACGGACATACCCGTATAGCCCATCCCACAAGTGACCACGCACGGACACAAAGTCCTGGGCAAAGCACCTTTGCCCCCATTTACTGTTTTCCCCAGAGAAGACATCAAACATGTTGCAGTGGGAGGAAGGAGCCAGAGAGATGCTGTATGAAACAAGATGCCACACCTCTCTTTGCCCTGGGCTGTGAGTGGTTCAGAGCTCTACTCTAGGATCAGGTGAGCAAGCCAAGAACAGAGACACACTTTCCAAGTCTCAGATAAGAGTAGATGGAGGACTGGGTCACACATGGGAGACAGCAGCCCGGGTCCTGGCCCTTTGGCAACTGCCTTCTGACCTGTTTAGATCAGGGTAGCCTGAGCGGTGCTCACACCTCTTGCTTTTAGTTACCCCAGTCTGGAGGACCCTGGGGCAGATAACTAGGCCCCGGGGTCTTGGAGTGAGCCCAACTCCTCAGCACCCCCATTAAGCTGGGTGCAGGGCGAATCAGAGCAGCAGGGACCCAGTGAGAGCTTCTGAGCATGCCAGCCTAGACAAAGATCTAGAAGGCACGGCTGTGTCTTGGAGGGTTGTGGACAAAACTCCAGGGTAGGGTCTAGACTACAGGACTGCGGGATGAGTGCTCCTTCTCCCATGGAGTTCTTGGGAAAAAAGAAACTCCTGTTGATCTGAGTTTGGGGTTCAGGCCCAGCCAAACAGTAGCCAGCTGGCCCCTCAGCACAAGCCCTGGCGACACCCAGCTCCTGGGCACAAACTCTCTAGCTCTGCTTGCTCCCGTCTCTGCCCTCTGCCAGCTGTTTCTCATCTCTGATCTGAGTACGGAGATTACCATGGAGATGGGACCCTCTGTCAGCAACTCTGCTCGGACTCATCTGTCCCTTTCTGCCCCTCCCATCCAGGTTGCCTCAAGAAAGTCTCTCAGGATTCTATGAAGTACCTGTTAACCCCTTGGGTCCGGGACCCTGGTGCATTCTTCAGGGAAAAACATCTGGATATATTGGAGGTGTCCTATGGCCTGGGGTGTCCACTGAGCACTGGCCATGAGGCAAGTACAGCCGAAGGCATCATTTTCATTTAAATCACATGTTAGCTCAGGGGTGACACTTGGCGATGCCTACCACACTAGGCAGTGTCGTTCTAGAGGCCACAGCTCCAATGGTTGGCATGGAGATCTGGCTTTGCCACATGCACTTTCTGACACAGGATAAGCTATCCAGCTTCTCGGGGCCATTTTTCTTCATCTTCAACATAACCAGGATCCATTTCCTCTCCTCCCGACTCCACAGGTCAGGTAAGATTCACAGACGGGAATAATTCAGCAAGAAAATGGCCTCAGCAATGCAGAGGAATTGCCGCCTAAGTGGTAGTAATGACTTAACCATAGAATCAGGCACTCTTACCTGGAGAGGAGGCCAGGGCCACTGTAGCCAGCACCAGCAGCAGCGAGCATGACTTTTTCCTGCTGTGTGTTCCCATGGTGGGTGTTTCAGGCAGAGTCCAGAGGGCAGGAACCAAAGCCCAGCTCCAGAAGAATCAACTGGAGACAGAGAGGCACCTAAGGAGACAGAGGATAAGAGCTTTAAGCCATGGCACCCCTCCCAGCTGCAAACACATCTGGTGAGTGACTGTGGAAGCACAAGCGCTCATCTTCCTCAGGTCCCAGAGGAGGGGCTTGGCTATTATCAAGGAGGGCTTCCAGGGCTGAGTACCTCCTGTTGCCCCCGCCCCTCACCTCCCCCGGGAGTCTGGTCTGCCCGGTGCCTCTCCCTCCATCCAGCAGGAGCCAACCAGGAAGTGGAAGCAGAACTAATTGGAAGGCAGGACCCACCTGCCTGTTTGCCGGCAATCGTGATCCCTCTGTGTCAGAGGAGCCCTGAGAGAGTGGGGTGTGTGCCTGGAAAGGGAGCCAAGAACATCTTCCTGTGGTACTTGGGGACCAGGGCAACTCTCTCTGCTCTTTTCCCACAGTCGCCTGGGTGGGGGCTGCACAGTCTCTGAACCAGGACTCATTTTCTCAAAGGGAAGTTTTATGACTTAGCTCTGCCCAGATGCAGCACCAAGATTCTTTGACCTTGGTCCTATCAGCCCTACTCCCAGCACACCCACCGGTTAACAGCCCAGCTTCCATCTTACACTGGGATAGCAGAGACTGGGCCGGTCATAGAGAGCAGGGCAATGGCTGGGGAGGTGAGGGCCTCATGTGATGGAGGCAAGGACAGGGAAGGGGGTCACCTTTCTCTCTATTCCTCCTCAGGAAGAATTCCTGATTTCTGGGGGACAAGAACTCCCAGGAGCTACCTTCTAGTTATTGAGATTAGTCTGGTCACCACAGCCCATTCCTCCCTCTCAGAGCTGTCATAGGACCAGGGCACCTGGCTGCAGATTCTCCCAGCCTGCCCTCCCTCCTGCCTGCAGAAGGTCCAGGGCAAGGCTTTCCCCACTACTGGCTGTGGAGCCCTGCTGTCTGCATCTGCGTCCCTGGTGAAATCGCTGTCTTTCAGGTCCTTCAACTCAGGCTCTCATGCTTCCTGAGAGAGCAGTCAGGACCCCTTCCCCGTGGGCCGAGAAGGAAGACTAGAGATGAATGAGACCTCGGGATGTGCCTCACAGAAAAAAATCCCAGCCCTCCTCCACCTGGCTTCTCACCTTTATTTCCTGCTTCCAGCTGCCAAAAGTCAGGAGGAAGAGTGCCCTGGGCTCATCGGGGAGTCAGCAGGGATGCCCAGAAAACTCAAGAAGCAGGGGTGGGGGTCAAGAGCAGAAGCATCTCCTTTTTCCCCTTGTAAAATTGGTTTTATTTTTAATTGTGTGTACTTGTGTGGGTATGCGCATGTGAGTATAGGTGCCCACAAATGCTGGAAGAGGTGTCAGACCCCTGGAGCTGGATGCTGGGAACCTAGCTCAAGCCCCCAAGAGCAGTCCATACTCTTAACCAAGCCTCGTCTCACTAGCCCCCGACGTCACCTCTTTACAGCTCTATGGGCTTAGGCAAGTTATTCCCCTGATGTGGAGTCTCAATTTTCCCATCAGTAAAATGGGGATGATGTGAGCACTACAGAATGGTTCTGTGGCTACATGTAGTGTCCCCTGTACTGGTTATCAATGGCTGCCTGCAGTGTCCCCTGTATTGGTCATCACTGGCTGCCTGTAGTGTCCCCTGTACTGGTCATCACTGGCTGCCTGTAGTGTCCTCTGTACTGGTCATCACTGGCTGCCTGCAGTGTCCCCTGTATTGGTCATCAATGGCTGCCTGCAGTGTTCCCTGTACTGGTCATCAATGGCTGCCTGCAGTGTCCCCTGTACTGGTCATCACTGGCTTCCTGTAGTGTCCTCTGTACTGGTCATCACTGGCTGCCTGCAGTGTTCTCTGTACTGGTCATCAATGACTGATGACTGCGTGTGGTGTCCCCTGTACTGGTTATCAGTGGCTGTGAAGCCCCGGAGTCATCTGGACCTCTGTCAGTCTACTGTAGGGAGAAAGGGAGAGGATGGCTCTAGATGCCCCCCTTCTGCCTCCATCTCCTCTGGTATCCACTTCCTGCTCTTGACTTTCCCAGGATGCTCCTTTGTTGAGGAATGTGAACATCCCTGTGACTGGAGAATCGTGAACTCGCGCCTGGCACGGGGAAGCTGCCCATCATGTACTCTTGCCCTTTGCCAGCCATCTGGGCCAGAGCTCAGCTCAGGCACAAGGGGCTGGCCTGGGAGGAGGCCGGGCTGTGGGTATTTATCTGCATACACCAGAGCAAGGCAGAGATGAAGTCACAGGGGTCGCCTCAGCCATGCAGTGGCCAAGATTCTGTATTGTCTTTCTGGTGAAGACTGTAGATTATGGATAATCCAATCCCACTGCCTCCCTTAAACTTTAGTTTAATCTGGGCTTTTTATCAGTCATCAGTCTGGTCTAAATGCCCTGGGCGCCCTCTAGGGACCAAGACCGGTAGCCTTAAAGATATGTCTGGATCAGGAGGATGTGGGGTTTCTCCTGGGACACAGTGGCCGCTAAGTTAGTGTTATCGGATATATAGTGAGCCCCGTTGCTCTGAATAAACTAGTAAGAACTCACACACAAGTCTGGAGTAAAGGTTGGAGCTTACTGCCTCCCTGAAGATAAGGCAGCCAACATCCACACTGCCTTGCATTCGTTCCCATTATCATGCATGCATGCATGCATGCATGCATGTGTGTGCACACACACAAGCACACACATGTACACGTGTGACGGCGATGGGAGGCAAGGTCTTTTCTATGCCTTGAACTCACAAGCCTCTTGTTCCAGCTGAGGTCACAGGAATGTGCTACCACATCCAACCCCACTACAGTGTTCAGTGACCATGAGCCAGGCATTGTGCTGAGCACACGGGAGGCAGGAACTGAGACACTCCCTGGCCAGCTGAGAGTAGCCACGAGATGTGCTTCCGAGTTCAGAGATGAGTCATCTCCCAGCCCCATATGACATGTTCTAGAAGGCCCAGGATGGAGAGGACCTTTTTGGTCGGAGTGAGGCTGGAGTGGAGTTCTGCCAGACCCAGATTAGCCTTGCCAGCTCTGAGCCAGCCAAGCCTTGCCCAGGCCAGCTGCCCTGATGCAGGGGTGCAGGCACAGGCTGTCACAGTCCGGCACAGGCTGTCATCATCGAGGGGCTGGTGGTTCTGTGAGGGCCATGGCAGAATAGGCCACTGAGAGCTTCAGGAACACTAGAAGCTTCCAGTTCAGGAAACAAAGAGCGAGAGGGGGGACAGCTTGGGGACAGTAGACTATAAGCTAGACTCCAGCACACGACAGGGTTTCTTGGCTAAGGGTCTCTATGGAGTCAGACAAAAAAACCAAACACAACAACAAAAAAAGTACTAACTCAACAGCATTTTGCTGCTTCTTGAGATGTCCAGCTCAGGCCCCCGCTCTTTCCTTCTCCAGTCAAGGAGACCAGAGATTAAAGGGTGTGGTAGTCGTGAATAGGATGTGGTGGAAAGGGAGGGCTTGGACCACAGCAGAAGACAGAGAGATCTAGGGTCAACCTTTAAGGTAGTGCACGGGCCTCTCGTATGCTCACCTCGGCCTCTGCCTTGTAGCATGTCTCCCAGGTTATAGAGCAGGTTACTGAGCCAGTGAGATCTAGCATTCCTAACTACTATAACCTAAGTTACTACCTTCAGTACTAAACCCTTGCACCTCAGTTTCTCCTCTGTAAAATGGGATCAAGAAGGGTCACCTCAAGGGATGATGGTGAGGTCACAGCCATACCTGGGCTGCTGCCAATGCTTGGGAGGAATCGGATCTTATAGCCAAGCTCCCCCTGTCCCCTGAATATCTACACACGCTGCACCTGTATGAGTCAGGCTTGCTGACAAAGTCTTAAGCTAATGGTAAAGACAGAGCTTGTTCCTCCCATTCCATAGGGGTGATGTAATGAGGCAGACCCCACAATCACCCCAGACTATGGCACAATGATAGCCCACTGGCAGACTTGTACCCAAACCGCATGTTCAGGAAACATGGTGGCCTGGGTGTGCCCATGGCAACTCTCAGTGATTTTTCTCTCATGTGCCCAACTCCTAACTAGGGCAGAGGGAGTCTGGGCTCAACACCTGTCATCTTCTTAGGATGGGAATCACTATATGGCAGGACCATCAAAGTCCAGGAGGGTCTCAGGCACCACAGCCTGCTGGGAGGATGGGGCTCTGAGCAGAGGGGCGGGGGCTGCTGGGGCACTCAGGGTGCCAGGCCAGGCACCATTGGGCAGGGCAAGGGCCTGAAGTAGAGAGACGCTTAGGGAGGCGTGGATGGGATAGGGATCTTCAGCTCCAAGCGAGAGGGGGTGGAAGTTCTCAGTTCTCTCTTTCCCCAGCATGCACGACTTGTGTGTTTGCAGCCAGTTCCTGAGGCATCAATGCAGACAATAAGCCCCTTGGAGATACTGTAATTCCCAGCTCAGGGGGCTGTCTGAACTTTCAACACCAAGTGGGGGAGTCTGGCCCTTGGTCTGCAGGCTGGAGTCTAGGGGCTCTTAACTTGGAGTCTACTCTTCAGAGTTAAGAAGCCCAGAGGGATGGGGTGGGTGGGGGTGGGATGACTTAGGTCTTTCGGGAAGGAAGTGTGAAGACTGGGGTCCAGTCAGTCTCCCCACTCTGTGTAGTGTGGGGCAGCAAGCAAAGGCCTTGGGAGAAGGACCTCACACACCACACTTTTTTTTAAAAAATACAATACAGCTTCTTTCTGCTGCTCTTTATCTCCAGTCCTCAGAAAGATCCTCACTGAAACTGGAGGAGCATGAATAGTTGTTTCAACTTGTTTCTAAAGGATCAAATGTGGAAGAAGAGGACCTCATGCATTAGCAGGCAATTTCTGCATGCCACGCCCTTCACTGAGAGGAGACTCCTTCTTCTTCTCACCCCACCCTCCAGCGCCCAGACAGCTTTCTGCAAGCTGGTGGGAGCAGGAGCCTGTGCATGAGGGGACCTCAAAGTCCTAGGGATTGACAGATGTTGAGATGATATGGGCTGCCTTTGGAGGAGACCTTATGGTTTCACATCAAGATGGGTGCCTGTGAGCAGGGCAGGGGTTGACTTCTGCAGTTTAGAAGGGGGCCATATGGCTGGGATGGATGTTGAGGTATATCCTAGTGTGTCGTAGGATGGATGACACTCAGGCTTGGGATACACACTTTTGTTTTTGGTTGCACCTCACTTAGTAGACAAAGAAACACGGACTCATTAAACCACAAAAGGAACTTTGTTCCAGGAGGGTGAAATCTGCCCCATGAATGCCCTATGTTAGCAACATCCCTGGGGATTTCAGTCTAGATCAGAGTCGGCGGTCCTCCTGAAGAACCA
This sequence comes from Microtus ochrogaster, assembly GCF_000317375.1. NCBI lineage: Eukaryota > Metazoa > Chordata > Mammalia > Rodentia > Cricetidae > Microtus > Microtus ochrogaster. Next base: position 23,036,227 of record NC_022013.1, read on the forward strand.
GAAATGCCAGGATGTCATCATTTGCCATTTGAAAGAGGATGACCCGAGGCTGGAAGAAATGTACCTGTCACCCAGCTTAACTTGTGCCTCTAGGCATGACTGTCTCACGTCTTGAACCTGACACTGACCCCAGCTCTGCAGCCATTTTAACAGTCATGTGACTGGAGATTGCCCTATGGCTCTATTTCCTTCTCAGAAGTATCTGCTGACTGATCCAAGTCCCTCATACTTCAGCAGCGTGTTCTTTGCTCTGGTTCTTCTCTCTGTGTCAATAAACCATGGCTTCCCTGATGCTCTAGTACCACACAGAAGAATCTCCAAAAATACTAATACTGCCCAAACCCATCTTACAGATCGGCTTTGTAATATGTTTCCCCACCGTTATTTGGCTGGAAAAACTTTCTGGCAGAGGGACTCTGCTCTCTTCCAGCGCTCCTGAATGCGTGGCTGATAGTATCAGCGTAGAAGCTGGCTCATACACATCCTGGCCATGTATGCATGCCTTAGGAGAGAGCTGAAATCAGGCCAAGGTAAGACACACAACTGTCCAGTGGATCACAGGTACTCAGAGTCAATACACTGTGTCTCCACTCAAACTGGCAGAAAGTGGAGGTGCCCAGCAGAGGGTCACTAGGGATAGAGTCTGGGGTTAGACTGAGGGCCTGTGGACTTCTGGGGTAGGAGATAGGGGGAATGATGTGGCCTGGTGGAGACTGAGGAAGGTCAGAGAGCGGTCCCTTCAGTGGCCCCGCCTCCCTAGGCAGCAGGCCTCTCTTCCCAAACCCCTCACTTCATCCGGACAAGGGCAGTATGGACCTTGAGTGTCTTTGATGCCGTCAGCTTAGGAGCCTCCTTGTCTGTCTCATCTCCTGCTGGCCTCTAAATTGGCTGAGATCTCCCACAGGAGAGTAGGAAGAACTTTGACCTTGTGGTTGAAGCACTAGTGATTCTGCCTGAGCCTGGCTCTCCAGAGTTAGCTGGTGGGGCCCCTGGGAGGAGCTGAATGCTTCTGACTCGGAGGCAGCCCGGAAACATGACACCTGTTTTAACCTCCAGACCAGTTCTCTGCCTCACCCCTGGAGCCTCAGGTGCACTGGCCCCTCCCACAGGTGGCCCACACTTTGCTGCCCTTGCTATTTAGTGATGCGTCTGGTCCCTTTGAACGGGACCTAGGACAGGTAGATCATCTCAGAGCTAAGCAGATGATGGGACATCTGAGAGGATGCCTGAATCAGCTGCCTGTATGAGCTCAGGACCAGGCTATGTGGACAGTACCTTCTCCTGCCTCCTTCGCAGAAGGGAACCGTGTTCAAACCCATCCCTGCCCAAGGCTGAGGTCATTGCATGCACAACCACTCAGTGCTGGTCACACTAATTACAAACGTACTAACAACTTTGGCAGCTTAACCCTGCAGGCAGGAAGAAAGCTCAACTCCCTATCTCCTGGGGTCAGGAATGGGGTGCAGAGTTTCGGGGTCCGGGCTGCCTGTGCAGTACCAAAACACTGCCCTACAGGTACAGCCTCATCTTAGTCCCTTGCCCCTGAGTGCTACAGCCAGTCTTAGAGGTGGTCTTAGAGTCTTACAGACAGTCCTGGCAGGTGTGGCTTCTCTCCTGCAGCCCATTACATAAACCATGGGGCTAGCAGAGGGGTTGCCCCTCTCTTTAGAATCCCCTGGAAAGCCAAACTTTGAGCAAATCCTTCCCTCCCACCAGTGAGGCTGAGGGGGAGGGATCTGGGAAGAAGATGAGGTTGAGGAGGGAGGAGGGAAAAGGAACTGCAGGCTAGATTCCAGCCTCACCCTTGGGATATGACTTGCCTCAGTTTCTCTCCCAAGTCCCAGCTCCTGGACAGCCAGCCTTTGTCCAGACTTGCCTTGTGCTCTCTCCTCTTTTCCAGAGCCTCTCTGGTCCAGCAGAACCAAGACTTTGGAAAGGGGTCATCTGCCGGAAGCAGCCCCCCATATGACCTCAAATTTGGAAGTCCCCATGTAGGGACTTCTAGGGACAGGCTAGGGCCTGGCCTTACAAAGCTGCTTGGCATTGGCTGGGGTCCAGGGCAGGCCCAGGGGTCCCTGCCCTCTTGGCAGGCAGTTGCCACTGCCTGCTCAGATTTCTGGACCCTCCTGGGGGCCAGTTTCCTGGGCCAGGTAAATCAGGCCTTGCAGAATGCCACCCCCTTAGACAGGATGGGGAAGAGCCTGAGGGGTGGCCACTATGGGGCTGGGGTGAAAGGTCAACCCGGACTTAGTCTGCGTGTTCCTGTTCCCTCCCAAGTTTCAAGCAAGACATTTATAAGGGCTAAGCTCTGAGCCCCTCCTGGAACAGCACCGGGGAAGCCCCTGGTCTGAAACACACAAAAAAACGATAGGCACCTACCTGGAGTGCGGGAAGGGTGTTGGCTGGGGCAACGCTGCTGCCACCCGGTGAGCAGACCCTGCCGCCAGCCTCGCGGCTGCTTGGCCCCGCCGGCCTTAGCCACTGGCTGTCCTGGCGCAGCGGCAGCGGGCGAGGGTGCGTAAGTGTGTGCGCGCCCCAAGCCACTGCAGCATCTCTGCATCAGGATGCGCTCCTCCCTCTCGCCGGCTCCGCTCACTGGCTGGCTCGGCTCCTCAGCCAACGCTCGGCCGGAGATGGCTTCCTCTGCCCCCTCCCACCCCGCCGCCCCCACCCTCCTGGCCCTACCTCATTTGCTGTCATTTAAGGACCAGGGAGCGAGCCTGGAGCACCGCCGTCTTCCATCAAGCTTGGCCAGCTCGGTGCCCAGCCCAGAATTGACGGACTGCAGAGGGGTGCGCTGAGGAGGCACAAAGAAAAGTGTCTCTTGCTCCTGAAATCCTGGCGACACACGAGCACCCGGCTTCTTGCTTTGCTCCTTCCCTAATCCCCTGTTAAGAAGATGGAATCCAAATCAAACCTCCAATTTTCTGTGTGGGGCAGCTGTGATGGAGTGGTCCGCCTCAGTCGCCCCTGTCCCCTCACCCATCACGTTCCTCTTCCTTGTCTTTGCCCAGAAGTAACATGGGATTTTTTTTTTGTCGCAAATTGGTCAAACCATTAAAGAAATTAAAAATAGATAGTGAAAGTCCCCAAGCTTCATTCTTAATAAATTTGAGCACCCGCCTCTTACTTTATATTTTCACTTGCATTACATGGGTTATTAGGATCAGTTTATGAGAACGGGATCACAAAATACATCAAAATTTGCAAACTATATTTGACTATGTAATTGAACTTGGTCCCCTTTGCACACCACTACACCTAGATCCAGCTCATTTTTAACCAGCAAATGGTGACTTCATGAAAAGCTCATGGGACTGGAGTCTGAGTACCTCTGAGTACAGGGTCCACTCTGGGCTTTGTTATGGATGGACAGTGTGTTTGGGTAAGTGCTTTGCTTCCTTGGAGCCTCACTGGTAACCTAAAAGAGTTAAAGATGACCAAGGCCTCTGCTGGCTCTGAGATACCGGGGGCTCACCCTAGGTAGTAGCGTGCCTCTCCTGCCCTGTTCCTGTCATGTGGGGACATGCCCCGGGGAAGACTGAAGCCTGCAGGCAGAGGGACACACCATCTGCAGCACCAGTCAGCCCTGACAGGCTGTCTCTGTTGTCTCACCCCACTCTGGTCTGCCTGCTGTCCAGGGTAAAACTGGCTAGTGGCCCAGATGCTGCAACAGCTGGCAAGGCTAGCCAGCCTCTGAGTTTTAAATGCTATACCTGTCAAACATGAACATGGCTCCATATCTTGCTGACTGGCCGGTGACTGTGGGCCTGGGGAGGAGAAGGGATCCAAATGTTTGTCAGAGAGACTCATGCCCCTCCTCTTTCGGTGCCCCTCCTGAGGGCGGGCACAACTTCTTTGTTCTGGTGCAGAGATGCCTAACCTCTACCAAGCTGTTTCTCACGTAATCTTAAATTTGTGACAAGACAGTCACATCCTCTTCCTCCAGTGCGTCCCACCAGTGATACTGTGGTACTGCCTGTCTATTTGGGGCAAGCGCGCTGGCGCCAAGGTCCCAAGGTACATCACACTGCTAACACTCCCAAGTCAGCCTTGCTCTACCCAGGGTCTTGCAAGGTGTCTCTAGCAGAGGACAGTAGAACAGGTCCTTGCCAAGCAGGTGACATGTCTGGCTGTGGCCTGCTGAACCATGGTATGGAGGTGCTTACAGGATCGTTTTAGACAGAGACAGCTGTCTTTGTGACTCTATTTTAGGACAATTGCTGCCCTTGTGGTGGGGACCAGGTCTCTGGGGGAGGGTCATTAGTGTCAGCAAATTTATTCTCAAAGACTCCCTCAGATCCCCTTACAGCCAGCCTGCCCCACCGCAGGTGGGTCCTGACAGGCATAGTAGAAACAAGAACATTTACCTAGTTAGGACCTCAGTTTATAAAGACAGCCCCCAAGTTTGCCTTCTCCCTTGGATAGGGTGCTCAGCTGAGCCTGGTCCAGACGAGTTGGAGGTGGGCACTAGGGACCTTCAGTGCCAGCCTCTGAAATGCTTTTATTCTGGGGAGTGCCTGAGGTAGGCATGCGAGGATCCAGGCAGAGCTTTGTCATGGGCTCCATTAGTTTGATAAGAACAGAAGTGTTGTATGTCTCCAGGAGGCTAGGAGCTCTGCTAAGAGCTTTACCCAACATCTAGGAGGTGCTCTCATTACCCTCCCCTTGTCCCTCCTCCTCCTTTCACCTAAGATGCTGGCCATATGCAGCTACAGCAGCAGAGTGGCTGACCTAGAGATCCTGGCTTAACTCTGCTGAGCATGCCAGTCATCTGCTCTTGATGGTATGGAGGATGTAGAATAGAGGAGAGGGTCACAATGACTGGGGTGCCTGTCATTGTGTCATTGCCTGGAATCCCCATTGTGGCTGGCTGTCAGGGCAACTTTTTTTTTCATGGAGAATCAAATTCTGATATGTCCAGAGCATCTGAAGCTGAGTCTCCACAGACTCCCAAATGGGGTGAAAAGGGCCAGCGGATGATAGCCAAGTAGCCACAGTTTTGACTGTAAACATTGGAGCCCCCTGGGAAGGCTCAGGAGGCACTCCGAGGACCATTCAATCCTTCCAAGACCATCTGCTCTTCTCTGCCTTAGCCCCACCAGATCAATACACTGGAGTCCGAGGACTCCCTCAGTTCACAAGGGCCTGTGTCCACGACAAGGAACACTTTTTGTTTCTCCCTCTCTGCTGCAATGAATAGGGCGGCTGCAGCTCCGCCATTGAGAGAACAGCCTGTCCTAGCTCAGCGACTCCGACCTTGCTGACATTAGGCAAGCCACCGAATAAGACTTGATTGCTCTAAGAATCTCTTCTCCTGAAAAAGCAAATAAACAAATCAAAAACAAAAGCTAGGGTCTCTAAGCAGTCCAGACTAGCCTTGAACTGGTTAAGTGACTCAGGATGACCTTGCAATTGTGATTCTCCTGCCTCTACCTTCCCAGTGCCGGAATTACAGCTGTGAACCGCCACGTCTGGTTTTATTTGGTCCTGGAGATGGAACCCAGTTGTGCAGGCTAGGCAAGCACTCCCTCAATGGGCGTGCATTTCCAGTTTCCATCCCCATAACCCATTCTGTAAAGTGGAAATGATTTTGCTTCTGTTTAGGACAGTCGTGTGGCCATGTGGGCTAACCAGTAAATTTCTGAAGGATTCCAAGAACTGCTCGGGGCTCTCCATTGCTACTCTATTGCTATATTGGCCATGCAGTATCTGGAGGAAGAGGTCGTCTTAGCACAGTGCCCAGTACGTGGCAGAAACCCAGGAAAACAAGCTGACTGGGTAAACAGTGGACAGTGCCCGGGTACCTGTCAGAGGGTGAGGATGGGGTGGGCAGAGGTAGATGAAGGCTTCTGTGGGACAGAGAGAAGTGGCTCCTTGATCAGACTGGACAGACGAGGGGAAAGTCAGGGATGCTTTTCTGGCACAGGGCATGGGGGTGGGAGGAGCCGGACTGTGCAGGGAGTAGGAGTTAGGTAGTGTCAGGAGGAGTTAGGTTGACCTGAGTCGGGGTCCAGACAGAAAATCTCCATATTCTATCCTTGCATTTGCCTTTCTAATCTCACTTAAGGGCCTGGAGGGGTCTATGGCCCAGAGGGGCCTAATTATTCTCTTTGCCATTTCAACCCTGGGCTCCCGAAGCTTTTTTTTTAAGGCTTATAATAGACAATGCTAATGTCATTATTAATATTTAATGGTAATGATGCTAATAATGCCTGCATTTATGTGGCCTCTCCACTACCTCAAAGAACCCTGAATTCTTCTTCTTCTTTTTTTGAAACAATTTGGCAAAGGACAGGGACAAGGGAGTGGAGAGGGATCAAGGCACCAGGAAGCTGGAGCCAGAAAAGCGCAGTGACCAGGCCAGGGCTGCTGAGCAGTGGGACAAGGCTGGACGAGGGTTGGTGCTAGTGTACCCTGCCTGAGTTCTGCCCTGCATTGAGAGCTGTATGGGTCTGGTATAGGCACCTTCTGGTTCTAGCGAGAAGCAAGCCCTCCTGGGCAGGGGTGGGGATGAGGTAACAAATTTAGAGGTAGTGGTGATCCTGAAGTAGGCAGGTGGCCTTTGAATGTTCTGTTTTTTTTTAAGCCTTTATTATCTATCTTAGTTATTTCCGTACATGTGCATGATGGAGTTGGCTCACCCCTTCCTGCTGACCTTCTACTTCTCAACTAGCCCCCCTTCTACTTTAATGTTATTTATTTATTTTTGTGGTGATTCAGTGTGTTTCCTTAGGGTTATTTACAGGCACATGGTGAGAATTTGTTTACAGGAGGATCTTCTAAGTCGCTATGCTGATGAAGATGTGCTTCTCCTCCCATCTCATCAACCATTAACTAATCTATAATTTAGAGGAGGAGCGAGGTCCCCTGAGCTCATCCCCCTTCCATAAAAGGATGTTGTTGGGCCCAATCTCATGCAGATCAGGTTATCAGAGATGCTGTGAGTTCAAGAATACCACAGCCGTGTCATTCCCGGGAAGTCAGGGTCCCACATCACTTCCCCCCATTTCTTCAACCCTTATATTCTTTCCTCCCCTTCTTCTGGGATCTTCTCTGAGCCTCGGAGGGGTGACAGAGATGTCCCAATATGCTTGGGTATTCATCATTTAGCCTTAGTACTTTGACTTTGGAGCCGAACGGTGGTGGCACACGCCTTTAATCCCAGCACCCAGGAAGCAGAGGTAGGTGGATCTCTGTGAGTTTGAGGTCTGGTCTGCAGAGTGAGTTCCAGGACAGGCTCCAAAGCTACAGAGAAACCCTGTCTTGAAAAAAAAGAACTTTGACTTTGGCAATTTTATGAGTACATCATGTGCATTTAGCAAAACAACAGTAGTAGTTTCCACCCTACCTATAACTTTGGACTGGGCCTATTATAGCATATGTGAATTTCTTCTGTGGAGCCGGCATCAGATCCAATCAGAATGTGATTGTTAACTCACGTAACAGACTTGCCACTAAGGCACTGATGGGATCATTTTGATTGCCAGTTGGCATTGTTGCACAGAGTCTGCAGCTGAGATTATTGATGGTACCTGTCCCTCAGCAGACGCATAGCCCTTTCTGGCAGTGTGAGTGCTAGCCAAGAGGGAGGAGGCTTCCAGGCCAGTTCCAGCTTGAGTTCTTTTTGTACTGCAAGCAGTGCTGGTGCTGTCTTCAGCAACTGGGTCTTACCACCTGGTTCTGATTGGCAACCAAAAGCTAGGGTGATTGCCTATGTTGTTTTAGGGACCTCAGGGGATTCCTGGACCAACAACTTGTAGGCACTAGATTTTCATTTAATAACCTGTGGTTTCTGATCAACTTTATCCACCCACACAGAGTACTTCTGTCAAACTCTGTTTTGTTTTGTTTTTAATGCCTAAGTGAACTAGTTCGAATTGGCCAGCTCCATGTCCAACAATAGACCCTGGTTCAACACAAAATAGTAGAGAGCTGAGACCAGAGAGATGGATCAGTGGGTAAAGACACTTGCTGCCAAGCCACATGACCTGAGTTCGAACCCTAGCACCGGCATGTTGGGAGGAGAGAATTGACCCCATTAAATTGTGCCCACACATAGATACACACAGGTACATAGACATACAAATAAATGAATTTAATTTAAAAATTCTTTTAACAAGGAGAATAATTGAGGAAGATACCCAGTACGAATTTTGGGCCTCTACACATATGCACACACTGTGCACCTCCATGCCCACATTCACATGTGTCAAGAAATATATGAATATGAGTACATACATGAAGATGACATTAGCTCATCCTCCTGTGGCCCTTTCTCAATTTCTGTGCTCTACACATGCTTGTTCCCATACAACTGCTCGTAGTCAGGAGCTGGGATCTACAGATGAGAGAATGCCCGTATAGACAGTCAGGAACTGGGATCTACAGATGAGAGAAACATCTGCTCTTTGTTTTGGAGGACTTGGATCACTTAATATTTTCCAGTTTCATCCAGTTTCCTGAAAATTTCATTTTTCTTTATAGCTGAATAAAATTGCACTGCCCATGTGTACCACGTTTTCATTTTTCCTTCATCAGCTGGTAGACATTTAAGCTGTTTGTAACAGTATACATGGATGTGTGAGGGTCTGTGGTAGGAGACCGAGTCCTTCTGGCTTATGCCCTGGAATAGTACAGCTGAGTTACATGGAAGTTCTGTTGTTACTTTTCTGAGAAATCTCCACGCTGATTTCCACAATGGCTGCACCGGTCAACACTCCCACCATCAGTGAATTCACCTTCCACTTTTCCACCTTCCCAGCCTTTGGGGTCATTGCATTTCACTGGGGTAAGGTGGAATCTCAAGGTTTAATTTCCCTGATGGTGAAGCATGTTGAACATCTAAAGACTATTTATTGGTCATTGTACTTCTTCCTTTGAGAAGTCTGTGTTCAGTTCGTTAATCCATTGGTTCACGGGGTTCTTTGTTTCTTGTTTATTTAGTTACTTGTTTGTAAAGTCTGGATACTAATCCTACGGCAGATGGGTAGCTGGGGAAGACTGCCTCCCTCTCTGCTGGCTCTATCTTCACCTGATTAGCTGTTTCCTTTGCTGTACAGAGCTTTTGAATCTTGTGACGTACCATGGATGGTTGGTCTTTTCCCTGAGTGACTGGGGTACTCTTCAGGAGCACCTCACCGACGACTGTGCCTTCCTTATTTCTTGCTCTTGCATTTCTGGAGTTTCAGGTCTTTAAGGTCTCTGATCCAATTGGAGTTGATTTTTGTGCGGAGTGAGAGATGAGACTCTTGTTTCATTCTTCTACTTGTAGTGATCCAGTTTCCCCAGAAGTGTTTGTTAAAAACGCTGCCTTCTCTCTAACGTGTGAAAGTTTCCAACATCTTTGTAAACAGCCAAGGGAAGGTGCAGTGTGACTTATATCTGGGCCCTCTATTCTATCCCGTTTGTTCTGTATGTCTGTCCTTGTGCTAGTGCCGTGCACTTTTTCTTCCTGTATCTCTGTACTTCAGTATAATTACTTGATTCATTTTTTTTTTTTTTTGGCATTCATCTTTTTGCTCAGGATTACTTTGGCTATGCGGAATCTTTTGTACTTTCACATGGATTAAATTTTTCTATTTTTTGAAGGATGACACAGAAATTTGAATGGGGATTACACTGAATCTGCAGATGCTTTTGGTAGGACGGTTATTTCACAATATTAATTCTCCCAAACTATGAGCCTGGCTCTTTGCATCCTCCATTATCTTCCTCACCCTCCTCCTGCAGTGTCTTAAACTTATCACTATAGAGCTCCCTCATACCCTTGGTGAGATTGATTTGGGAGGCTACTGTGAATGGGACTGTTTCCTTGATTTCCTCTTCAGCAAGCTGACATAGGAAGACACTGTGCTTGTTTGAATGAGAATGACCCACCAGGCTCATATATTTGAATGCTTAAATTGTTTGGGAAGGATTAAGAGGTGTGGCCTTTTTGGAGGAAGTGTGTCACTGGAAGTGGGTTTTTTTTTTTTTTTTTTTTTTGTTTTTTTGAGACAGGGTTTCTCTGTGGCTTTGGAGCCTGTCCTTGAACTAGCTCTGTAGACCAGGCTGGTCTCGAACTCACAGAGATCCGCCTGCCTCTGCCTCCCGATTTTTTTTTTGAGGTTTTAAAAAGCCAGGCCCAGTTTTTCTTTCTTTGCCTTCTGATGAGGTTGTAAAGCTCTCAGCTACAGCCCCAGCACCAGCCTTTCTGCCCACCACTACACTCTCTGCAGTGAGGATAACAAACTAAGCCTCACTTAAATGCTTTCCCTTTTAAGAGTTGTCTTGGTCATGGTGTCTCTGCACAGCAATAGAATGCTAAGATAGCCACTGTCATTTGTATGTTAATTCTGTGTCCTGTTGACAGTGTTTATCAGCTCTAAGAGTTTTCTGGTGGCATCTTTAGGGTCGCTTATGATATATAGAACCAATACTTTGACATCTTTCTTTATTTGTGTGCTTTTTATCCCCTTTCTCTAACTAAAGACTGTCATATATGACTAGGAGTGGAGAGAGGGGACATCCTTGTTTTGCTCGTAACCTTAGTGGAGATACTTTGAGTTTTTTTTCACATATTGCGTCTTTTTTTGTTTTGAAATATGTTCCCTCCATTACTAGTCTCTTCAGGGTTTTTAATAATCAAGAAATGTTTAGATTTTCCAGTTTAATAGAATGTATGTTTGAGGATCTGTCCTTAGGATGATCTGAATTTCACTGGTATCTGTTGTGATGTCTCATTATTGAAGCTCTAATTTATTTCTTAGGGTCTTCTCTTTCATTTGGTTAGTTTGGGTAAGGGTTTGTCAGTTTCATTTATCTTTTCAAAGAACCAATTCATCCTTTAATTGATTTTTTATGTTTGCTTTTATTTTATTGATTTATAATCCTAACCTTAATTATGTCTAAATATATCTATTGCTTTTGAGTTTGATTTGTTTTTTTCCTAAGACCCTAAGATAAACCATTAAGTTATTCATTTGAAACTTCTCTAATTTTGTAAATGTAGGTACTTTCAGCTATGAGCGTCCCTCTTGGGATTGCTTTCATCATGTTCCGTATGTTTTGGTATGCTCTGTCTTCATTTTTCATTCAATTATGACAATTCTTCTTGATATCTTCAATGACTCACCTACCATTTGATAGTTTGTTATTTAATCTCCATGAGTTTGTGTGAATTATCTGTACTTTCTTTTGCTATTGGTTTCTATATTTATCACATTGATATCAGATAAAATGCAAATGGTTACCCTAATTTTTCTATATTTTTCAGACTTGCTCTGTATCTTAATACAGGAATCATTTTTTGAGAAAGTTCCCTGGGCTGCAAAGAATGCATATTTCACAATATTAGGGTAGAATGTTCTATAGAAGTCTGTTAAGTCTATTGGATCTATGATGTCATTCAACTTTAATGTTTATTTTTTTAATCAGGATGATCTATCTATGAGGAAGAATGGGGTATTGAAGCCACTCATATTACAGATTAATCTGTGATTTTAGACTCATCTGTGTTTGATATGTAGAATTGTAATGTCCTGTTGAAGGACTGTTCCCCCAATCAGCATGAAATGACCTTCTTCATCTCTTCTAATTTGCCTTGGTTTGAAATCTATTTTGTCAGCTATTAGAACATAGACACCTGCATGTTTTTTAACTTTAATTCATTTGAAATATTCCTTTTTATTCATTCAACAAATAGATGTATCTTACGTTTTGATTCAGTCTGTTTTCCATGCCTTTCAATAGGAAAATGAGATCACTACTATTCAGAGTTATTATTGACAGGTGTGCATTAATTTCTGTTATTTGGTTGATTTTTAGTGTTAGGTGTTTTCCTAGTCCTCGTTTAATTACTGCTCAACTATCTCCCCTCCCCAAGCCTACTTGATGTGTTCATCACTCTCTCCAGTCTGAAGAGCTCCTTCTGGTATCCTCTATAGAGTTATTTTCTTGGCCATCAACTTCTTTAGCCTGCTTTTATCATTACACGCTTTTCTTTCTCCATAGATTATGACAGATAGTTTTTCTGGTTATTTTCTTAGTCTAGATTTGTAGCTGTGGTCTTTTGGAACTTGAAACACATGATTATGTACCTTTCTGGCTTTTAAAGTTTCTGTTGAGAAGTAAGTTTCTGTTGTTTCTCTCTTGCTGCTCTCAAGACACCTTTTTGTTTTTTTCCCCTCTGTATATTTGGTGCTTTAATTGTTAATATGATGTAGGGAGTTTCTTTTTGGTTCTGCTTATTTGGTGTTCTACATGTTTCTTTTTAAAAAATACTTCTTATGGTTTATTTAACTTTATTTTATGTGCATTGGTATGAAGGTGTCAGATCCCCTGGAACTGGATTTTCAGAAAGTTGTAAACTTCCATGTGGGTGCTGGGAATTGAACCCGGGTCCTCTGTCAGGGCAGTCAGTGCTCTTAACCACTGAGACATCTTTTCAGCCCCTTCTACATGTTTCTTTAGCTAAGTGTGACTCTCTTTCCTTCGATTTAGGAAATTTTATGTGATTATTGTATTGAAAATGTTTCCTATGTCTTTAGCATGGTAATCTTCTCCTTCTTCATGCCCATAATTCATAGATTTGGTCTTATACTGGTATTCCAGAAATCTGCATTTTTGCAGTCATAGGTTTAACAGATACTGTTGCCTTGACTGAATTACCAATTCCTCTACCTTGTCCACGGCTCTGATATTCTGGCTTCCCCTTGATCTATTCTGTTGGGGATACTTTCCAGTGCACTTTAAGTAACTTTTTCCATTATTTATTGTGTTATAGGGTGCATACCATGGCCTATGTGTGGAGGCTGGAGGTCCCCATGCAGGAGTCAGCTTTCTCCTTTCACCACGCTGGTCCTGGAGATTGAACTCAGGTCGTTAAGTTTGGTGACAAGGGCCTTTTCCCACTGAGCCATCTTGTCAGATCTTCCTCTGTGCTTATTGAAATTTTCATTTCCAGCATCTTTTCAGTTTGTTTTCTTTCTTAGTATTTCTATCTTGCTATTGATTACATTTTTGTACCCTGCATTGACTTCCTTCCTTTTTCAGCTGTTTGAGTTTCTTCATGTCCTATTTCATTTCTTTGAGCAGATTCAGTATCGTTCTTTTGAATTCTTTGGGCTTTCATCTCAATCACTCTCACTGGGGGCCGTTAGCCTCTGGAGGAGACATGTTCTCTTGGTTTTTCATATGACGTGTGTTTTTGTGTTGAGACTTGCCCATCGGGAGTTAGATCATTCGTTGATTTTCTTTTTGTTTTGTTTTGTTTTGTTTTTCGAGACAGGGTTTCTCTGTGGTTTTGGAGCCTGTCCTGGAACTAGCTCTTGTAGACCAGGCTGGTCTCAAACTCACAGAGATCCACCTGCCTCTGCCTTCAGAGTGCTGGGATTAAAGGCGTGCGCCACCACCGCTCGGCTTAGTTGATTTTCTTTTTGAAAATTTAGGTCACTTCTCTTCTTTCAGTGTAAGTGTTTGTTATATTCACGAGGGAGTGGGTTATAGCAGGACTGAAGTCCTCTGATGTTCTCCAGCCCATCTCCCCCAGTGAGCAGAATACATCTGCATCAAAAGCTACTATCCAGGAGTAGACCCCTCATGAAAACAGAGTAGTAATCAACCATAAAAATTGATAAGGACCCTGTAAATGCTAACTATTTTATGGGGCAAAGAGACAAAGCCAGTCCTATATGTGGTAATGCATTAGTTGTTATGGGTATGGGTGGAAAGAAAGGAAAGCAAAGAGCAGTAAGGTTACTGATTTTCATTGGGATGGCAGAGAGCAAGTAAAAGGGAGGATGTAAATAGAAGAGGAAATTGAAGGAGCAACAAAGTGGAGGATGGCGATAAGGAAATTTTGGTTAAAGACCAAAGAGAGAGTGGTAGAGATTCTACCAGGTGGTTTCTCTGGAGACCAAGGTACAAAGACCCGCAATTCAGGCCATTGTTAGGGAAGATTATTTTAAGGTGTGCTGCTTTTGTTTGTGCTGCATTTGTTTAACTCTGTGAAGCTGTGATTCTTTGCCTGTCTAAAACACCTGATGGTCTCCTAATGAAGACCTGAACGGCCAATAACGAGGCAGGAGCAAGGAGAGGCAGGGCTGGCAGGCAGAGAGAATAAACAGGAGGAGAACAAGAAGAGATGGGAGAACACTAGGGGCCAGTCACCCAGCCACACAGCCAGCCACGGAGTGAGAGTGAAAGCAAGATGTACAGAAGTCAGAAAGAGTTACAAAAAAACAAAGTAAGAAAAGGAAAAAGCCCAGAGGCAAAAGGTCAGGATAATTTAAGAAAACCTGGCAAGTAAAGCCAAGATAAGGCTGGGAATTTATAACTAAGAATAAGCCTCCGTGTGTGATTTATTTGGGAACTGGGTGGCAGGCCACTCAAAAATCCAAACGAGTAAAATAAACAACAACAGACCACAATGTTCTCTGTGGAAGAGGAGAGGAGTAAAGAGAAAAGGCAAAAAGAAAACAGGAAAAACACAGGGCAAGAACAGAGCAAGGCCGATCTGGGCTACTAAATCACACTGAGAATTAACAAAGATGGAACTTACTTAGAGGGAGAGAGTCTGATGGAGGAGATATGGGGCACGGGCAGGAGAGAGTCTGATGGAGGGGATATGGGGCACGGGCAGGAGAGAGTCTGATGGAGGAG
>NC_022013.1:23051449-23060562 GCF_000317375.1 Microtus ochrogaster
TCTGATGGAGGAGATAGAGGGCATGGGCAGAAGGAGAGAGTCTGATGGAGACACCAGACATGGAAACTGACTGGCCTGAGGACCGACTTTCATCTGGACTCCCAGGTTCCTTCTTCACTGTCTCTGTGGGGTCACCCACGATTTTATTTCAGGGATCCTTCGTAGAGGCTCCCTTTTACATCTGGAGTGAGCATCAGGACCTGGCAAGGCCTTATCAGACACTGTATTACCTTTGGTCCCTCTTCAAGTGGCAGCAGAGCCACACTGATCCTGAAGGAAGACTGGAGCGGGAGCCATTCCTTCTTCACTGGGACTCAAGGACAGGAGGCTCCAATTGGCAGACTCCTTGGCCACACCCATCGCCTTGAAGCTTGATGGCTGTGGGCTGGTGGAAAACCCCAGGGAACCTGAACCCTGAGCTATAAATGGTCACTTTTAAGGGCCCATGTGCTTGGGTTTGCTTAATCGAAAACCCACAAATCCTGGTGGTTCTGTGAGGCATTGGTAGATGTGACCAATGTCTGCAATCAATCAACTTCAGTAAGGACGTGACCTTTGACAAGGGGACAGGGCTTTATCCAATGAATTAATAGGCTTTGAGATCAAGACTGCTCTATACCTGAGAAATAAGACACCCTGACAGAACTCTGCGACATTCATTATTATTTTGTTTTGTTTATTTTGTTTTCAGACATAGGGTCTCATAAAGCTGAGGCTGGCCTTGAACTCTTGATCTCATGTCTCCTACTGCATGTCTTTGTACTGCTTCTGACTTGGAATAGTGGTCTCCTTTGTGTTCACTGGCTGTTTCCCTCGCTCTCATGCACTAGGCCCACATCAACCCTACCGGTTCTGCCCTTATCACACCGTAGGCTACTACTGTATTGTGATGAATGTCTTCATTGCATCTTGTATCATTGTCTTCTTAGGTTAGTGTCTGATGCTCAGCATATATTTGACTCCATTTCTCTTTAGAGGACCAGGATGGAGGTAGATAACATCATGTTTGCAAATAGGGGTATTTCTTTTCCTGTACTGGCACTGGTGCCCTGAACAAGCTATATTGTACAAAGCCCTCTGAGCAAGCGCAGCTGGGACATGGGTGCAGGACCAAGTCCAGAATGAGGTTGAGGGCAGAGAGAAGATGAAGAAGATGAGAAAGCTTAAAGCATGCCATTTATGAAGGCAGAATGTTGTAGTCTTCACAGCTTGGCAAGAGGAGCAGGGCACAACTTAATAGCCCATTCAGCATCTCAGCCTGCTGGAGGATGTGACAGCTTAGCCTAAAGGGCCATGAAGGACTGTCCTCCAGGCTCACAGCCAGCTGGATGCACCACCAGGTCCTTGTCTGCTGGAAGGCTGTGGCGATATAGGCCTCTCTGGGAGGAAGGCCAAGGGTGGAGTGGATTTCATGGGTGCAGCCTGGCTTGAACCTCTTCCATTTCCATCTTGGCATTCAGAATAAGTTTTAGACAAGGACCTCACTTTGCAGTGGGTACTGGAAGTGTGTTGTTCCTGAGATCAGTGGTGCTAGAAACAGTACCTGGGTCAAATTAGGAGCGAGAAATCCTGTTCCCACCCCTAGAGGACCAGGCCTCCTCAGCAACTTCAATCTCCGTCCTTGACCTTATGACAGTCCCCAAAAGGTCTGCCAGAGATCTCTGAGGTTTTTAAAACCAGGGCTATCGTCCTTGTGCAAGGGATGCATTGTAATTTTTAAATGTTTGAAAAAATCGGAAAGCTTCATGACAGTGAAAATAGCATTCATTTGACATTGGGTGCTCAGAAACGAGGTGGACTGGCTCACAGCCACATGCCCACATGTTTGTTTCATGCCACACTAACTGATAAGTGCTTACAATGGAGGCTGTGTGGTTGCAAAATAGAAATATTAATTACCTGGTCCCTTATAGGAAATGCTTGCCAACACTTGCATCAAGACATTTCTCTGTCATTTGGAACTTAGATCCAAAACTACGGAGTGCCAGTCGCTGACACTTAGGAGCTGGGTCTCTTTTGATTTCGCTTAGTGGTTGTCAACCAGAGAACATTTGGCAATGTCTAGAGACATTTGGGGTTGTCATGATAGGGTGTGTGTGTCAGGGGATGGGGAGTGGAGTCAGGATGTTGCTAGGAGGGTCCTTTATATCCAGTTCCCTGACCCCAAATGTCCCCAGTGCTGGGCTGAGATGTTCTGTGGCACAGCAGGGGGCAGGGTCAGACAGACCCTTGCAGGTTATCTGGGCTGGGGTCCAGCCTTAACTTCTCCTATCCTGGAACTTAACAGATGGAAGATGATGAGCATGGAGGGGTAATAGGAAGCCCTGTGGCTCCTATACCTGTTAGGACCCAGGGTGAATCTCTAATGGGGAAAGAGCATATTTTCTCAGTGCCCGAAGGACCCAGCCCAGGTGTGCATGGGCTTGGTCAGGTGAGCTTGATGAAGGAAGACTTCAGTCGTGGACACAGATGCAGGGAGAGCTGCGGAGGCCCTTACTTAGACAAGGAGGGTAGGGGGCCTGGATTCAGATTCGCATGGAAGGAGTGTGAGGCTGGGGGAACTGTGGGGAGGAGGCTGGCACGGATCCCACCAGCCTTCTGGGAAGTGTGAGGAACAGATGCTGTGGCTGTCAGACGAGAGGCTCCTGGCACTTTGGAAAATTGCAGAATGAACAAAAGGATGGTTGCTTTGAGGGAACACAAGCAGGGGGCACAGGGGGCACAGCTGGGATGGCCTCTGGGACTCCCTTCCCTTGTAGGCAAAGAACAGGGCTTCTCCTGCCTAGCCTCTGGGCTGCTTATGGATAGAGTTGGGGGAGGGAGGGCAGAGGTGGCTGAGTCATCCGGCTTGGGGCCAGAACAAGGTCAGGCTAGAGCCAGAGCCAGGGCCAAGGCTGCCAATAGCTTGGAGTCTTGAAAGTGACAGGGCTGTCTGGAGGTCATCTCATCTATCTTTCTGCTTTTGGCCTCGGCCCCAGCAGATGGCTTCTTGCCGACCAGGACCCAGGCAGAGGGGCCCTCAGCAGGAATGAGAATTCACCAGCTGTTCTTTGCTAAGGCCCCAGAAGCGGCAGCCAGATCTTTGGAAGCTTTGTGGATGAAAGGGCGCGTGTCTGAGGGCCTGCAGGGAACCTGCATTATTTTGGTGGAGGTGAGGGGAGTGGGCAGCCAGAACAGCTTCATTGAGGATGTTGGTCTGCCCTGCAAAAACAGCAGCCTTGCACTGCTGCAGGATCTGGAGAGAGGTGGGGCGGATCTGGTTGGCTGGGTTCTCCTGAGAGTTGGGGAGGTTGGTGTCTGTGAGCTTAAAATCCATTAAAGGTATAGGAAAAGAGAAAGGTGATAAGCAATTTCTTGTGTGGATAGCTCTAATGCAATTTAGAATTAACTTAGCTCCAAAGAAAGCTCTTCCCGATCTGAGGTGTGAGACAGAGATATGCATGAGGGCTGTTGTGTTCTTCCCAGGTGTCAGGGACAGTCTGATCCGGTGGTAAAGGACTGGATAGAGGTCCCCCAGCCCAGTGGCCTGTCATCTCTTTGTCCATGCCATTTAGCCCTAGTGATTTCTTGCCCTAAGAACTACAGCAGCTGAAGTATAGGGCAGGCAATGAGGGCAAGAAAGCCCTGGATGCCTAACACTCTTTTTTTTTTTTTTTAATGAATGAGGCAATTTATTAACCCAGCATCCTTTGTCCTAATGCTTCTTGTTGGCAGCTGCCACCTGTCCGGCAATCCTGTCCAGATCTCTCTGTCCCTGAGGTGTTAGCTTGCGGCCCCCGTCCTGGTCCTTTTCCACCATTTTCAGTCCCTCCAGGGCTTGGAGAACGCGGCGGGCCACACTCTTGGAGCCTCTGCTGAAGTGGCTGGGCCTGACACCGTTTCTCTGCCGTCCTCCATAGATCTTGGTCATGGAGCCAACCCTGGCACCACCACCCAGGTACAGATGCCGTGCTGTAGAGGCAGCTCGCGTGTAGAACCAGTTCTCATCATAGGGGGCAAGCTCTTTATGTTTGGCCAGCTTGACTGTGTCCACCCATTCGGGGACTTTCAGCTTCCCGGACTTTTTGAGGAAGGCTGCCAGAGCTCTGACGAACTCCTGCTGGTTAACGTCTTTTACAGTAACTCCAGGCATCGTGTGGCCTCCAAGCTGCTAGCCAGGGGAAAGGGCGATGCCTAACACTCTTAATGTTGCCAGGAAGTGGATGAGCCCTTAGCCAAGCAGACTGCCTGTCCATCCCTGCAGTGAACTGGCTATTGCTTACGTCGATGACTGGGAGGGTGAACCAGGCCAGAGGGCAAGGAGCAGCAGACAGATGCAAGAGATCATGCCCCTCATTTGCTGAGTGCCATTCCTCTCTGTCAAGCCTCTCCAGGGGTAACTGACAGATGCGCCACGATGGAGGGCAGGGGAGCCTCTTCCTTATTGGACGGCATCCTGGCCTCTTCCCCCTTTCCTGCCAGATTCCCCTCAGCCGCCTGAATTGTTAGCTGGAGGCCCTGGGGGACAGACTTCGAAGCAAGGAAGCCCGATGTGTGTTGTTGGTTTTGTAGAGAGAGTCTCTGAACCAAGAACCTATTTGGCTAATGAAGTCATAATTACTCCCGGCTCACTAATAGGATGAAAGCTGGGGGCTCAGTTAAAAGCCACTGATGGACCCCCGAGAGTCATCTGCTGGCTCTAGAAAGGGGATGGAGAATCGGAAGTGGAAATGGGTGGGGGTGGGGAGAGGAGGAGTCCAGGAGCTGCCCATGGTGCATTGCTCTGAGGCCCCGGACTAGTTTAGTCCAGTTAGCTTTGACTACCTGGCTGTGCCAGGCAGGGCCCTGCAGAGAACTAGGGAAAGAGTCCGCGGCTATGGCTCAGAAGGACTTTGGTTTTGTTGTTCACGGATGTTATGCTGGAACCTGATAGTTTGGCAGTGGTTAGCCTCCCACTCTTCTGTCTGTTTAAAGCAGGCATTTGGTGTGTAGCTCAGGCTGACCTTGAACTCCTAGGTAGGAAAGGCTGATTGAATTGACAGTGGTCTTTGGCAGTGTCCCCGAGGAGAGGTGTTAGATGGGAGGGACCCTCAGTCCCATGTCCATGGTCTGTAAGTAGCTATCAGCCCAAGAGTTAGGTTCCAAGACTCAGTGTACAATCCCCAGGGGAGTAGCTACTCTAATTCCATAAAAGCCAGTGTTGTTAAACCTTGTGGAAAGAGGGCTGGCCGAGTCCTGCCCTGTGGTCAGTTACCCAGGACAAGCCCAGGCCTTCTGCTTGTCCCGGGTAACTGATCACAGGACAGGACATCTAGCCGTATTCCCTTTAACCATGCAGGCTCTATCTGTAGGGAACCAAAGTCAGCTCAAGACCCCCAAGACAAAGTTTTCAGCATAACGGAGATTTATTTGTCTCGGGGACAAAGACAGGAGATAGAGGATGAGGGAGACGGGGAAGGTAACAAGGGAGAGGGGAGAAAAAGGGCAAGGGAGAAGGGTAAGGGCTATTTGCCCCAGAGGGACAAAGGACTGCCTCTGGACAGACAGGAGACAGATGTGGTCCATAGGAAAAAGGCAGTTTATAAAAGTAAATGGGGAAACCTGTGTTAGGATGAAGTGTTTAATTTTAATTGGGTATGTTAACCAGGTGAACCAAAGGGGGCTTTTGATTGCTTCAGTACTCTGATAGCTGGACCTTGATAGTCTCAGGAGGAGGAATTGTGTATATATATGGGTATAGATCTTGGGGGCTAGCTTTAAGAACATAATCTAGTGGTTTTTAGCAAGGCAGAGGGATGGGGGAGAAGGGCAAGGCCTGCCAGAGCCACACACTCTAATGGGCTGGAGTCCCTTCACTACACAGCCAGACCAGTTCTGGACACAGTGGGGACCGGAGGTGAAAAATGAATGGTGCCTTTGGATAAATGAGTGTGAGTTCCTAGGCCTGGACGAGAGACAAGATGCTTGCGGGACTCTGGGAGAGTTAATTAATGAGGCTGCAGGACAAACCTTCGACTCCGGACAGTTGTCACTACTCTCGGCCCACTGGAATTGCTGAATTTTAGTCAGAAAGGCACACTTCTTCCCCAGCCCACAGTGACTAAACCACCCAGGCAGTATGGACGCTCACGCCGACAGCTTAAACAACAACAGCACCTGGTAGCTTTGGGGACCACTGGTCTCAAACATCAGTCGACGTGAGCATATGGATCATCCAGTGTCCCTAGCGAGGAGCAGGCTGGGAACCACGCAGGGGTAGGAGGCACGGGGCACTGGCTGTGCTCTCCAGGGGCTTGCAGCCTGGCTAGGCATGGAAGAGATGCATTGCTGTAGACCCTGGGGTTTGTGCTGAAAGCCAAGGGCGGTGGGGAGCAAGAGAGGAGAAAGTTCCCAGGACAGGCAGGACTGGGGTTGTTGTGAACAATCGGATTTGAGCATGCTATAAAGGGCAGGAAGCGCTTCTGAAGGCAGAGTTCAGGCCCGGAAGGACATTTTTCTTTTTTTTAGGTAGGAGTGAGTGACAAAAAGTGTAATTACACATTGTAATCCTCACTGACCTGACCCTTACGACTGCCTGTGCTGTAGTTACAAAGACTGTCCCTGTTTTGTGCATGAGAAAATTCAGCCAAAAAGAGGGTAAGTGACTTGTCAGAGGCCACACAGCTAGAGCCCCATCTAGCTGCAAGAGCTCAGCTCTTCCGGGAGCTCGTGGTAGGTTGTTGGCTACTGCCCAGGTCTTCTCTTGGACACCCTCGGCTCTGCAGGGTGAAGAAGGGTGGATTGCTGCTGGAGCAGTCTGAAAGGTTTGCAGGGTTGCCCTGGCACAATGCCCTTGAACTGTTCGTTTCAGGGTGATCTTTCCGATGACCATTCATGCCCCAAGTGTAGTGGGCTGGCCTGGCAACTTCTTCTGGCATTTTCCTTTACCCTGGGTACACTATCCTGCTGTTTGGGATCAGTTCTTGCACATGGACTAGGATATAGCTGCCTGCCTCAAAGGTCTGTGGGAAAGTTAGAAGGGACCTGTTAGGGTTGAGGATATAGTTTAGTGTTGAAGAGTGCTTGCCTAGCACAAGAAACACCTTGATTTTGATCCCCAGCCCTGCCAGAAAGCAAAAGAATAGGGGCCATGCACATAAAGTGCACATCACAGTGGTAGCTGTCAGCATTATTGGTTCCCCTTTTCTTAATGTGACCGTGCTGTCACCCAAAGCCCATCTGGTACCCTCTTGCCTTTTCGTCATCAGTATTACAAATAGCTCAATTCTCTGCAAGTTGCACGGCTTGAGAAAGCCAAAGGTTCTCCCACATTTTCTGGGCACTCTTGAGGGCTCCAGCCCAGACTCCTTCTTCACAATCTTCCTTTCTTTCTGGAGGCAGAATTCACCAATTTGGCCAGAACTCACTCAAAGCAAATTCACAGAGTAGGATGGCTGTCGGTGTGGAGGGCAGGAGAGATGCTGGCTTCTCGCTCTCCCCTCTCCTTCAAGCCGCAGCCAGTATCCCCTGCACGAGGAAGGTTTTTATAGCATGTACCAGAGCTTCTGATACGCTAGCCCTGGGAATTTTTTAATGTCTCCCTGTTCCCAAGAGATTTTGGTATGCCTTGGGCTGGGAACCACACATGGACAGCGTTGTTCTGATCTTTCCTCTGCTTGTCTCAACTATTCCAATGCTGTATTTAGACTGCCTAAAGTCTCCAATCTCCCTTCTATTAAACAGGACCACCACCACCATCACACAC
Source organism: Microtus ochrogaster (assembly GCF_000317375.1). Lineage (NCBI taxonomy): Eukaryota > Metazoa > Chordata > Mammalia > Rodentia > Cricetidae > Microtus > Microtus ochrogaster. The sequence continues at coordinate 23,059,173 of NC_022013.1, forward strand.
ACACACACACAGACACACAGACACACAGACACAGACAGACACACAGACACACAGACACACACACACACACACACACACACACACAGCTGCTATTTGTCAGCTCCCAGTCAATCCTGGGAGCTTTTAAATCCATACTGGGAGTCCTTTGTCTTAGAGTGAAGTCAGCCCACTCTCTGACTGCTGCTGGCTCCCTGCAGTCAGGATGGCTGCTTGGGTTTCATTGTAGTGAATTCCTAATAAGTCAAAGCTAGGGATCAAGGCTCATGTGTACTGAGTCTGGGTCAACCGTGTCCTGTTTCTCTGTGCTGGGGTCTAGACAGATCAGTAGCCAATTATGGGGTAGGGATGGAGATGAGGGTTGGGGCTGAGCTGTCGGGCCGCAGCTGTGGCTCCAAATTGCTATGAGGCCCACGGCCTATTCCTTATTCCAGTAGGAACTGGCATCAAACAAATGGGCCCTGATGCGTTAAGTTGTGTGTATGGGGGAGGAGGGTTCGCAGTGGCTGTGCCGGCTTTTCTGCATGTAATATACTGCTGTGCAGTGGGGGCAGAATGAATTCCCTGATTGCAGGATTGGGGGCAGCTGGGAAATAGCTGGTACAGACTTTGCTCTTAATAAACATCCGAAGATGGCTGTCTCCTCCCTACTGAGTCTGTTAAACCAACTCCAAGCTGGAGATTAGCATTTTTAATGGGCTGGGAGGCGCAGCCTTCAGGAGACAGGAATGAAGGATGACATATTCAGGGGTCCCCTGGGGTCCCAAGAGAGGCAGGTGCTTTGTCTGGCCTCCATCAAATGGAGGTTAGCTTTCTTCAAAAATCCCTTTGTCTCTTCCTTTCTCTCTCCTTGGATGGTTCTGCACAATGGCCAATGGACTTCACATCCTGAGGTCCACTCTGAAATGCCATTGCTAGTTCAATATTTATCTATCCAGTACCGGCAGAGAAGAAAACAGATGCTTATATTTATCCAAGCTACTGTTTTTCACAGGAATGGCAATCTTACTCATCAACTAACTCAGTCATTTAGTCCAGTGCCAGGCATTGGTCTCTGGAAGCAGCGATGGGGGGAAAAGATCCTTTGTACTTAGGATATTCACAGTTTCGTCAAAGAAATAGACAATCTCACACATCAAACCCCATTATGCATAGAGTAAACGCTAGGGAGGCAGCAGAGAGGGGATGTGAGTCCTGAATACAGAGCTGTTGGGGAAGACTCCTTGAGATGGTGTCATCGGAGCTGATGGCTGAAGATGTGTGAAGTTGGTGTCTCAGGAGGACTGCCTGGGCCCCAGAGTTGCAGACCAGCAGACCAGCATAGTGAGAACCAGTGTGTGTGTGTGTGTGTGTGTGTGTGTGTGTGTGTGTGTGAGAGAGAGAGAGAGAGAGA
>NC_022013.1:23060662-23064928 GCF_000317375.1 Microtus ochrogaster
AGAGAGAGAGAGAGAGAGAGAGAGAGAGAGAGAGAGAGAGAGAGAGAGAGAGAGAGAGAGCGCCTAGAACTATGGCTACAGCTGCCTTCAGAGAGTCTGAGAGGAATGCTCTAGAAGGTATAACGAGAAAAGCAGTTAGAATGGCGTAGGAAGAGGCAGGGTCTGGAATCAAGTGTACAAGGCCACAAGTGGGGGTGGGGTGGGGAGGGAGGCCACGTGCAGAGCTTTGGGCTATAGTCTGCACTGTGAACTCTCCTCTCAGGACTCTATTGGCTTGGACCAAGGGCGAGACAGACGCAAACCCACGTAAGAAACCAATTCCAGAGAGATTTTGTTCATTTGGGAGTGACAAGAAGGTTCAGAGGTGTGACAAGCCAGTGAGCTACCTCACCTGGAAATAAAGGTCACAGTCTAGCGAGACAGCGGCCCCTCAAGTCAGTGATCCACTGGGCGGCCCCTCGGAAGGAGAGGAAGCCAGGGGGTTGAGGCTTACTTGCTGATTCTTTGCTCAGGAGAGTTGGGTCTACATTTTGCGGCGGTCCTTTGGCCTTTGTTTCTCATTTCTACCTATGAACTGCCAGTTCTCTTTCCTCCGAGCAGAATGTCCTGGCAGCTGCTTACACCAGGCTAAGGACAAAGGGGGATATGCTAGTGTCTCCCCACACACAGAGTGTAGGAAGAGTATGAAGAGGAGACAGGGTGCCGGTGCTGATTCCTTCCCCAGCACGAGGCTTTTTAGGTGGAGTGTGCACACAGCTACTCCTAAGCAGAAGGTGTCTCCTTGACCATACACAACCCCATCTATGTTTAAAACACAAAATCGTGCAAATGAGTTTTCCAAGTAAAGACTAGCTTCTAGATGGGATTGGAATGGCAGAATTCTATAACAGAAAATTCTGCCTGGTGCCTGTGAAAAATCCTTTGATTCCTCTTCGTTGTTGTCGGTTCTTGCTACATAGCCCAGGTTGACCTTGGTTCTTGCAATGTAGCCCAGGTTGACCTTGAACTTACGCACTACACAGCTCAAATCCTTGAGCCTCTTGCTTCAGCCTCCTGAGTGCTGGGATTATTTGCATGCGTCAAATTTGACATCAAAATAATCCTTATGCCTAACTCTTAGATTCACTTCTGTCATTAATCTTTTTTTTCTGTTTTTTCATCTTTTTTAAAATTTATTTATTTATTAAAGATTTCTGTCTCTTCCCCGCCGCCGCCTCCCATTTTCCTCCCCCTCCCCTAATCAAGTCCTCCTCCCTCATCAGCCCAAAGAGCAGTCAGGGTTCCCTGCCCTGTGGGAAGTCCAAGGACCGCCCACCTCCATCCAGGTCTAGTAAGGTGAGCATCCAAACTGCCTAGGCTCCCACAAAGCCAGTACGTGCAGTAGGATCAAAACCCCATTGCCATTGTTTTTGAGTTCTCAGTAGTCCTCATTGTCCTCTATGTTCAGCGAGTCCGGTTTTATCCCCTGCTTTTTCAGACCCAGGCTAGCTAGCCTTGGTGAGTTCCCAATAGAACATCCCCATTGTCTCAGTGTGTGGGTGTACCCCTCGCCGTCCTGAGTTCCTTGCTCCTGCTCTCTCTCCTTCTGCTCCTGATTTGGACCTTGAGATTTCTGTCCGGTGCTCCAATGTGGGTCTCTGTCTCTGTCTCCTTTCATTGCCTGATGAAGGTTAATATTCAGGAGGATGCCTATATGTTTTTCTTTGGGTTCTCCTTCTTATTTAGCTTCTCTAGGATCACGAATTATAGGCTCAATGTGTCATTAATCTTTTGACATCTCTCTTACTTATGAAAGAAAAAACAAATCACATGACTAAAGTCCATTTTGAACAACTTTTATTATACGTTTAGTGTTCTCTATACAAAAGAAATCAGTTTTTTTACAGTGATTCAAAAAAAAATCTGAATATTTTGGCCTTTTCATTGCTCATGCAGTCAGTTTATAAGTCCATGTATTAGACAGTCCTCCACGGCCCAGAAGTCCCTGCTGAAGGTCGCGCGTGCGTGACACCCTCAGATACACATCTGTCGCTGACAAGGTTGGTTAATGACAAGTAACTCACAAGAAGGGGAGGAGGCGATGTGAGAGGGATTAACGTGGGCTTGCCATGGAGAGTTAAATGTGTAACCAAAGGAGAAAAAGTTAGACCAACTCGCGTGTGTAGGAACGTGGGGGAGGGATGGAGACACGGGGAACACCATGGTGGAAGGCAGAGATGTGTATGTGGTTGGGGGCAGAGCAAGAGGTCCTCCAGGATCCAGCATGGTTGAGGCGGGGACCAGGATGGAAAGCGGCATGTGACAGACAGGTGACTGATAACAGCTCAGAAGGAGTTGGCAAAGAGCTGGGGAGCTGGGCAGAGGGGAAACACTGACTTAGGGTATCACATCTGAGACTCAGAAGAGCAAGCAGGTCAGGTCATCTGATCTGCAGCAACTTTGAAAGAAAAAACAAAACAGGAGTGCACAAAATTCTGGATATCCACTCCCAGACTTTTGTGTTTATTGCTTCATGGAAGTCTTTACATCTGCTGAACTCCAACTCTGCAGATCCCAGGGCCTGCAGTTTGCCTGGGCCCCAGCTATCCCTCAGCACCTGCAGACTCTGTGGTCAGGGCGGAATGGACAGAGACCCCCTCCATGCCCTCACTTCTGGGGAATACCGTATGCTGATGAAGCAAGAGACACCATTCTGGGGCCCAGTCCGGGTTTCACGGGAGCAAACACAGTGGGCTGGCTCATCATCCCCCCTTCTGGCCAGGGCTGCTTGTAACTCCCTGGCTGAGTTAACCATGGGCTGGCTGAGCTCCGACTAAGGAGAAGCCTTTTGTTGTCCTCTTTGGGAGGTTCTGGGAGCGGAAGCATAATGGTAGAGAGAGGTGGCAGGGTGATAAACAGGACAGATCTCAAGTGACACCTACCGAGGCAGCTGCGGTGGGGATGAAAGAACACTGGACACGGAGTCAGAAGGCCCTAAAGTACCCTCGCTCACCAGCTCTCCTCCCTGCATGTCTGCATCATGAGTCATTTCAATTAGATCAGCTCTGAGGTTCCTTCACAAGGGGAATCCGATTCTGTCCTAAGCCAGAGGCCTTGGATCTACTTTATCGCCGTCTCCTGTCTCATGGCAGCAGCTGCTCTTATCAGCATATTAGGATTAAAAGGCATTTGGCCACTGAGTTGAAGGGAAGCTCTGCCCAGTCCACCTGTGTCCCCCCAGGGCATTGAGGCTCCTGACACGCCACATTCTCTGTTGCTGGCTCGAGACTTGTGTTGAGTTGGGGACTGCTGGCATAGACTTCCTAGGCTACCTTGGGAAATTCTCATGAGGACTTTTGCTTCGGGGGGGGAAAAAGGGAGCACTGTGGCCCAGCTGGGTGAACCCAACCCTGGCCATCGGCTTGCGCTGGACAGAGGCTGCTGCTTAAGGACTTGGTTGGAGGACAGACATCCCACCCTGAGGTGACAGAAATGAGGAATGGGCTCTAGGGTGACACCTGAGCAACCTGCTATCCTCCTGCTGAGAAGTGAACCTTGGCCTCAGCCACAGACCATGGAGGGGACCAAGATGTTTTACCTCTGCAGAGTAACAATGAAACCGCTTCATAAATAGCAAGGAGACCTTGCTTTCCCCATCATGTCGGGGGAGGGGGCTCTAGGACAGCCAGGCTTAACCAGGAGCTCTCAGGAGGGGCCAGGAAATGTCTCTTCCTGATCTCTTCTCTACATTCTGCCCACAGGAGTCACAAAAATAAGGCCCAACCCAGAGAATCTCTCCCTTCCCAAAGTCCCCCTCCCCCAGGCCTTAGTAGCTCGTGTCATGTGAGCCAGACACGGACTCACATCCTGTGAGATGATGCATGATCTGGGCTGTTCCCTGCTGGAAACACTGCTCTGCAACAGGGTGTGTGTCTGCTGCGTGCGTGTGTGCATGTGCACAGGTGTGTGGTGGGTGGGGAGGCTGTCCGGAAACTCTACAAATACCCATGGATGTTTCTATCCCCTTCTGAACACTGACTGTGTGTTCAGGGAAATCGGGGACACACTCTCTTATTCCCTGTTAGCTGAGTCACTGGCTGACTCTAGGCTCATTGATCATTCCAGATCTCATAGGGAGGAAGTGGTCCCTCCTACCCTGACCTCTGGGGGCAGAGGAAATAGGCATGGGCAGGAGCCAGCCTGGTTTTCCGTCTATCAACTTAGCTCTCTGTCCAAGCAGAGACCCATGTGTCCTGTTTACCATATCACAGGCGGCAGCGGAGGGTG
>NC_022013.1:23065028-23075711 GCF_000317375.1 Microtus ochrogaster
CCTGACATGTACATCCAATCCACCTCTGAACAGGAGTTATTCAAAGAGGGGCTAAATGGGGGAGACAGACACCCCAAGGAAGCACAACACTGGCTGCTGAACCCCACTCATCTTGACTGCCATGTCCCACCCAGATTTGCCAGCCCAAAGGACCAGGTTCTCCCTTGGAAGCCTCTCTTTTCTGACTTGAAGCATTCGGTAGTCTAAGCAAACAAGAACACCATGCTTCCAATGTAATGGTCACCGTGTCCCGGTAATTCATCTACGCATTTCCAATAACATCAGCCCTGTGTGGGCAGGGGCCACATCTGACCTCACTGGTTAACATGGTACTCAGGGCTCAAGCCTTGGCCCCAGACTCAAAGAGCATTCCATAAACACTCAGCATCGCTGCAAGATGACCGCATTCTTCCCCTGCCCCCACCAGACAGGTGAAGCCCTAGCAGGACTAGGTATCACTTTGGGATGGCTGCTTGGGATCCAGGTGCAGGGAGGGGGCAATACTGCTCTCCTGCTGAGTTGGGGTACACTCCGGCAGGCTGTGTGGAAAGTGGCCTCTCCCCTCCCTGGAAGGAGCTGCCTCCTCCACCTTGCACCCCCACATCGCTGAGCCTGGTCTGTGGGCACCTGCCATCTCTACTTGAGAGAAACTGGTTCTTCAGCCCAGATCTGTCCCTCCTATGAGAGCTATGATCAGTGGCAGTGGGGGCCCCTATCAGCACCCATAAAGCAGTTGGAGAGAAAGGTTCATAACCTTCTCTTTATATACAGAGGAGGAGGGTACTGAGCATGCCGGCACTCCAGAACGGGGCACGAAGACAGTCTAAAGATTTACTTCTTCCCCCAGACCCCTAAGACCAAAGCAGCCCTCTCCGGGTTGTCTGTGGCAGGGACATCTAAGGGTCCCTTCCTCTAAAAACCTGCTGTCGGTGCAATGGGTTCACTAGCCGATGGTGCCACATGAATGAGGTCTGAGAAACTGGCCACTCTGCCCAGATCCAAAGTGTTTTCTGGAAAGGGTGGTGCCTCACCTAGGCTGACAGGCACATTTCCCCAGCCCTCCCTCCAGGGACGGTGGCCTACACTGCAGCAATGCCCTGCTGCGTTCAAGAGAGCTAGACTGGAACCGGGGAAGGGGACCCTGAGCACACCCCCGTCCCCAGCCTTCTGCCCTTTACCCTGTCCCCTTTCACCATGAGAGCTGTCCCTCGGGCCTCCAGGCAGCAGTGCTGGCCATGGGTTGAGCCAAAGGACCAAGACACACTCTCAGGCTCAAATATTATCGGCTCATCTCTGGGATATGGTTCCTTACCTGCAGAGAGTGTGTGCCTATGGGCCTGACCTTCAATCGGATGCTTATCAAGGGATGGAAGCATTGCTAATACCTCTGCGGCTTAAACATATGGCAAATGATGCTTTTGAAAAGTCTCTGAAGGGCGCAGCCCTGATCCTGCCCAGGCCCCTAATTGCTAAAGTTGGAGGCCATGCCGATGGCAGGTGATCCATTTGCAGTGGTCGACCTTTCCCTCCCACAGCTGCCAGGGCGACACTCTGGCTCAAGATCTCCCATCTCTTTGTGTCGTTGAGGCAAGGTACCTTTGGTTTCAAAAGTGGATTAGGTGGGGATGAAGGCAGCACCTTCAGGCTGAGAACTTCAGGCCTGCGAGTGTCTCCATTCGGGTGGTGGGGGGAAGGGCAAGTGTGGAGTGGCTGCTTCTGGTCCCAAGGGGATGCTTGCATAGGCTGCCCTGGTCCCGAGACGTACATCACTGGAGGCATCAAGGCTTGCAGAGTAGGGCTAGGGATCTGGGAACTGCAGGGTTAGATCAGAGCTGCGTAAGGCATACGAAGAGCTTTGTCCTTCCAGTCAGGGGCGTCACAGCACTGTTAGCACGGTGCACCTCATGGTCCCCTGGTATGTATGTGTACCCTAATGAAAGGACAGATAGGCTCAGTCTGGGGGCAGCAGGTCCCCATTCATATACCATGTCAGACACAACTGAGCAAGGACAGGATGGGAGGGGGGAGCAGCATTGTTACCCCCAGATACACCAGCCACGCCTCTGTATCACAGGGATTCAGCTCTTCCGGGTAGCAGCGTAAACCCTGGCTGGGTGGGCAGCTGTGGTCCTCTCTCTTCCACTCTGGGTTTCACTACCCAGCCCTTTCTTTCCAGAGGTTTGCTCTGTCACCCGGGAATCACACTCTCACTTGTTTCCGCTTGGGGCTCAGTCCTTCTCATCGGTACCTATTCTTCATCTTCATCTTCTGTGCAGCTCACTCTCAGACTCTCTGGCAGCAGGGGCAGAGTAAGAACGAGTAGCAAGAGGTAAACCCCACTCCCAACCAAACCAGAGTGCGGCAAGGAGTCCTGTACACCCTCTCCCTGCCAAAAAAACACTGTCATTTTCCAGAAAGGAGCCAAACCCAGCTCAGCACGGACAAGGCCGAGGCAGATGGGTGGGGAGTGGGGGTGGGGGAGGCATATGGCGAAAGGCATCCTTCGGAAACACACTGGCCTGGTGGCAGCTTGAATACTGCAGCTTTTCTGCATGTTGTGTTACGGATCAATCCTTTTTGCCCATCTTTTCGGTTCCTGGGGGAGAGCCCACTTAGTCTTTTTCCAGGGACTTTTTTTTTTTTTCTCAAAAGAGTAAAAGAAAATGGAGACAATGGATTGGAAGGAGAAGATACACAAAGCAAAAAAAAAAAAAAATGAAGACAGTGAAAAGATTGTAAGCAATAGGAATGGATGAGTGTGTGCCAAGACCAAGGCTGGTCATTGTGGAGTGCTCAGGGTGGCCATGAGATAGGGCAAGAAACTAGCGCACCCTCCAACGAGTGTAGCTCTAGCTTTCCCATTTAGTGACACCCACGGGCGTTGGGGTATCACTGGGAGGGGGTTGTGAATAGCCGGGTCGCCACTGGTCCTCACAGCTTGGCAGACCCCATGTTGAACCCTTGTCCCTGAAGGTGGTTGTGGCTTTGTGGTAGGTCTGCAGTCGCTTTATCTCCCCTTCTCCCCTCCTACTTGCAAAATAGTGTGCTGTGCCTGGGGCGCTCCGTCAGGCCAGAGAATAGATGGCATTGACTGGCGATGTGGCCTCGGAGCTCTCATTGCCCTCTGTCTCCTCCTTGTCCTTTTTGACCGTGTACTGGCCGATGAAGGAGCCGTCTTCATTGAACTGGCCCTCGCCACCTTCACCGTAGTCCACCAGGCTGTCATCACTCTCCTGCTGCTTGATGGTGCCGTCCAGGGATGTCTGGCTGCCCTGCAGGGGCTTGTTGTCCTCATCGCTGGCCAGAAAGAGACAGAGTCAGACCCACATGGCTGGCACAGCCTAAACCGTGTGTGTGTGTGTGTGTGTGTGTGTGTGTGTGTGTGTCTGTGTGTGTGTGTGTGTGAGGATAGAGGGCTTCTACCAACGCAGGAGGATGAGAATTGGAGATCACCCAGTGTCACCCTCTCTTGCTTAGCAGACTCTACCGAAGGGAAACTGAGGCACAGAGAGGACCAGCATCTTCCCCAAGGCAGATGACATGCTGGGAAAGATCAGGTGTTAGAGCAACACTAATGCTTTGTACCTTGCAAGTAAAAGAGGCAGGAAGTGGGAGGGAGGAGCATCAGGGAAGCGTGTGAGGAGGCTAGTGAGAAGACACTAGCAAGGCTATTAGCCCCTTCTAAGCCCTGTCCTTAAGGCCCTCCTGGGTGACAAGAGTTCTGGGCCTTGGAGATATAGTGGCAACAGCCTTCAAGCCCATATATCAGCTAGGGCAGAGGTTCTCAACTGGGGTCATGACACATGAGTCACAACCATCAGAAAACACATATTTCCAACAGTCTTAGGAACCCCCAACCATGAACTTGCTTTCGTTGCCACTTTGTAACTGTAATTTTGCTAAGAGGTGTCTCTGCTCTTAAGACCATTGGTACTATGTATTTGCCAATGGTTGCGACCCACAGGTTGAGAACTACTTCTCTAGGACGCTAAGGGGCTGCTCCTCCAAGCCGGCGTGGCACCCTTCCTCCTGATAAAGAGACCAGGTGCTGCTGGTCACATGTCACAGGTGACACAGGCTCCCAGGCAAGAAGCAGCTGTGGGTCAGCTGTGGAGGCCTGGAGGCCTGCAGAAGGAACCACGGTGGTGCCAGGGAGTTCGAGCAGGTACACACACCCTCTGCATCCCTAGGCATTCGTCCTTCCCTGGATAAGCTGCCATTTGAACAGTCAGTGAGTTCTAACAGTAGCCTCGGGTAGGTGGCGACCAGGAAGGGGCCTTAGATGGAGCTGGAACGGAGCATGAACAGATGGGGCCAGCCTGCCAGGCAGCTGGCTCGGCTGGGCACTCTTCCATTCAAGCCTCCGGAAGAAAGTCCCTTTCCTCTCAAGAGCCTCACATGCTGACTCTGGGGGGCTGTGTCTGCCCAGGGCTGCATTTAGTTAAGGTACCTGGACCCTGTACAGGAATCCCCAGACCACCTGACGCAGCGCTCTTGCCCTGAAGTGGCATGTGGGGTGAACATTCACCCCTTTTACTTGCTAGCCCTAAAGCATTAGCATTGCTTTGCCCAGGCAAGCAATGCCAAGATAGAAGTGGAAAGGCAGGGGCAGTTTCCTTAACATGCTCACTTCTTGTCAAGAGCAGAGACAGGTCCTGTAGTCAGAGGCCATGGGTGCTCCCAGCTTCTCTTGACGGACAGGTCCCAAAGCCACAGGTCCACACCTGCCATATGCTGGGTGATTGTGACCTGCTATGGTGGACTATCTGTGTGCTCTGATGGCCGTGCCACAGCAGGGACGGTGGGGACAGAGTGGGGCAAGTGGATCTGAATTCAGGCTGGGTTGAGTTTGGGCAGGAGTTGGATTACAGTCAGGTTTCTTCCCCAGCATGCCACTGCAGGGCATGAAGGCTCCATTAGGTGCTCTAGAGGTCCCTGTACAGGGTCCAGGAACTTCAGCTCAGTATAGCGCTGGGCAGAGACAGCCCTGCAGAGTCAGTATGTGGGGCTCTTGAGAGGAAAGGGACCTTGGTCTAGAGGAATGGGACTTTCCTCAGGAGGTTTGAATGGAAGGACTCCTAGCCTAACCAACTGCCTGCCTGTCTGCCTGTCTGCCTCCCTATGCCTAAGACCTGCAAGGCCCAAGAGGACAGACATGGAAAGAGGCAAGCCTCATGAGAAGGGAATCCAGCTACAGGCCAAGAGCAGAGCAAGAGAGCCTTTATCCCAGGCACATTCCCTTAGAAACTTAGCTTCTCTGACGTCCTAATTTTAGCCTTTCCCCAGCAGGATTCTTGAACTCATTCAATGCAGGTTCTAGAAGCAGAACCTGCAGAGCCAATGCTGGCCCGGAGGGAGGGGAGGTGAAGATGGAAACAGCTTATCCTGTGTTCACCCCCACTCCGTCGGGCTGCACGGAGGGCATGGAGAAAAAAAAAGCCCACAGTCTTTTAACTGGGAGCCGGAGGTAGTTCTCAGCCCACAGCGAGGCTCAACCCTGCCAGGTGATCCCAGGCCAGCCAGAGAAGGGGGAGGAGACGCTCACAGGGATGTCAGGCTGGATGGGCAGCTGCGGCCATAAGCTGCCAGATGGCTTCCGGGCAGGCAGCAGCTCCTACCCATTGACCTGGTGCTGTTTGCCAGGCTCCTGAAGAGCAGGTAACAGAGGTGAGAGAGGAGGAGAGGTCAGAGGACAACGGCGTGACCTGTGTACCGTTAACAGGGTCAGATGGGGCAGGACGGCTGTTTTCTGATATTTTCTCCCACCCCAGATGGTCTTGGATGAGATTCCATGACCTACCCTGACCCATTTCTGAGCTCAGAATACACTGGCCATCCAGATGGGCCAGGGACAACCTGGCAAAACCTTGTCTGAAATGTCTGTTCAGATCTGAGAGGGAGCGCCGGCGCAGGGCAGAAGCACCAGCTGGCAGCCCTGCCCCAGCACCTTCAGCGCTGCCACCAGCTCACAGAGGGGTGAGACTTCCTGGGCCACTCATTCTCTTGGGGGCTAGGAGTGGGATGTTGGCTGAAAGGAGGCCTGATGGCCAAGCTCACTTCATGATAAAGGGTCCTGGGGCTGGACGTCCTGTCCAGTAGGGGGTACCAGGGCTTCTTAGCCTCTCAGAGCGCATACACACAGCCAAATGGCTGCCACAGAGGTAAAGCAGCAGTTCCATGGGCTGGAGGGATGTGGACGTAGTGATCCTGTGGCTGCTACAAGGGAGCTGTCTTGGGCAGCAAGGCCAATGCCCTGGGGAGGGAAGGAGATCAGTCACCTGTAGTCAAATGAGCCATCTTCTTCTTTGGGGTCTTCAGGGCCCAGAGGGACATCCTTCTTTTCTCGCACTGGTTGGTAAGAGAAAGGAAGACAGACAGACGGACGGAATGATTAAGAAGGACATCTATTCTCCAGGGTGCTTCTGAACACACGGCCCAAAGACATCACCCCAGGAGCTGGAGAGGTGGCTCGGCGGCTGAGAGCACTTGCTGTTCAAGCAAGAGAACCTGAGTTTGAGACTATAGCACCCATGTGAAAAGCCAGGTGTTGCTGTGTGTGCCAGTAACCCTGGAGCTGTGGGGTGGACACACAGGATTGCTGGGACTAGCCTAGCTCCAGGCTCAGTGAGAGACCCTGTCTCACAGGAATAAGGCAGAGGATGACAGAGCAATACCCTCTTTTGGTATCTGTGTACAAGTGCACACACCCACACACACCACACTCCAGACACCATCTTGGGCTCAGTGACAAGCTTCCTTTTAATAAGGCATTATTAGTGCCCCCAGGCTCAATCAGTTGCTAAGAAGATTCTGCCTCCTTCACACCCCAAGGGGTCTTTACACCCCAGCTGACAAACCTCTCAACTCCCTGCCATTTCTCCATCAAGTTGTCCCCATATATCAGAGATGTCATCCCTTTCTCTGCCAAAGGCAAATACTCCCTTGTCTGGCCCTTTCTCAGTTTTTTTCTGCATTATAATTTTATATATTTCCTCACTGATGACAAAAGTTAGCTTTCTTCTTTTTGGTGGGGGATTGTGTTTCTCCAAAGCTCCAAGCAGAGTTGGAGGGGGGCTGCCCCCTTTGTCTGTGGGATGGAGCTGCTCTCCCATGAGTCTCTCTCATTGACTCCCTCTCCCTATATGGCCTTCTGGGACCATGACGTAACCAAGGCCTCTCCTGCTATGATGTGGTCTATCCCTCTGAGCTAACTGTAATGTTGAAGCCAGTTATCTTTCCCACTGTATTCTCAGTACCCAGCCCAAAGCCTGGCATACAGCAGGTGCTTGCATGAGGGGTTTGTTGATGTTTGAATGGGATAATCAGCTCACGTGAGAGCTGAGAACAGGCCACAAAACCAGTAGTTGCAGGAAGAGGGAAGACTGGAGCCCATGCCCTGGCTCCTTGGCCGCCTGTCTTCTTACTGTATGAGGTGCTTACCCCATAGTTGGAGGGAAGGGGGCTGCCTTGAGAGAACTTTCTGGAAGGGCAAAGGCAGAGTCTACGTTTGTATGGTGGGTTCCTCAGGGGTCCAGGTGCCCCTGACTCAGTAGGACCTCAGTGTCTGGACCTCTATCCAGCTCTGACTTTCTCTCTTGCAGAAGAAAAAGTCTAGATATGGTGGAACAAAGTCAAAGAGTTCCCTGCTCACTGAGGAATGGCATCCCTACTCTCCCTCACCTAGCGGGGGCAGAGCTTCAGGACCCAAGGATCTGTGGGCACTGGGCAGGGAATGAGGGAGACTCCATCATTCCTCCTCCTACTTGTTTCATCTAAGTTTGCCTGTCTGTGCCCCAAGAGAAAGGAGCATTGGGAATGTGTCTGGTGCTGGGGCTCTTGGGCAGAAGCAGGTTCAGCCTCCGCTTACACAGGATGGCTTACTCTCAGGCTGTCTGTCCTTCTGGTTATTGGCTTTCTGTCGCCTGATCCACCCTGCCACAGCCCGATGGCTCTCTTGCTCATTTGAAAAACAAATCATTATTTTCTGAAACAGGAATGGAGGGGTCCTCCCCTTTGGCACTTAAGACCCTTGGGGTACAGAAGAGATGTTTCTGTGGGACTTGAAGGGCCAGGGTGCCGTTAGCACAGCCTGTCTCTAGCCTCTCTCTGCTTGTCCCCAGAGCTGCTAAGTCTGTGGTGGCAGGCGCTGAGACAAGCCTCAGCAGGGTGTGGTCCACTATGTGGATTCTCTCGGGATTACGTTGCTTCTGCCTAGCCCCCTGCTCTCCATCTCTAACATGGCCACCCCACTTCCTTATCTCTGCTCTGACAGGGTGGCTTAATGACTCTCAAGCCAAAGAAAGCCACTTTGCCAAGAAGATAGGAGGTAAGCCAAGGGAAGACAGGCTATCTCAGTAGGAGCCAGGGTTCCTTCCTTGCCTCTCTGGAGCTGCCTAGACTGCACCATCCATTCACCAGGCGCAAATATAATTAACTCAGTTTTTTTTTTTTTTTTTTCTGGTAGCTTCTAAGAAGTAGGTCAAATTTGCCACAGGCCTGAAGTTCTAACACTAAAAGAGCAGAGGCCAGAGCCCTGGATCTGGTTGGAAGGGCCTTCCCACCTGCCCATCTCACCTGGGTACTTGCCGCCACGGCTCCTCTTGATGAAGCAGACGATGAGCAGGATCAGCACCAGAAGGGCGATGGCACACATGAGCCCGATGAACCAGCCCTGGGTGGCGATGTCTGCCTGGTTATTGGTGTAAGCTGGCAGGGAGGGTGGGAGGCAAACCATGAGCCATTGCTTGGGGAGCAGGTGAGGACGAAGGTGGGGGAGGCACACGGCTATTGGGCAGATTTGTCCTAGGGCCTGTTGCTACCACCTAGTAGCTCTCTGGCTTGAGCTACTTCGCTCAAAGGGATGAAAGAAAAAAGGTTAAGGAACCAAGGGCCAAAAGATCGGAAAAGAGGCAAAGAAAAGGGTGCAGGGAGCAGAGAAGCAGCAGGCTGAGCAGGCCCTGGAGATGGAAACGATCACTATAGAGAAGGTGTGGCGTTGCTATAGACTGCACGCGCTGGGACGGCCTGGCGGGACCGCGTGGTGCAGCGTGGCAGCACGGTTCTGGAGAACGGGCCTGCATGGTACCTGTCAGGAGGCTGAGCGTGTCCACACTGCCTAACCCTGCTGGAGGACACCTTGCAGGCACAGCCTCTTTGTCCACCAGGCTTTGGCAGTGGCTCCTGGGCCAGATGGAAGTTCAGGTGGCCCAGCTGGACTGTGTGCTTTCTGACAGCAGGCAGATAATTCAGGCCCAGGTGCCCAGGTCATGCAGGCAGTGACTCTGGGTCACCTCACAGGGGATGCTCCTGGTGGGCTGTGACAAGCCAACTTGCCTTCTTTTCTGTGGAGATCATCTCACAGATCCCTTTGCGGTCTGAAGGGAATCCATGTGTGTCTACTAGCAGGAGCCCAAGAGTTTTCTGATGGTGTTTGTGCTGTCCAGGGGCTGGGGATTTGGTTTGTGGGAGAGTCTGCTAAGTACCCACTTTCCCTTCTTTCTATGGACTAGAGGACAAAGTGGGAAGTTCCTGAAACACAGCCATCATGGGACCTGAGCCTCAAGAAGGGAAGGCTCCAGGGACTGCCTTCCCAGGGCAATACCCAGGGAAGCCCAGAGGGGGCAGCCCGTGGAGTAAGTCATAGCATCAAGCCTCCTCCTAGGAGACACACGGGATCTGTGACACCCTGTGTACGTGTTACCCTTTGCCTATATAGAATGCAGAATCAATTTCACTGTCTTCTCAGGGCCAAGCCAAACACACATCAGCACTAAGGAGTGAGGAGCAGGCTCTCGGTGGCACCCCAGTCCTAGCTGCCCTGCTGCAAAGATGCCTTGCCCACAGGACCCGTGACAGTGTATGCTGAGGGGAAAGGCCCCTCCCTGTTTCCATCCCTGCTCCTGTCTGGTGTCCCCCACACAGCGGCCCCAGGCCCCACAAAGTGTTAAATATTCCCTTGCTTCAACCTCTCCAAAACTCCTAATTGCCGTGGGAGGACACCCTGCATTCCTCATCAGGAGGCTCTGACAGACAGCTGGCCCCATCTCCTATAGCCCTGCATCCCTCTCCATACTCCAATCCCTCAGCCACTTGCATTCCTGCCCCAGGCCTTTGCACCAACTGCTCTTTCTACTGGAAAAGATCAGCGAGTCTCTCACAATGACTTCACTGCTTAGCCCTTGTCCCCGCACTAGAGGAAGACATAGACTATCTCATCACAACGTCACGTCATCATTTTGCTGGACTTTGCTGCTCAAGGTCAAGGATTCCCCTCATCCCTCCCCCATTGCCCTCTAGACCGCCCACCCTTCCCTTGATCCTTCCTGAGACCTGGAGAGCCCGAACCTACACAGCCTCTGCAGCTGTCCCTTCCTTAGGTGTCAAAGGTCTTTTCTCCCCTCTCCCCCGCCAAGTTTACTTGGGATGCAACACCTTGGTCCTTCATTCCTGTAAGGTCCCCTGGACTCCCAGCATGTTCCATTTATTCATCTTTGCTCATTTCTTTGTGTGTCTTAAAACATAAACCTGGAGGAACCTGGAGGACCTTCTGAGATGGCCCATGCCCTGTTCTGATCAGATGGTCCTATCATCATCTCTCACAGCCTCCAAATCCTGCCCTGGTTCTGACCAAGTGGATCCACCATCTCTCACGGCCTCCAAATCCTGCCCTGGTTCTGACCAAGT
>NC_022013.1:23075948-23117492 GCF_000317375.1 Microtus ochrogaster
CAAGTGGATCCACCATCTCTCACGGCCTCCAAGTCCTGCCCTGGTTTCTGATCAAGTGGATCCACCATCTCTCACGGCCTCCAAGTCCTGCCAAGTCGGCTCCTCACAGGAAGCTGGCTTCATGGTGCTGTAACAGCCATGTCTCAGTTACTGTTTCGAGCGAGCTGACCTCTCCCACATCTACCTCCCCACCCTGACTCTGACCTCAGGCAAGCCTTGACTTTGAGTTGGCAATCCTTTTAATCATCCCTTGTCCCCACAGCCAACTCCACAGCTGTGAGTTCAACACTCTTCCCTAACCTGTTGGCCTGAATTTCCATGCATGTTCTACATCTAAGGGCTGTTGCCAAGCCCTCCAAAACAACCTTGATACTGATATACCTAACCCATGCATGTCAGTACTCGGGTGCAGCAGGGCTAGTGGGACCACTCCCACATGCCATTCAGACAATGCTTCCCTCATTTCCTGCCTGTCTGGCCTTCTTCGTGCCTTGTTCCCATACCACCTAAGACTCTAGACTGCCACCTGGCACTTTTCACATTCTCTCCTCCCTCCAGATCCTCTGTGAGGGCCCCAGTCTACCCCTTCTCTGGACTAGGCTCTCACTCTCCCTATTCCACACAAATGAACATTTAATTGTTTCGTTTCCAATTGTGCTGCTCCAGTCTTTGTTGCGGGAGGTCCTTCCGCTCCTCCAGCCTATAGCCGCTGAGATACCAGCCCATTGGGGCGTGGTCTCTCTCCCTTTAAAAAAGCGGCCACTTCCTTCTCTCGCTCTCTTCACTTCCTGCTCGGCTGGCGACTAGACTCCCTTCCTGGTTGTACAGAGGGCTGACGGTGATCTGTAAGTTTTTTCCCCTTTAAATAAATACTACCCTATTAATTATAATTCCAAACTGCTGTGGCATTGTTTGTGACTTACGCCTACAAGTCTTGAGAGCAGGGTGTCGGGACCCTCCCAGTACGCAGGATAATGAGATCACGTAATATGAGTGAGCAGTGACTACTTACAGATCAACACAGTCACTTAATCCTAAGGTAAGAAAGATAAACTGAGACCCCACACCAGCCAGTGGCCACATGGCTCCTCCTTTCTACGTACCATGCCTAGGCAGTAGGTGAGGGGATTACTTCACTTGTGTTTGGACAGTGGCACCCATATTTTGCAGAGAGGTTGGTTTGCATCTCTGCAACGACCCGTTTGCACCCCCATCTTCCTTGTGTTTGTTCTGATACTCTGGCAGACATCTCCACGACATGCCCTTTCTCTTCAGAAAGAAGGTCATGAGGCCTGGGGAAAGTGGTTACAGGGGCAGTTTAGAAAGCAAAGGCAGAGTTCCCCTCCTGACAGTACCAGGCAAAGTTGAAATGTAGCTTCAGAGTTGATAGGAAAATGTAAAAAAAATAAATAAATACAAATTTTTGCGAACCTCAGACACAAAACCAACTGACGACACCTTACTACAAAGTAAGTTGGTTCCTCAAGAATAGAAAGCAGTAGAACAATGGAACGATCTCAGCTTAGATTGAGAGCAAGTCATTTTAGTGGGGCTCCAGAGGTACTATACTTGACCACCAACGCCACATTCATTGATCTGTGGAACTGGCCCGGAGACGCCAACACTATCAACCTCCAGAGACAGCATTCATACTTCCCACCTCCAACCAGAAACGACAGGAGCTGCTCTTTTTCCTAATAAGTCCAAGTCCAAATGCCGCTTGCCCTGGACTAGAAGCATCCATATTCCAGCCTTCTAAGCCATACCTGAAGCAAGACTAGTCTTCCCTGTGGCAGCCAGAGGGACTGCCTTGGAGCAAGCTTCCATCTAATTAATCTATATACCACACTTTGCAAAATTAGCCAGCCTTCCCAGGGTTGGGCAATGTTTTTGAGACTGGAACGGAGTATACAGAAACATAACTTTCTCAGTCTAGTTTTGTCTGTGCCTTACGTTGACTGAGCCTATAGTCGCCTATACTGCCTTAA
Source organism: Microtus ochrogaster (assembly GCF_000317375.1). Lineage (NCBI taxonomy): Eukaryota > Metazoa > Chordata > Mammalia > Rodentia > Cricetidae > Microtus > Microtus ochrogaster. The sequence goes on from NC_022013.1 coordinate 23,077,937, forward strand.
CCCTGGGCGGTGCACCAAAATCACATTTGCATTAATCCTGCTGGAGACTCAGAGTCATATCAAGTGTTAGGCTTGGTACTAGGGGCAGTTGGCAACTTGGGGAAAATGCATTTGTCCATAGTTGTTAACCTCTCTTCAAATGGTTGCTAACAAACTCATTTTATTCAAACATAACACGAATGAGTCATTCCGTGGGCCTTGGTGCCAATTCCAATTTGGGCAGATGTTAATTTTACTTCTCCCTGGAAAACTTCATGAAACCTCCAACCTGTTTTTAAGAGATGGGAAGTTCACTAGCTAACCAGACAGTTCACTGGACTCCCATGTGTGGCTGGAGGAATCCGGCTTGGCCATACACAACAGGCTCATCATTGAAAGTCACTCTATAAATGGATGAGCAACTACTATAACAGGGACGACTTTTCCTTACACACAGTGAGGTTGTCCTTCCTCCAGTCCCATGTCACCTTTCCCCCATACACCCTGTCCATCCTACAGTGTCCCTGGTCTCCATGAGGTCCGCGTTGTCTGCCGCCTGATTCCAATGCTTATGCCAGCTCCAGCGTCCCAGTGGGGAAGCACGGATGGGCCTGTTAACATCTAGGGTCATGTATTTGTATCTGGCTTCAGATGCTTTAACAAGGGATGATTGAGTTCCCAGTGTGATCTTTCTGCTGAGGGTTAGAAATCCTGCCAGCATCCCCAGAAGTCCTTTCTCCTTCCTTCCTGAACCACGGCTGCATGTCATCTCCAGACTAAAGTGACGGCCTGTGGTGGTAGGGGCCCAGCGACGTTCAGAAAGCTGTGCTTTGATGAAACATAGAGATCTGGGGGTTTGTGTGGACTTGCCTCTGGAGTCCACCTACAGGAAACTGTTTTGACACAGGTTTGCAGGCACACGCAGACTTTAGAGACTTAAAACATTTTCTTTTCTGTGTGTGGTTTGCACACAGTTTTAGCTGGCCTAGGAGGAAGCAAGAAGCCTGAACTCAGAGACAGGGGACTGAGTGTGGATGCTCCAGCTTGCCTGAGAAGGGGTCTGGGAGGACTTGTGAATGCTACCCGCTTCTGTGGATCTTAAGGCAGGGAAGCAGACAGGGCATCTCCAGATTCAGCGCAGGGAAAGAAACACAGGTATTGATGACAATATTCAGAACCAAGTATCAGCAGCCATTATTCAACCCCCAGCCTCCAATACTGCATGCTTAATACTTGAAAAAGATTGGGTCAAACCCAAAGGGAGGGTCTGGTCCTTTTCTCCCTGGCTCTCTCTGGTCCTTATCCACAGCACCAGAGAGGCAGAGCTCTCAAGACAGGCAGTGCTGGACTCTCCAGCCTTTCTAGGATGAAGTTCTACCCTCAGGTATCATCTCTGCTTCTTACCCATGAGCTAGGCTCAAGTCTATAAAGAAACAAAATCCAACACATCCAAGAGTTTGGGATCTCCAACCAGGTCAGAGTCCAGCTACCTGTTCTACTTTGTCAGCTGCCCAGACGCATGGCTTCCCGTGTAACAAAACGGCCTGGTTGGTTACTCAGATGCCCTGCCCGAGTGCACCTGGCTCATCTTAAGCAAGGAACGGCACACTCAGATTCTGTGGGCTGGACTGGTAGAGGCACAGCAGGGAAGACACACCAGGAGGGGCCAGGCCAGCAGAGGCAGAGAGAGTTGGGATGCAGATGGACAGTGGCTCCCTACAGACAAGTTTCCAGCATTGGCCTCATATGGCTGGCCGAGGGAACGGTCATGAATATTCAAGCCAGCATTCAGAAATTCACATAAATCATTGTGGGGCTCCCCCATCCTGTGCGTCTAATAACCCGCATCTGACTAGGCCATCCCTAGAGGCGAAGGCTGATCCTTTTCTCTCTTAATCCCTTTCCCTACCTCCGCTTAGCCCCAGGGCTTCAACTTGGCTGTGTCTCTGATAGGAAAGATACACACAAACCCACACCCACAGACAAACAAGAGCCTCTGTGCTCTGGAGATTCCCAGCTACCCCCACCAGAAAAGAAATGTCTAAGCCCGGCCCCTTCTAGGTCCCTAGGGCTCCAGGTCACCTAGCCATTTGCTCTAAAGATGATGCTTCTCTCTCGAGGCTGAAGCTCCTACAGAGCCAGACTGTCATCCTGTCCTAACATGATTAAAAATCAGAAACAACAGCCCAAACCTACTCACTTTTAGGCAGGACAAACTTGGAGTGACATTAAATAAAAACAAAACACACTGATGTCGGCAAGGCAACAACACACACATTGATCCCAGGTTTGGATGCTGGGGAGACTTCTGAACCCAGACCCCGGGCTGCCCTCTCCCCTCATTCTGTCTGGAGAGAGCAAGCTCCCAAACAGTGGTGCAGACCCTCTGGCATTCTCTGGGCCTCACACACAGTGCATGCACTGAGCTCTTTGTTAGACATGGTGAGGAACCAGGCATCCCCTGTCCTCATTATTCCGTCCTTTGTTTCCCACGTAGCCCCCCTGGCCCAGAGCCTGCCTTGCTTTCCACCGAGGCATGCACACCGGACTCTTCTGACTTCCTGCAGGCCAGAGGCACGCCATGCAAGGCAAGGAATGGGGTGGAGATGAGACCTGTTCCCAAGAAGAGACAAGCAGGAAGCTGGGGATGAGGATGAGATGCCCATGCTTGCGGGGGATGGCAAGGCCAGATCCCCTCTCACCTGTACTGGTCATAAAGGTGATGACGGTACTGCTGATGCCCTCGTTGTCCCGGGAATACACCCGCAACGTGTACGTCATCCCGGGATAGAGGTCTGTCAGCTGTATAGGCTGGGCCTGGGCCTTAACAGGGACAGTTTTTTTCGTATGGTTGCCTGGGGAACAGAAACCTAGGTCAGCTTACAGCCAGGCACCAGGAGCTGGAGAGAGTGTTTAGGTCCCTGTTCACCTGTCAAAAGCAGAGAGGTGGGGAAAGGGGGCTAAGGCTCCCAGAGTTTTCATTCCACCACACAGAACAGGCAGCTCCCTGGCGCCCCAGCATGCAACTCTAACTCTCATGGGAAATCTCCCCTGAAGTCTCCCTTCCTCACCAGCCTCAGCACTAGGCATAGCAAGACTGGCTGCTTTGGCCTTGACGGATGTCAGCTGCCTTGGAAGTGACTTGCTTTCTGTGTGAGGGCTTCCTGGAGAGCCAGCATGCTGGTGAACGCATCACATGGTTAGTGTCTCACACAGAGGCGAGACAGGATCCTTGGCTTTCACCTCATTCTCTTGGTTTCGCCTCTAACTCTTTGCCACATCGCAAAGTCACACGTCAGACAACATAGCTATGTCTCTGGGTTGTGGGAGGGAAGGATGGTGGCAGGAAGTGGAAACCATCCAGACCTAAGTAGGGACTGCAGACCCTGAGGATCTGAAGCCCTCCTCTGATCACAGAACCCAGCATCAGGGTCTCGTTTCCTGAGAGTTCTTGGGGAGAGGGACTACTTCAGCTGTGTTCTCTGGTTGGAAGCTTATTGGCTTCACTGCTTCTAGCACAGGTTAGAGAGGTGTGGGCTTCGCCCTGCAGAACCAGGTGCCCTTGCCACCTTCTGCATTCCATTCGGTGTTTGTGTGTTTGTCTGTCTGAATCCCAAGCTCTGAGAGAGTGCCCAGTTCATCTTGAACCACTGGCTGTCTGGTCTGTGTCTGCTGCTTCCCACTACTCTGTGAACAGAGAGCCACTGCAGCTCAGGTCTGTGCCCGGGACCATATAGCAAAGAAATCAGAACACCCAGAGTCTCAGGCAGGAGAGTAACTCAGAAACGAGACCCGGCTCACTTTCGGATACTCAGAATCCTCATTCTGGACAAGAGTGGATGCAGGTCACAGTCCACAGACCCTCTACAACACATGCATTCGCTAATGGCTTTGGAAGTCCCTTCCTGTGCAAGTCTGCTCCTTCTACCTCTGCTCTCTCTCGCAGAGATCGATTTCACGAGACCACAATGAAGCCAGACTAAAAGGCTTCTACGCCTGGGGGACCTCAACAGGATCTCCTTAATGGGCATCTACCACTTCCCGCCACTGCTGCACCACTGCCGCCACCCCCACCCCACATAGCAATGCTTACTGTCGATGTACTCAACCACAAAGTCAGTTCCAGGCCTGAAATTGTGCTTCCAGGTGATGTTGGCCCATTTACTGTTGGGGAGCACCGTGACGTTCCAAATGGACTGTTCATCGGGGGCTGGCAGACGGGTTAGAAGAGGAGTTAGTGGTGAGGAGACAGGCAGGCAGCCCAGGCGACTCAGAGAGGCACGTTGGTTCACACACGTGCATACTCTCACACCCAGAGTCTGCTGGGAAAGGGAGGAGTCAGGAACAGCTGTGCTACTCTGGGCCCAACAGAGCTACAGGCTGCAGTCTTGACTGCCAGGCCAAAGGTACCCAGCGATGCCCAGGAGCAGCAGCCAGGGAACCTGTCTGCAGGTGACGGGGATCAGGAAGTTGTTTCTCACTCCTCACAGGAAGGGGTTAGGAACAAGGGCGGGTTTTCAGCCCTACCACCTGAAACACTAATCTGGGTTTATTCCTCTTTGGATCCCTTGTCAGAGTTTGAACCGTGCAAGGAAAGAGGCAAAGAAATAGCCCCATGGTCAGGATGCTGGCGGGGGCGTGGTGGTGGTGGAGGGGGGAGGCTTTCCTCCTTCAACCGGAAGGAGGGGAGCTGCAGGCATATGGCTCAGTACAGGATGCTTCCTGGGCATTCAGGTTCCATCCCCAGCACCACCAGAAGAAAATCATGTAAGAATGGGTTAGTATGAGTGACTAAACACAGGGAAACCCCCCTGGCTTCCTGATCCTAGAGAATACTAATCGGGTAACTTTGATCTGAGGCCCTCGGGTTAATGAGAGCCTGGATGACCTGTATTGTGCCCTAGACCCTCAGGGTCCCTGGTACAGTCAGAGCCGATGTCCCTGACACAGGCTAGATGGGACCAAAAGAGGATGAGCTTTCCTGGGCATCCAGCCCTTTAGTGTCCTCTATATGAGGGGAATCCTGCTTGTTGAGAGCCGCCGAGGCTTGATCGCCTCATAACAGAGAGGACATTAATTATCAGGCCCCCCGGGGGGCTGGGAGCCACTTTATCAAAGCCAAGGTGCTGTCTGCAACCGTAGCCCACATGCAGGAGAATGGCTGTAGCCTTCAGATGCCAGAGTCCCAGAAGCCTGATTACCACATTTACCAGCAAAGATGGAACAGCAAAGGAATTGCAAGGATGCTTGTAGTTCGAGGGCTTTACAAACGTGGCTCCTGCATATTTAATTAGAATGCCGGGGGGGGGGGGGGCGGACACTGTCACCAACTGGGTTGTCAGGTCTAAATGAATAGAGTATATTGGCGATGCATTTATTCATTATCTAGCTGACATGTGATTGAGTCTGCAGGGCTGAGGAAGTGATAAAAGATTTCCCGATTTTCACTTCAAAGAAGTGTTGTGTTTTTTTTTTTCCTACTGCAACCCTGTCAGGTGTTGTTTGCCCCAGGTGAACACAATGTGCATCAAGTGAGGGGCTGAAAAAAAGGCTCTACTGGTGCCAAGAAGGCCTGCTGCCTGGGAGGGAGGGAGCCAGGTTTCTTTTCTGTTGCGTGTTCCGTTTTGATCACACTGGCTGCTTTAGTAATTCACTCGTCCTGGAAGTTCAAGGATCTTGTAATAGTCACGAAGTTGAATGGTCCTGATTTGGGGGAATCTTTCTTGCTCCTTACCTCTGGACCCTGTACCTCGAAACTTTGCACCTAAACAGCCTGACCCCTAGGGTGATACTGAGCCAAACTGAGGGAATGAGGAGCAGGGTGATGCTAGGGAGAGATGGAAGTGAGTGAAATGCTTGGCGTGCCAGCCTGTCAGACTGAGTGCGGATCTCCATGCCCAAATAAAAGCTGAACACAGAAGCACACGTGTCTGTTACCGCAGACCAAGAGATGGGAGGTGGACACTCGCAGGCTAGCATGTGCAGCAAGCAGCAAAGGGCCAGAGACCCTGTCTCAAATCCAGATAGTTGGAAAGCCAGCGCCTACTCTCAAGGTTGTTCTCCCGTCTTCATGTACGGCCCTGCATTCACACATACTAACATACGTGCAGTAACATACAGGCATGCACACTCATGCATGCATATGTGCATGCAAGCACACACACACATCATACACACACAGAGAAAAGAAAAGCCCAAGCAATGGGAGACCGAGATGATTTTGGGGTGGGAACCATACAGAAGGGTCCGGATGATGACTGCTAAAGAACTGGGGTGCTCAGAGGAGGGGACCGTGAAGGTGAGCGCTCAGCACTTTTGAAACCAAAAGGAGGCTATGATTAGCATGCACTGTTCCACGGATTCCTAGCACACCAAAACTAGGGAGTAGCACCCAAATCTAAAAACAACACAAAGGACGACACCCTGAAAAGGTGTTATGAAACATTGCATATTAAGATGTAAGACAAGATGAAGATGAATTTCATCTAAAAGATTCCTGGGAAGCTGAGAAACCTCACAGCTGTCCCCAAGCTCTCAGGGCTGTGGCCAGGCCCTCTGCAGCTTCAGACGGGGTCTAAACCTGAGCTGTGAGTCACGGGGCCAGTCCTGCCTGATTTAAGAGTGATGTTTCTAGGTCAGGAATTGCCAGGGAGCAAGACTCATTGTTTTTGAATTCTTGGCTCACTTCTGTGAATTCAAAGCACTTTAAGGATTCAAAGGCCTGAAAAAAGATGCTTCACTATGCCCTAGAGGGCAGCAGTCCCTAAGGCGCTGACAGCATCTGATTGTGCAGAAGGCATCTCCTGGGTTGACTTCCCCCCAAATTTCATGTTTATGTTCTAGCATTGTGCCTGTAAAACACATCAGCATTTCCAAGTGCTGAGGAACACATCAGCTGTGAATCACTGCCTCTGCCTGAGGTTCACTTAACACCACATTGTTGAGTTAGAGCAAATACTAACAGGGGCATCATCTACATCCAGAGACTGAGAAGTGGGTGTTGGGAGGCAGTGAGGCTGGGGGAATGGGAGCATCCCGGACACTTCCTGGCAGTCTTTTCAGCTGCCCTCTGGGCCCAGGAAGGTCGAGACCCTCTGCTCTACGATAATGGGAGACTGATGCTTGATATTCAGAAATGACTGAATTCTCCAAGGCTCTTCTATGCTCAAAGTCTAGGGACCCTAAAGGCCATCCCAGAACTCCTGCAGTTCTTCCTCCAGGTATACATTTTAGCGGTGTATGGAAAAGAAATGGAGCATTGTTGGGCACTAAAACAAGACCTGGTAACAGTTTCCTGCATGCTCTAACTTTCGAAAAGAAATATCAGCAAGAATTCCTTGGGGACAGAGGTGCAAGGAAGGGGCAGGGGATCCAGAAGCAAAGCTGCATGGCGTGACAGCCACTCCCTCCTTCTCTTCTAGTCTCTGGCCCTAGAGGTGGACAAACATGGTGCAGCCAGAAGCTCTCTTGGCCAGGCGCACAACCACTAGAACCTTCCCTTCTCACCACATCTGTTCCTGAGTGCCCATCCCTAAGCTGACGATTTGGCATACGATTGAAGTTCTCTCTGTCGAAGAACGGCAGGATCTGACTAACATAAGGAGTGCTGAGTGGTGGGCGACCACCCCTGTGTGCTCAGGGTGGGAACTCTGGGCCCTGTGTGCAAAGTAAAGCATGGGTGGGACTAGTCAACATCACCCCAGAGCCCACCGCTCAGCTGGAGAAGTCTGGGGTTGTCTGGAGAAACTAGGAGGTGGGCTCAGAGGGGCCAGGAGCATGGGCAATGCACCATACCGGTTTCGTGAATCTTAGTCCCAATGGTGGTAGTGAGAGGACTCTCCGTGGTGGTGGTGGTGATGGTGGTAGTGGTGGTTGCGGCAGTGGTTGTAGTAGTTGTGGCGACAGTGGTGGCGATGGTGGTAGGTACGGCAGTTGGGATGATGGGGACTGTAGTGGCTTCACTGGTGGCAGCAAGAGCAGTAGCATCAGTACTGCTCACTAGGCCTGTGGCACCCACAGTAGTCGGGGGCAACGTGGGAGGAGCTAAGAGGGAAATGGGAAATAACCGAGTCTGGTTGGTCTGGTAGCCCCCAGCTAGCACATCCGGCCCCCACGTGCAAGGCAGGCAGCCCAGTGGGAAGATGGGTTCAGAAGTCAGAAGCCTCCCCAAGCATCCGCACTGGTCCAGGAGGACCCCAGCAACCGATATACAGCCATGGAGGGGAAGAGAATGAAGCCGGCGTGGGCTTCATTTTCTTCTCATGGTCTGTGTAGTTTGAAGCACCCAGCATGCATCCAACCAGGAACCAGATTAGTGGCCGAAGAACACACGGACTGAATCACTTGAATCCCAAGGATGGCACAGAGTATGGGCCCCCATACCACCCAGAAATACTATGTGGGTCCAGTCCTGGAGACTCAGCTCAGAGGAGATGTGGGCAGGTGACTGGGATCTGCCCTTCAGGGACCCAGAGCAGCATGCCTCTTCCAACCCTTCACTCCAAAGTCCCCCTTTATCATCTTTGTGGTTTCTGTCTGCCTCTCTCATCTCTCCCTTCTTTGTCTATTGGCAGCTGCTCCCACCCCTGCACCGAAACTTCTAGTGCCTGCCCTTCTGTCTAAGACGCGTAGGGTCCACGCACCCCAAGTCCTTCCTGTTCACATTAGAACCTAGAGACAACCTTAGTCTCCCAGCCACAGAAAGACACACAAATCATAGCAACAAAGGACTTGAGTGCCAGGCTCCCTCTCTGTGGAAGTCTTCATCTGGGTCACAGCCAGGCTCCTATGTGGCCTGACTTGCTCATTCTCCACCTCCATCGAAAGCGGACTTTTTTATATTAGTTGGCCTTGGGGCCTAGTCCACAGATGCAGGCACTTTTCCATACCGTTCCTCTTCTACAGAACTATCAGGGAAACTAGTGAGGGGACTCCTCTCCATACGGTCAGGGTCAGGACTTGTTCAGACTCATAGTGTGAGGGTGACCAGGCTCTCTCTTGTGATGTCACTGCTAATGATCTGACCTCTGTTTACTCTGTGGCGTTGGCAGTAGGCAGGGACTTAGACATAAACAGTAACCGGAACTTCTGAGGAATTGTGATGTCTCACTGTGCCTCAAATCTCCAGAAATACTGAAAAATAATCCCCCTGCATCGCCCACCCTAACGGAAGAGGGCCAGGCCAGGGATGGAAGGGGAGAACTTTCCCCCGGAAGAGTCAGGCTCCTGAGCCTAAGCCGTTTCAACTGGAACCTGACATATTGATCTTCCCTGGGGTCTGGTGTTATAAGCCCTTACTGGGAAGAAGGCCCCGGAAGCTTCCCTACTTGCAAAATCAGAGCTATTAATGGCCCTAAGTGTGGGGACCACAAAGTCACACTGGGAAGATGACTGTCCATTACATCTCAGCGAATTCAAGGAACGTTCAGAGTCAGTAACACTGCATCCCCCACCTCCAGCAACTTCCAGGCATCAAGAAGGCACAGGGAGGAGAGGGCAGAGTAGGGACAGGGGGCGGAGAGAAGCCTTCCTCCCTTAACTTTTTTTTCCAGGGAGGTGTGTTCAGCCCTAGGCCAGAAAGTCACCTCAGCACGAAGGGACTGACTTATCCTACCCACCAACATGCTTGGGGAAGCAGGGATTCACAACCAGAAAAGCTGACAGACTGGGAGGTTCATGAAGCTTAGCTGCCTCAGGGCTGGCCCCATATCCACCATGACCTTGGCCATAAGAGACAGACAGGAAGAGATTTTGTCCCTCTGAGCAAAGCAGCTCTCACTTAGCTCTTTATGAATGATGTGTTTTTTTAGTACCTTCTGCCAGATGAAATGTTCACCAGGCCCTCTTCTCTCTGGCTATCCATAAGGTGTCATGAGAAAATACTCCTAGTCATGGGAGCCACTGCCCTGCCCCGTCACACAGCCCGGGGACCTGCATTTCCTTTCCCTCAGGTACAATAGCTGCTTGTTTCCCAGGGCCCATGAGTTCAAGTCCATTTTCCTCCGGGTTCTCCTATGACCGCATTGTTTAACACACAGGGACGCACGCTCGCATCTCTCCTCCCTCTGAGCCACGTTTCCCAGGGCAGTCCAGCAAACGCCCTGGGACAGAGATGCCGAGAGGTTAGAACAGGCTTCCAACTTTGTTCTGCAGCTTGGAGACGAGGGTGAGAGAGGACTATGTGGACGCTTCCAGTCCACAGTCCCCCTCCTCGGACAGTCGCTCCTACCAAGTATAAAGTATATTCTCTGTGGTGATAGTACCTGGGTACTTTCCCCTGGGCTCTGAGGCAAGCAAGCATCAGGGTGTAAGTGAGAAGGAGAGTTGGGGAGGGAGGGCAGGAGCTACTGGCCGCCTCCAGGGGCGCCTCAGCGAGGTTCTATAAGGAGCAGATCCTCAGAGGCCACCGCAGGCAAATCAGCATGCCCCTGACGCACTCACTGCTGTCCATTATCTCCAGGATGGAGGGCTATAGGATACAGGAAGGGCAGAGGCCAAGGGGAAGGCACTGGAGCCAGAGAGAGAATGGTCCAAAGCTTGGGACAGGCACGAAGCCTGGAAGAGGTAGAAAGGAAGGGATGAACTTTACACAAAGAAACTAGGATTTCCCAGGCCATTCAGAGCATTTGATTCCTGGACTGAGCTGGGGCTGGCGAGCCCTAGAGTGAGGCTAATATAAATGGAAGGGACTACAGGATAAGCAGACATATTCCTATGCTAGAATGTCATTTTTAGTCACAGCAGGAACTGTGAGTTTGGTACTGATTGGTGGTCATAGCAGGCCAGCAACCTAGAGAGAGCAGTAAGTGTCAAGTCCCTAAGATGGTTTTAGGGCAGCCTAGATCTGGAAGCCAGGAGTCGGCCAAAATAGGATGGGCCAACCCTATAGACTGTCTAAGGTCCCAAGGAAGACACAGGGCTAAGGACCTGAGTATTGGAGGGAGAACCGTGCAGAGATGGAGATGGCATATCTTGCTCATTTTTTCATCCTCCTAAACCTGCCACGGAGCTGAGTTTCTATCAGCTACCCACCCACCATTTGCAGATCTGCGTCAAAGACAAGAACAGCTCCCAGACATTCCAAGATGGAATGTTCGCTCCAAGATTGTCCACATGGCATGAAGACTACCCCAGCCAAGTCACAGATTGTTAGACAGATGGGCCGCAACCCTAGCAGACTGAAGATACAGGTGGACGTGAGGGATTATCTTCACTGGGCAATATAAGAACTGATCAATCTCGGGGGAAGGGCCGAGGTTTGCTGAGGATGAGAAGGAAGAGGATGGTGTGCTGGACGCTGCTGCTCCTTTGGAAAACATACCGAAGCTCTACTGCCCCCAGAAGGCGTTGTGTACACAAAACTGAGAACATCTGATATTACTGGCATGGCTCCACTACAGAAAGGTACAATCTGCCCTTCCCAGAGCCTCATGTGGAAACGGAGCCTGGGAAACATTCTTGATTGACAGCAGAGACCCCGGGCCCACTCTGCATGGTGTGATGAGTTTAGATCTTTTAAAATTGGAAGGAAGAAGTGGAAGGGGGTTGGAACGGCACCTCTCATTCGCCCTGTGTCGGCAGCTCACAGAAGGACGGCAGAGACTGCCCTCCGCACGTGGCAGACTTCTTGCTACTGGATCCGGTACATTGGGTCTGGAGTGCCAGAATGGGGAGGGAGGCAGAAAGATGCTTTGAGTTGACTTGTCCCAAGTACCTGCTGTCACAATTGTGGAAGAGACTCACACAGGAAGACAGGGCAATCATCCCTCTAGTGTGGCAAGAATTGTTTGCTCTATGGTCCCCAGGCCCTGGACAACTCTGCATCTCACATCCTGGAAGAGGGCTTTAGATCTTGTGGGGAAGCACTGACCTGGGTGGCTGGCCTAGTTGCTGGTGGGGGAATAGGGTTGAGGGAAGGAAGCTTGGTGGTGTTTTTTAATTAATGGCAGATCTAGCTGGCAAACCATGAAAACATAAGGAGGGTAGGCAACAGAAGCAGAACCAACTTAGGAAGGAGCAGGGGTGGGGGAATAAATGGGCATAGGTAGGAAAAAAAACCAAGAGGACTAGGCAATACACAGTAAACTTGGATTCCTGCCTGGCACTTGATTCCATCACCCAAAGCTTGTGTCTTTACAAAGCTCATGTCTTCCTAGAGCTTGCTTCTGCAGGTACCAGTGTGCCCTGGCTTTTAGCCTTTGTAATATCCTAGGCATTCTGTCCTCAGATCACAACTCATGGAAAAATTCAAGCTCAGAGGACCAGGAAAGGATCCCTGGTGTCCCTCGCCTAGTTCTCTGGCTTGAGGCCCGCCCTCTACAGTAGAGCCCTTTGACCAACAACATGAGGACTGAAGGGTGACATTGTTAGCAGGCGCCCAGCTCCTGACCCCAAAGGAGAGGTCTCTCTCTACACCAAATACTGAGAAGCTGAGTTTCTGAGTCAAGGAAATCGTCAGTCCCTGACACCCAGTGAGACTCCAGGTCCTGGAGCCTGCTTCACTCACAGACATGCTTGCTTATTCTCACTGAGCAGAACATATGCTAGCTGGTGGAATGGCGCTGGGTCCCCCCCATGCAGCATGCAAGGCTAGCATGCAGCGTGTGCTCACCCTTTCAGGGGACTGTGGCACCATCAGGTCCAGGAGCCAGCTGTTCCCACTATAGTATGTCTTCTAGAGCTATCTATATGCTCAGAGATGTCAGGTCCAGCAAGACTCGGGTGGCCACAATAGGTAATCTACACACGAGACTCCTTCCAAGCCAGTCTCCTAAGTAGGGGCATGCATTACGTGAAAGGAGGGGGCATGGTCACCTCCTCTAGCCACCTTCCTTCCCAGTCTGGCTTCTCCACTGAAAGGGTGAGCCTGGAGCATGCTTTCAGCCTGAGTCACTGTCTCTTGCTGGGCTCTGGCCAGCATGGGCTCCACCTGCACTGCCCCATGCCGTGCCCATTACCTCTGTTGGTGGTACAATACCTGCGGTTGGAGTAGCTTCAGATACAGCACCCAAGATGGCCAGAGAGAGAGGGAGAGAGAGGGAGGGAGGGGGAAGAGGATGAGAGGGAAGAGAAAACATAGGTGAAACCACAGAAGAAAGTAGAGAGGGTCTGGCTCAAACCTGACTCCAGCGCTATTACTATGGTACTCTTATTACTAAGTGGTGCTCTGGGAGTCATGCTCAACCCCGCTGGAGTTGGGTGGGTTCATTATTATTCGTCTGGGGCTTAGAGATCTTTCTGATACATCACATCTCAAATTCAAGGATTTGCCATATAAGAGGTGGCTGCAGGCACAGGTCAGGCAAAATGTTGTATTTACAGCTCCTTTTCCAAGGGTGTGTCCCATGCTGGCTGGGATAAGTGACCCCCTAAGATGCTAGGTGGTGTACGAGGAACTGGCTAGGCTCAAAGATAGCCTCTGCACCTTCACAGTTAGTGCTGGGCAATAGCGGGGGAGGGGTCATCTGTAGTGACATTACATTTGTATTATAATAAATAGAGCTTACCTGAAGATCAGAGAGTAAAACAGCCTTACAGACCAGGCAATGGTGACACACACTTTTAATCCCAGTCACACTAGTTTGCCACAAAAACCAGGCGGTAGTAGTGCACGCCTTTCATCCCAGGACTAGAGAGGAATATAAAATGGGAGGAGACAGCTCTCAGACACAGTCTCATTCTGAGATTCCTGGAGGCAGGATCGCCATTTTGGACTGAGGTAGAGGTAAGAGCCAGTGGCTGGCTGTTTTGCTTTTCTGACCTTCAGGTTGAACCCCATTATCTGTCTCTGGGTTTTTATTAATTGTGCTACAGCCACCCCCATCTCAGACTTTCAAAGTATATTGGAGCTCTGGAAGCACCTGGCCTGGTTCCCCACGACCTCAATCTCCCCTAGCAATTCTACTTCATGAAAATAGGAGCCAAATATGACCAAGAGTTCTGGAACAAATCTCTAAAGAGTTCCACAAATTTCAAAACATCTCTGTTTTCTTGCTCCCTGAAGTTGCAGGATTCTCCCCATCATGGTCACTGAAGTTGGGCAAAGGCTTTGTCTTCTGTCTTGTGCTGGGCAGAGAGGCTTTCTGCATCTCTAGAACTATAGAGAATGTGCCATAGCCTGGCAGTCTCTGGCAACAGATCCAACCAGATACTTACCTGAAGTCCACCAGCACTAACCAACTTCCTGTGTGTCAGGAGGCTGGAAGAGGACACCAGGATTGGGAGGAGACCAGAGAGGGACACTGGGGATCTGCAGTCCTCTAGCTTCTGCTAGGTGCTGGCCTCCTGGCCAGAGGAACTCAGGGCTGCTGAGGCAGCATGGCCTGGTGGCCCCCTTGGGAAGCACAATGCTTGCCTTCGATCAGAAGACCCTATCTGGACAGGGACCAGACCACAGGACCAGAGCCTCTCGGGAGGCAAGTATGAGTCTGGATCATGCAGCAATCGCAGGCATATTACCTCTTTTTTGATCTCTCCCTTGCATATTAAATCCCCAAAACTTCCTGCCCAAGGCAGCACCTTCATTAGGGCAGAAAGAACCAGACATTCTTGGTAGATGTCTCTAGACTTTATGAAATTTTATTACCTTTATGTCCCTTGCTTCTAGTGCAGTGTCCGACGTGGTACATGTGGGTGGGTGCTCAAGAAATGGTTGTTGCATAGACCACTGTACCTCTGGAAAGGCAACGAGTGGGTCCCCACCATTTTACAAGGAGCTGCCAAAGTTTTAAGGCATCTACAGGTTATGCTGAAGCCAGCATACATGCAAGTGAGCCAAGAGCGCCCTCTAGTGTACAATTAAGTCAGGTGCAGCTCTGGAGAGGGATCTTAGTGGTGGGGACTTGCCATGACTTAGGGTATCTGTTCACTTGTTCACTGTGAAGCTGGCTTGGCAAAGGGTTGTCCCAGCTTCTACTTCTCTGCGGCCAGACACCTCACCTTATTCAGGCTGCAAAGGGAGGGTGTATTTCCAGATCTACTCTTAATCTAGTAAAGCAACTTTGATCACTGCCCTTCGTCCTGTCTCCTTGGCCCTTGGCAGGATGTCCGCAAAGCCCTAAGGAAGGACTCTCAGTTACATTCTTGCCACCCTCAGTGGATGAGCTGTTTGCCTCTTCGGAGTTTATCAGAACAGTTATTTCTCATGTTTCCCCTGACCTCTTCCTACGTCCTTCCTTATTCCCCTACGAGGACAGACAGTTGACGCTAAGTAGCTGAGCAAGTCATGGCAAAGTGGAGGGCAAGGTCTGCCTGCATGTCTAAGAGTGATGACTTTTCCAGATACAATACTGGTACCCATTTCTCAGCAACCAAGACAGGCCACCTCTTGCGGTGGGCGGGGCTGAAGATTTGGGGCCTCACTTCCTCTCCATCCTGGAAGGCCAAACCCAGCTTCTGGTGTTTCTCTAGGGTCTTTCCCTCCAAGGGCTGTTACCATGGACCTACCTTCATTCGGAGGTGCTGGGGTCTCCTCTGTGGCTGCTTCTCCAGAGCCCACCTGCGTCCTGGCACTGAGGGAGAAGCGGTAGCGGGACACAGGGTCTGCCCTCTGCACTGAGAACTTAGTCTGGTTGGGAGAGAAGTTTTCCACCAGCTGCTTTCCCAGTTTGGTTCCATTAACTGGAGAGAGAGGCAAGTGGAAGGTTTAGTACCTGCATGGGTTCTAGAAGCGGTGGCCTGAGAAGTTTCTGGCAGGGGACTGGGCACAGGCTCCCTCCCCATGGAAGCACTGAGGTACTTCCATTGTCCCTGAGTCCCTGTCTCTAGCTTTCTGAAAGTCACGTGGTCAGTTCTGAAAGACCCGTTTACACTTCCCAAGCCCTCTGACAAGGTCAAATCTCTGGAATTCTTCTGTTCAAACAGGACTGGGAAAAGTTCCCAGGGCTTTTGAATGCTATTGCCCCATTTGTAAAAGGCCACTTTCTTCAAAAAGGTCAGTCCAGAGATCAATCAGAACAACAGGGAGGGCCCAGGGAGGGCCCCCCCGTGGTTGGTTGTTAAAGTGTCAACAATACGTCACCTGGCCCTTTGAGCTTCCCAGCGAGGGGCAGCACTGTCTACAGGCTAACAATCTTGAAGTGTGGAGACATTCCTGTTCCACCTGGAGATCCTGAGCTCCGTGGTAAGGACTTCCTGGCCCAGGCCCCCAGTTCAAATCATCCCACAGTAGTCTGCCAGACTACCTTACCAAAGTAGGCCTGCTTACAGTGTCTCTGAGCATCCTGGGATGCCTGCTTACAGTGTCTCTGAGCATCCTTGGATGCCTGCTTACAGTGTCTCTGAGCATCCTGGGATGCCTGTGCACACACTGTCTGCCCATAAGATGAAAGTGCCGGTGGGGGAGGGACTCTCTTCCTTAGATTTGTCGATGCTGAAGACTACAAGCTCTCTGAGGGTTGGGATGGTCTCTCTCAATGGACCAGAGGATGCTTTGTCTCCCTCCTGCAGAAGGAGCTGTGTAAGAAGAGCAGGGATTGGTCCTTGCCTGCCCCCTTTAATGACCAGGAACTTTTCCTTGGTACTATTCCCTATGCCATGCCTTCTGCACCCATCCAATGGATGGAGGCTTCCAATCTCCAGCCCGTAAGAAAATGGTGAGAAAGGGTTTGCGATTACATCTGATTGAGGAAAAAAAAAAAGCAAAAGGGCAGAACATACAGGCCACGTATTTGAGAGTGTATCCGATCAGGATTCCATTGGGGTGCTCCGGGTGATCCCACTCCAGGTTGATGGTCTCCAGGTTGGGCTGTCGGACTCTGAAACGCCTCGGGGCACTGGGTACTTGGGTAAGGAGGAGGGAGCCAGGAGATGAGGGCAGGGAGGATGAGGAGAACACAGAAAACAAAACACAGGCATGAAGGCATGACCTCAGGTATCCTGAGCTGGACCACTGCTGAAACAGGCCCTAGAACCTTGAGGGCAGAGCCTACTGCCTGCCTGGCAGGTATTTTCACCTGGTATGAAGCCAAGGGGGCTCGGATACTGTTGATGAGGTGGGGGAAGACGTCAAATGAGTTTTCCTTTAGCAACTACCCTGGACTTAGCACACACTAGGCTGCTTCAACCCTGCAAATATAACTCCAAATCATAGAGCCGCTCCCAGGCAGGGAGCCAACCATAACTGTCTGGTGGCAAGGGTGTAGTTCTCAGTCCCCAGCCAAGGGCTCTCGCCACTGGGTGCAGCAGCAGGCTCCAGCTTCTGAGCTGGGAAATATGGGTTCTCTGGGGGAGGAGAGAGAGACTCAGGATGGAGCACCCGGAAAAGGGTGGGGGTGAGGGGGAGAGGTTGATGACGGGAACCAAACTGAGGAAGGAGAGACAGGGATAAAGAAAACAAGAGGGAAGAACAAGAGAAGAGAAGAAGAAAAATGGAACCAGTTAAGGAGGGAGGGAGGCGAAACAGAAGGCAAAGCTCACGCTAAGTGGATAAAAGAAGCTATGGGGAACCAGGATGTGACTAGAACTTTGTAGATGTCTGAGCCACAGGGTTAGCTCAAACCATAAACCCACACGAGGGCGGATGACACTTGGCAGTACTCCGTACACACAGGCCAACTTCCCGGGAGTGTTTCTTGATGCCGAGGGGAGGCTTATGCAAGTCTTGGGTGCTGGTATGCAGGACATCGAGGTGGCCAGATGCACGTGTGACCTTCGCCTCAGAGAAGGTGCTGGGGTCAGTCTGAACATCCTGTGTCTGGAACGCATTGGCACACCACACGGATCTCTTCAGACACAAGTTTCGGTAAGGATGGGCCACCTTGGTGATGGTCATCAGCTTGCTGAGGTCACCCCGGCTGTCATGCCAAACCATGCTGGCGCTGCTCCACGCTCACCGGTGACACTACCCTCATCCTACCCCACCTTGAAGGGCTGCAGGTCAGACCTACCTCCTTCCGGGGTGGTGAATTCCTTCGTCTCACTGCGAGGCCCATCACCTCTCCCGTTGACCACAACCATCTCCAGCTTGTAGTTACTGTAGGGGAAGAGACGAGCCACCACGCCCCGGGGGCGGTCACCAGGGAAGCTGGCCTGCTGTCTCTTCTGAGACACCCACAGGTTCTTCAGCAAGCTGCTTTCCCTCCAGTAGTAAGCCTTTGAGACAGAGGCAGGCTGGTGAGGAGCCAGGCAGCAAGGCCAGGTTAGTGGTTAGTGGTGGTAGTGACTGGTCCTCCCTTTGCTTACTACAGTGTCCCAGTCTCAAAAGACCTCATCCGCCCCATGCAGGCTGGGGGGGGGGGGGCAGCCTTACAGTCCTCACTCACTAGCCACTCATGAAGAGAATGATGCTGAACCTGAAACAGGAGTGTGGTTTCACTCATTTTTGGAGCCATGCCACCTCTATGTCCCAGCCGGGTAACGTGCTGCACGGGGAGAGTCCAGGCCAGAACCACAAATGCGAATCAGGGATCCTGGTGCCGAAAACTCAAAGGCCACCTCAGTTTCAGTTGGATTAGTACAGTGTAGGGAGGCTGCAGGTGGGCATGCAAGGAGCAGGCTGTTTCCAACAGTCAGAGTACGGGCAGCAGTTGGTTTAATTCTCCGAAGCCAAATGATTTCTGTATGGTTGAAGATCTTTAGAGACGGCAGACACATGTCCAGGTAAGTTGGGGCACAGGGCTGTGCAGCAGCAGAGCTTGGATGGGAAGGGTGGCCTCGGAGGGTGGCAGAGGCGAAGGGTATAATGAAGGTCGTATTAGCAGTGGGTGAGAAACCACAGGGCAGTTTGCCCCAGCAGCGTCACCAGTGGAGTGGCGAGGAAGTCCAGACTTGCGGAGCTTTGGTAAGTACTTCAGTAAGAAAACTTTCCAGGTTGGTAGGTTAAGGGTTAAAAGTTAACGGTTGGGGAGGAGCTAGGTCAGGGACACTCGGCCTTCTTTTCTTTAGTTCACAGCCAAGTTCCTTTCCCAATAAGGGACTGACCCCTTCTGTCTGTCCCCAGCTGTCCATCAGCCAACTCTTGATGACCTCAGAAGTCACAGACCCAGCGGAACCCATGGCTACACTGTTCTCACTGCCAGCCGGCTGAAAGGCAGCTATCCTCCTGAGGGAAAACCCTACCATTGCTCCCCCAACCTCAGCCCAGCCCTCTGAGGACACACTACCTGACAGAAACTGCTCCCAGACCGAAAGCACAAGGCCAGGGCTTTCGGAATCTGTGTCCGGTAGCAGAGTTGGCTGCGGCCAAAGGGAGACAGCTTAGAGCCCTTCAGTGGCTTTTCCTGTTAGTGTGGCTTTCTGGAACCAGGTCAGGGAAGCAAACAGCTCAGCAGGGGTCTCTGAGGGAAAGGTTGTAGCTCAGAGGTGCTTCAGTGAGGCACACGAAGATACACGTTTGTTCAAACGTGCACACCAAACACATGTGTTCTACAGTACCAGCTCAAAGCCAGCACTCTCCTAAGGAGTTCTAGCTGAACTGGACCTTCAGTACACCACGTGTGTTCATGCAGTCATGAGCTGTGTGATGCTCTTCCCAGCAAGGGACCGTGAATAAGATTCTTTCACCTAGTGATGGTGCTGTAGCCATCATGATGTCACATTACCCTATATGTGTAGTGATGCTGCATAAACAGGTCTACTGGGCTGCCAATGACAAAATCAAAGCAATATGATTGGACTGCTCAGTAAGGAACATCACCAGGTTACTGCTTTACACATTTATAATAAATATTCTCTACGCTTCGTATTTACTCAGTACTCTCATTTTCCTGTGTAGTGCCGGGAATTGAACCCAGGTTCATGAATGTGAGGCGAGCCCTCTACCACTGAGCTACGCCCCTAGGCCTAACTTTATACTTTATCTCATTTTAAAATGCAGCCTACTGTAAAAACAGTTTTCAGTGTTACATTGGCAACGGCCTCACACAGCCTAAGCTTGCTGTGTGTGTTGACCGCAGTAAGCAGCCATGCTGAGGCACTGGCTTATGTCACCTAGGTTTGTCTCAGTACACACCACGATGCTGGCACAATGACAAAATTGTCTAACCATGCATTTCCCAGAATATGCCCCTGTTGCTAGGTGAAACATGAACATTTGAATAATATACATAATTATATGTATGCATCATATGCGCCCCACTGGGTAATTTTGAACTCCAGAAAGCATCTTGAATCAACTTTAGACCCATGAGCGTTCCTAGAGTCCCTCCCAGATCCCCTACACACGTGGCTGCTGCCCCGTGCCCTGGTTAGCGAGCAGGTGGTTAGGCGGGGCTGGGGGCTGGCCTCCTCACTCGGTACTCTCTGAGCTGGCCTTGGACCGTGTCAGAGTAGACCCGGTTCCACTGAAGGCTGATGGCTGTGCTGTTCAAGACTCGGATTTTAACTTCAGTGGGTGCAGCTCTGGGATCTGCAATACGTAGGGACAGAGAGCTGGTTATACAGGCGAGGCTGGTGCTCGGATTCTCGCATCCCCTCTGATGTATTCTGATGGCCTATTCCTCTACTTTACTGCAGATGGGCCACTCCAGACAACAGGGACGTCTCAGGACAAGAGGGTGACAATCCAGGCGACCAGAACGAGCATTTGTGGCACTCGGGTGCTGGGCATCTACCTTCCCTTTCATTCTTTAGCTGCTCCCGCTGCTCTGCAGCCTAAGACGCTGCTCTCTTAGCAGCCAAGTACCCTTTCCTCAGGTCTCTTGAGGAGCTTGGCCAATAGGAGGCGCCAACATGAGGGGCCAAGGTGAGAGTAAAGTGGGCATGGCCATTGCCTCCCCTGGCTTTCTCTGCAGGGCTGCAGCCTGACACTGCTGTGCCCCTCTGCCCACAGCCACAGCTCCTAGGGCGATGCCCACAAGTGGTGTTAATTCACGTGTTCCCCTGCCCCTTTGAGGTTCAATGGGAAATCACAGGTTCCGGGTGCCTTCAAGAGGCCCAGAGACCTTAGTGTTTTCCTCCAATACTCTTCATATATTTTCAGTAATCAATTTGGCATACACCAACAGAAACACTATCTGCAGACAGGAGGTGCCCCAGTTTTGTTCAGAAAAGAAGCATTGCTCTGGACCCCTGCTCCACAACCAGAACAAAGCTGCCTCAGTGATGCACAGGTCCCAGGGTGGACAGATGCAGTGGAAACTATGGGGTCATCCAGGGAGCAGGAAATCACACTTACTGACAGACTCCTGTAGGGAATCATCTTCCACCATAGAGGTGGGGCTGGGATAGGCCCCTCTGCTAATTCCCAGTGGACCCAATCCATGACTGCTCCTGGGCCTTGGTCCTCCCTGCATCCCACGTCACCATCCCTGGACCAGTGACCACATGTGGAGCCCAGTCTTGCCTCCTGCATTCACGCCTACTAAGATCTGCCCTGGCCCCTCCCTCTGCTCACCCCACCACTGCCTTCATCTCTTCTTGGATCAGATACACACCCAGCTGTTGAGTCTGTATTTTGCTCAGGAGCTGTGGGGCTGACGATGCACTATCACAGAGGCCGTGCATACGCTTTCACATAGAGGTCTAGAATGTTGGTTTGCTCATACTCGGCCCCCTAAGAAAATCCAATTGCACATTCAATTCCAAGGACTGGGAGCAGTTCTGGAATGCTGGGAGATGTGGTGGGTCAGGAAGACACTGCCTACCGATCCCCTGCTGTGGGAGTCTATCCTATGCCCATCTTCCTTGGAGCATCTAAACAGCCCTTTTGAACAGTAGTTCTGATGCCTTCCTTGGTGCCAGCAAGATTTAGCAGTAAAGCAACCTGTATGGGGACCTGGAGAACTGGGTTCTATTTTCAAGTGTGACCATTTGTTTGAAATCCTGGACAGGGCTGTTCTAGACTCAGTTTTTACAGCTGTAAAGCTTCAGTTCTGGGCTAAGTGGGGATGTGTTCAAAGACAAGTCTCTCCCTGGTGTTACCAGTGATACATGATCTAGGCCACAGTAGCATAGCCCTGTCTCCATGGCTGCCCTCCCATGACATATCCTGAGTTTCTCGACCCATGAGAGTGGCCACGTAATAGTTGGCAGTGAGGGTCCTGTTAGGGAAGGGAAGTGGGCAGATACTCACAATCTTCTCCTGAGTACCCAATGACGGTGTCAGGCTCGGGACCCTTCCCAAAGTCATTTTCAGCCTGGACTCGGATCTCATAGGGCACGTAGACAGGGGTCTGCCCCACCACGTAGCGAGAGCCCCACACTGTGACATTGTTCCAGGTTTCTCGGGTCTCTCTCCGTCGCCACTTGACAATGTAGCGCAGGTTGGGGCCAAAGGCGGAGGTAGCATTCATGGGCTGTGCAGGGTGAGACAGACAGGCAGACGGGGTAGACGGGGTATTGGCAAAAAAAAAAAAAACCCCACAGTTTGCCCTCTCCATCTGTACCAAACTCTCTACTCTGCTGCCCTGCTACCTGCCAGCTCTGTTCCAGTATAGATGATGGTATCCTGCATCTGCTGAACCCCAAAGAGCCTAACCTCCCAGGAACTGTGATTTTTTATGACAATAGGTTCACCAGAGACTTAATCACTTTGACTACAAGCACCACCTACACTGCAGGTGCACAGGGAACAAATGCTTTACTTAGGGCAAACTTCCTCCTACGACAGAAAGAGCAGGGAGCCAAAGGCTGACAGTCATGATCTCCAGAGTCAGAGAGAGGACCCCCAGCTAATCAAGCTGCTAATAAGCTCAAAATTCCAGAACTCACTTCAGTTCTACCAAATCCGCAAATCAGTCTTGCCGTTCTCCATAGTTTGTTAAAGAGGACTGGAGCCCATTCACCCTAAGGACCTGGCTCAGGAACTAGGCTCCCAGAGCTGGCCACACAGCACCATAGACCAGCTATCCAGATTTCAAGTTCAGTCCAAAGCCGTTGGCCTAGGATGCTGGAGAGGGCCAGGCTTCAGAGAGACAGAGCTGATGGTGACTCTGAGGAGCACTGCATCTCTGACTGTTACCACTTCAGTGACCTAGTTTTCAGCTTTTAGAAGTGGTCTAGAAAAAGTCAGTTTCTAAGCATATATCCCAGTTATAGTTTGGAAAGTGTAGTCAGGGAGCCAGGGTGAAGAGGGGAACTGACAGTCCCAGCCCGAAGGAAGCCTCTCAGCTCATCTAGCCCAGGCTGTAGAAAGACCTGGACTTTGTAATGGTCCAGTGCCTCCGACAGACACCACACAGAGCCAGTACACGCTACACTCAGCATCGACGTTCTGCATGTCTCTCTTTCCTGAAGACCCTCCTTCAACATCAGAACATCTATTTTGGTGGCTTTCTCGATGAATTGTGCTAAACTGGCAGTCTGTGGAACTGGATGACCTCCGCTCCCATCTCTGTTCTGAACTCCTGCTCCCAGGACGTTGTCCTGTTTGGTTTCTGAATGCCCAGCTCTGAGACTAGCTTGTTTCTCAAGGTCAGTGGTCCCAATCAGTTACATAGTCTGTAACATACCATGGCCCCAGAGGGCAAGGAATGGGGGCTCCTGGGTGCCTACTGCTAGGTGAGCGTGGGGTAGGGAGGTCCTCTTACCGTCCATGTGATCTCCATATTATTCTTTCTTGTCCCTTCTCCCTTCACATCGCTGGGATTGGACTCAGGAGCTAGAACCCAAACAGATAAAGCTGAAGTCAAACCCGAACCTGATCAGGGCACCCCGTTGACTGCCCACCTAGCTGCCCTCTGGTGGACTCTGGCTCTTCACAGCTCCCGACTCTCTTTTACCTCTCATGCATGATACATCTTCCTAGCTAAGATTTAAACCCCCAAAGTAGACCTAGTTTCTTTAATCCTCTGTCAGTTAACCCCTATTATAGACCTTTCCACACTGTGGGTGGCCATTGTGCTAACTCCATGTGCTGTTCCCTTCACAGACCAGCCGCCAGTATGTTTTGTGACACGCTGGCTTATCCTGGTATTTAATATTTTGGGGCAAGCATTTCTGCCTCCATGAGCTGGTGTGATCTCATAAACTTAAACATTATTAGGAAGAGAAATCCAACATAACCCCAGATTATCTATCTTTATGTGCGCCTCTGCCACCACTCTGCCCCTTCCAGCCGATAATAAAGAATCATTAACAGTAATAAAAATGTCAGTTAAGATTAATTATGTGCTTATCACACGACAGGCACCACAGTAAGTGCATGGCATGCATTTTCTTTTTTCTTTCATGTGCATCGGTGTGTGCACATGTGTGGAGGCCGGGAGTCAACACTGGGTGTCGTCCTTAATCACTCTCCACTTTAGCTTTTGAGACAGGGTCTCTCGCTGTACCTGGAGATCAGTGATTCAGCTCCAGTGGCTGACCAGCAAGCCCCAGGCATCCTCCTGTCCCCACTTCCCCAGTGCTGGCATTACAGATGAGTGCCACCATGCCCATAGGTTCTGGGGATTGGATTTAGGTCTTCATGCTTCACGACAAGCAGTATACAAACTGAACTATCCAGGAAGACGTATTTTCTTCTTAAAATCTTTATCTATCTATCTATCTATCTATCTATCTATCTATCTATCTATCTATCTATCTATCTATCATCATCATCTATCTACCTACCTACCTATCTGGTGGTGTATGTGTGAGTTCACATGTACCATAGCTCATGTGCGAAGGCCAGAGGAGAACTTTGGGGAGTCAGTCATCTCCAACCACCATTTGGTAGCAGGGATCAAACTCAGGTCACCAGACTTGGCAGCTGGTGCCACACCCTAAGCTATCTCGCTGGCTTTTTTTAGCAGGTGTCCTCACCATTGCCCTGAGAAGTCTGTGTTATTGTGTAAGGTGAAGACAGGCCTGGGACAGGCAAGTGACCTGTCTAAGTTCCCGTGGCTGGGAGCTGGGAGGGGTTCAGTGCACACAGGGCCCCTGGAGCTCAAGTACTCACGGGCCCCACTGGTTCTGTAGCGCTCAGACGGAAGGCTGGGGTGGCTGCTCCCAACCTCGTTGACAGCGATGACTCGGAACTGGTAGTTGACATATGGGGACAGTTGGAGGACAGCAGAGTTGACACTGCCTGGGAACTTGGAGTGGTCGTGCCAGACCCCCGGTTGGAACTGGTCCTCTTCAAACTGGATGACGTAGTCTGAGTGGACAAGGAGGACAGGGCTGTTCTGGGAGTCACAAAGCCCTGCTTTAGAAGCACATCCTTCTCGGCTTCCGTTTATCTCCACCATCACCCCAGGACAGACAGTGGCCCGTGAAGAAGTCTTCCCAAGATATGGGAGGGAATCAGGGCCTCCGTGCATGTGTCCTGAGGCCGGGTGGGAGCAGACTCCGAGGGGCCCAAGTCCAAGGCTGTTATGTCTCCAGCTCTCTCTGGCTTTGGACCACAGGGCCCTGGGCTGACCTGTGATGGGGCTGTTGTTATCATCCCCTGGGATCCAGGTCAGCCTCACGCTCCTCTCAGCCAGGTCAGTGAGCTCCAGGTCCCTTGGTCGGTCTGGTCGTCCTGGCAGCAGAGGGAAAAGATGTTACTCTGAGCTTGTGAGTGAGAGTCAGTCCCTCTCCAGGGTGGGTAGTGCTCATCCTTACAGGTCCCTAAGGGAGTCAGGTCTCTACTGCCAGCAGATCAAATCCCAACCTACTCTGGAGGGCTAATGCAGGGACACCCCACTTCCCTCCAGGAGACAAGGAAGAACCAAGAATCCTACAGACTGTGGAACAAGAAAATAAAGGAGCATCAGGTGGGGCGGAGGGAACAGGGGCCGAGTCTTCCTGTTTCTTCAGCTCCTTTAGAACATGCACTTTGGGAAAGGCTGTTGCTCCCATAAGAGAGACTGCAGGGAGGTGTGGAACATCTCATTTCTCAGGATTGTTTCTCTGGCTGCCAGGACCCTCAGGACCAGAGCCCAGGAGAGCGCTGCAGTACTGAGCAGGGCAGACAGATGAGGACAGTGGGGAGGGTACAGAGGAAGACCAGGCACATCAGGAGGAGACTTAGTTTGGATTCAGTGAGGGAATAGAACGGAGGGGCCCAGAGGCATCCTCACAGGAGTAAGGGAAATGCCTTTGGGGGAGGGTGGTTTCTACTCTCCTGGCTTTGGAAGGGAGCCATCCAGCCACAGAATACAGGTAGACAAGTTCCCCCACATCTTACCTCCTGAACCAGCTATTATGTTTTGGGTGGTTTGGGAGGACCTAGACAGTGAGTCTCTTAAGTTCGTATTAGTGGTGTGCGCATGTGTGTGTGTGTGTGTGTGTGTGTGTGTGTGTGTGTGTGTGTGTTGGGGGAGGGAGGACCTAGATGAATAGCGGTAAGTGTGTGGTGGTCTATAAATTGATGAGCCTGTAAGGGATAATCTAAGGAAGCAGCCTTCCTGACTGGCCATTAGGCACTTCTGAGGTGTAGCGAGGGGCAGACAGCAGGAACCTCAAGGGAGGGCTAAGTGGAGCCAGAGGAAAGGAGATAAATTGCAGACCAGACTTCAGAGTCAGTCCAGCCTGTAGGAGGAGCCCAGGGCAGGGTTGTGAGATGGTCCGGGGAGGCAGGTGGCTATGGATTCCTGAGGGCCAGGGTCACGTGGGGCAGGCAGAGTGTTGTCCACCGGTTTGTAATGTGCAGTCGTCTCCTGAGACAAGAACCCACCCCTGGGCACCAGAGCTCCCATTAGTACAAATTACCTTTGGGCAGGTCAGCAAAACTGTTAGTTGGAGTGGCCTGATCAGCTGTAACAGTAAGACGGGTTATCCAGGTTAGCAGGTTAGCAGGGTTAAAGGGTCCTAGAAGGATGAGGCTTTCACAGCTGTCCCTGTGCTGGGGGCCCCAAGCTCGGCTACGTTCTCCCTTCCACGGACGGTCCCACCTCCCAGGTGACTCCTTGGGTTTTTTCACGGCCTAAGAGTGGTGTCTCTGGAGTCTTCCTGTCCAGATATATTGGCACGTCTGGGCCGTTCATGGCCAGCGAGCTGTGACCTCCACTGCAGGAGTTCAGAGAGAGAAAGCAGAGGACCTGCTTCACTGGAAAGGCGTAGCCGCCTCCCCTTCTGTTTAGGGTGCTTTGGTATTTGCAGTCCAGCCTGGACATCTGGACAAGAAGGGGTAGTGTCATTTTGTTCAGTGTGTGGCACAATGTGAAATGCCACTAAAACCCAGGAGCAGCATGGGAGGAGAAGGAAGCTGGAGGAAGTATTGGAAACAGGCACATACACACACACACACACCGCATATACACCACACACATATACCACACCACATATACATACATACACATGCACACCACACACATACACATACCAAACACATACCACATACATGCTATACACACATGCATACACATATGCACCACACCACACAATACCACACACATATACCATACCACATATACACACATACGCACCCATACACATACATACACATACCAAAACATACCACCTACCACATACATGCTATACACACATGTACACATACACACACACCACATACATGCTATACACACATACACACACACTGAACACATACACACATCACACCCCCCCAAACACATACACAGACCACAAGCATCACGTAAACAACACACACCACACACAATACCACATACACACCATACACACCACATACACACCACATCCCCGACACCAAATACATACATAGACCACAAACATCACATATAAAACACACACACACGGTCCAGCATTGGTGTGGGCTGGCTTTAGTCAGCTTGGCAGTGTGGAAAGCATTGTAAGAGAGAGCAGAAGAGGCAGAAGTAACTCTGCTTTCTGCTATTCTACACCTTTCAGCTGGGGTTGGGAGGTCAAGAACTTCACTCAGGCAACAGAACTCCAAATTGTCCTCCTCAGCTGATTGGAGAGTGGCAGCTTCCTAATCCAGAGACCTGAGGAGGTCATGACCCCGACTGCCGCTTACTGGGCATTGCCCTGGGGCCCACCCAGCACTCACAGCTGCTCTGGCTGCTGGGAAGCAGGGAGAAGGGTGGTTAGTGCTGACGCAGGTGGCAGCCGTTACCTAGAACAGTGAGGTAGGCCTTGGCCAGGTCTTGGTCCAGCTCGGTGCTGGCCATGCACGTGTAACTGCCTTGGTCCCGCTCTGCCACACCAAAGATGGTCAGGGAGTCATCTTCCTTCTTCATCCTGCAAGGTGCCGGACTGCGGTTAGCAGGAGGGTGGCTCCCCTATGGTGCATATCTGTGCCAGACTGCGGTTAGCAGGAGGGTGGAGTTAGCAGGAGGGTAGCTCCCCTATGGTACATATCTGCTACTCTCTTCCCGCAAGGGGACAGTGAGAAGATAAAGGAGGTGGCAGGGCCCGGGGAGAGCTACAACTCCTTGGAGGGGTGTGAGGTGCCATCTCAACACTCTGACTGGATGCAGGAGAAGAGAAAGCAGAGGGGATGCTCCTCAGCATCCACACGGCACCATGCATCTCTGAAACTTTCTCGTGTTGCACACACTTCCCAAATTAGGGCACCATCACCCCGACACACCTAAGACAGGCTGGTGTTGTTTCTCTTCCCCTACACATGTTTTGTCCTGTGTATCAGTTTGGATGGACCTGTGTCCACCAGAGGGAGGGGCATCCCAGAGAAATGCAAGATTATAGTAGGACGGTCAGCACCAATGGGTGCTGGATGCCCGTGCACTCATGCAGGGTGCAGCCCTGCATGAAGCTGGGTGAGACTGGGAGTGGATGATGCCTTACTGCCTAGAAGAGAGATAGCAAAGAGAGTCCCAGGGAGGGGAATAGGGATCAGTGGCTCTCTATCCTAGCTGCCCGTTACAAAACACCCAGGGCACCTTCCAATACCATCAGCGCCCTTACACAAATAAAGCCCGAACTGGTGTGGGAGGGGTAGGCGGGGCACCAGCAAAGCACCCAGAAGACCTAGGAGCTGAGAACCACCAGGCATTGAATGGGATGTGGTAGCTGGGGTCAGACCCGCCCTCTACTGGGGAAGAAGGGTACTACAAGCAGAGCTGAGAGGATTGGAATGTGGATGGCAGAAGAGAGGGGGTAGGGAGGAAAATGAGATATAAAAGCAGGGAGGAAGAAAAGTGAGAGGGGGTGAAGGAGAGAGCGACAGGTAGAGAAGAGAGAAGAAGAGTGGTTCCTGAGGCTGCCCCAGAGGAAAGGGCCACCAAGGCCATCACCACTAGTAGCTCCCTAGTGGCAGGCATGACCCTGAAAGGAAGAGCAAACGTCCTCTTCAATGTGCGTCAGGAATTGAGATGAGATCAGACACCTGTTCCCAATGTATAGCGGTTCATCGTCCTTCAGCCAGGAGACCGTGAGCTTCAAGGAGGGGTCATGCTTCACGCGACATTCCAGCTGCACCGTCGTGCCCCTCTTGACCACCTGGTCCTCGGGCATCCTGTAGATCCTGGTGGGGTCTGTGACAACAATTGGAAAGCTGGCATGGACCCCTCTTCTGCCCACCAGCCCCAATGTGGCCATGTAGTGAGACACGCCTGACTTTGAGGTGTCAGACACAGTACAGCCAGCTGGAAGAGGTTCTGTGTGGGGGGTAATTGAAATCTCCAAAGAGTTCTCAGGCTCAGAAGTCCAGCATGTGTGTGGTGGTGAGGGGAAGCAGGTGAGCTTCTGGATCAGGCTGATAAGGGGCCTCAGTGTTCCCACATTTAGGTTAGCTAGAGCCACTGAGAGGACCTTGGGCAGGGGCGTCTCTGGAGACCTGTGAGCATAGCTTTCTTGCCCGGCCTGAACTTCTACCTGTGAACCCCCTTGCTTACCTTTGACCTCCAGGCGGACTTGATTTTCAGCTTTGCCCAGGATGTTGGTGGCCACACAGGTGTAGATGCCTTGGTCCTCTTTGCGGATCATCTTGATTTCCAGACTGCCATTTTCGTAGACGTGGTAGTTACCACCATCCAGGTTGCTTCCTTGCCCATTCTTAAACCTCACAACAGAGCAGTGAACACAGCATACTGAGAAAGGACTGGCCCAAGGGAGCTAGGAAGCAGCAGAGTCCACGGTGAGGCAGACACATGGAGTCCTGAGTTTTGCAACCTCTGCCTATAACTACTAGCTGGCTCTGGAGAGACACGGCTCCTCACTGAACCATATGGGAGTTCAGCCAGATGGCCAGCTTGGACTGTTTAAGGATCCCTTTAGGGCAGATGGGAGTAAAATAACAAATGCCTTCGCCGGGGAGACCTGGTCTTCTGGGACTTACCATCGGAGTGTTGGAATAGGAGATCCGAAGAATGGACAGTCCAACCGTGTCCGATTGTAAAGGATCACCCTGATGAGCTGGTTCCGGGGAGACAGCATCCGAGGAGGCACATCTGAAAGCCCAGAGGGTCAGTTTGCCATTATGGGTGTGGCGCGCAACCCTTCCCCTCCCTGATGTCACCACAGTATGCTTCCAGCTTCCGGGGACTTTCCAGACATCTGGATACCCGCCTCTTTCTTTTACAAGCCTTGTCTAAGGGAAACTGTCCAAACTACAACCCCTGGGGTCCAGGTGTCCCAGGATCATCGCAAATGCTTTGTAGACCACAGTCATGTTACAATGTCAAAGGATGGGACATCCTTGCTGGAAGGTTTAGGTGAAGAAGGGGTGTATCTATCCATCTGCCTAATCCAAATTAGCTTTTTGCAAAGGGTTTCCCCAAATTATCCCACAGGTTCTGAAGCTGATCCCCTGTAGCTCTGAGACACCTTGTATCTACTGGTTCCCACGGCCCTCTCCTTGCTCAAGAAATGGGTCATGTGGTCACCTGGCTTGGTGGAGTACAAGTCCTCCATTCTCCCCACAAACCCCACCTCCATGCTCCACGCCACCCCAAGTCTGCCCAGTGTGCCTGGGCTCCAGAGAAGAGAATGTACCCAATGGTATCACTACACCCCAGGAAGACCCCACTGCCAGCGGGCAGAGTCGGCTATGAGGGTGTGCTCACCCAACACACTGACGAAGGCATTGGCCAGCAGGTAGCCATGTTCATTGGATGTATTGCATTGGTACACCGCCCTGCTGCTGATCTGAGTGTCCCGGAAGATGATAGTGTCCCCGGCCACCTCACGGTTGGGGTTGGGCGGTGCCGCTACAGGTAAGAAAAATAGGTTTCCCATAAGAAATGGAACCAGGTAGAGTGAGGGGCAAGCAGGGCTCTGGACAGGGTACCAAACATGCTAAGGGTTCTATGGAAGACAGGTAGACCCAGCTTTCAGATTCAGCACCGCAGCACCCTGTGACCTGGGCCCTCCGGGAGTTTGTTTCTCAATCCATCATCTGGCCTGAATCTGAATCTTTGCTTTATCCAAGCAATAGCTGGGGAGCTATGGATGAAGACATGAGCTATGGAAAGACTAACTTTGAAAACAGGAATCGAGCTGCATCTCCAGTCAGCATTATTAGCCATCTGCTTCAGATCCTGGTCTGTGGGACAAGCCATCACCGTCTCATGACAATATCCCAAGACTTTCCACATAGGTACAAGGTGAACGGTGGAAGGCCCAGCAACATCGCTACTATTTTCACTCGATTTATTTAGTTAGTTAATTTTCCAAGACAGGGTCTCGTTATATAGCTCTTGCTGACCTTCAACTTACCATGTGGCCCAGACTGGCCTTAAACACGTGGCAATCTTCCTGCCTTAGCCTCCCTCCCAATCCTTGGGATTACAGACATGAGTAAGTTATTGTCCAGACACCCATTCATTATGATTTTAACCCAATGTACACTGACAAAAATACAGCAACATCCACGTAGCCCAAACATGCCCTTCTCCCATCCTCTGGGCAGAACCTCACTCACAAAAAGCTACCCACTAACCAGAGCTTCAAGTCAACTGAAGTAGCCTACAAGAGAGGCCATTCTTGCCTATATTTCTCCTGATATTACTGGCCTTGGGGAGCTGCAGGCCCTGCTCATATGTCACTCTGAGACTTGGGGCAAATCAATACATCTGGGAGAGCATCATTTCCATCTTCCCTCTGAGAAGGCAAAATGAGGAAAGAGAGAAGGGGCTATAAAACAAAAACTTTCCAGAAAAGTAAAGAACAGCCGCTTGTCTCATTTGCAGCCACTGGAAATATCTGGACTTGGGAGCAAATGCTTTGGCTGAGACCGTGTGTTCACTGGAATTGCTCAGACGTGCAAGGCAAACAGGAGTCTGGCCCTATGGCGCCACTCAACAGACAGAGAATCTGGGGACTCAGCAGAAGGTAAATTAAGGCATGCATAGTCAGTGTCCTATCATCTACCCTGGGACCTACTCCGCAGAAAGGTACCTGGAGCGTGGCACCACCAACCTGAACACCTCCTTAGCCTGGCCAGTTTCCTGAACCCAATTTCCCTGCCAGTCACTTCTCTTAGGCTTCCTGCAGGGGCTGACAGATGACCTCAGGGCCAAGGCTCAGCTGCCAGCTCTGGGCTGCTGCTACAGCACAGTGCTACCAAGTGCACCGCCACTGCCTGCTTCCCCCAAAGTCTACAAGGACGGAAGACTGTGGTCAGAGGGCTGCGGCTACATCTCTGCTCATGGTGGGATAACGAGTCCTCTGGGACAGCCACAGACTGTTCTAGCCCTCTGCAGTCCAATGCAGGCCGCAGTTCCCGCCTCCGGTGGCCTCCTGCAATCCAGAGCCTGCTTTCCTCACCTTTTGGGGTTTAAAGAACACAGACACAGCGCCTAGCCAGCTGCCTCCCCTTCACCTGTCTCCAATTATGCACCTGCTCCTTTCCTTAACTACTTTTAAAATGATTTCTCTACTTAGCATATGAAAATTATGGGACGATATTCTCATGTAAAAAAAAAATGAGCTTGGATCATCTTCCCCCAACTACACTCCCATTCCCCTGCTCCCCTGTTCCCAGCCCCACAACCTCCTTTCTGCTTTCATATCACATAGACTTGTGTTTATATTCAACTATGTGAGATTTTTATCTTTTCCCCCCTCTTATTGCCTTCTCTTATCTCCCCTCCCTTCCTTTTAAATATTCCTCCCCTTTTACAGACTTCTACCTACCTATGTGATCTTCACACATGTATGTATGTAAGTCCAGACTCCACACATGAGAACACACAGAACACCTGTGTGAGTATGGCTTATTTCACTTAGCATGATGCCAAGAGCTGGAATAAAACAGCTGGTTTTATTCTTTATGTCAGGATAAGACACCATCATGTCTCTGTAGTGTTATTCTCCGTCTGCTCGTCTGTGGATGTGCAAAGGGGCTGCTTCTGTCTCCTGGCTACTGTGAACAGTGCAGCAAAAGCACGGGTCTACAAGTATCTCCGTGGTGTGCTGACTCAGATTCCTTTGAGCACATAGGTGATCAGGAACGGTGTCGCTTGATTATAAGGTAGTTTTATTTCTAGTTTTCTAAAGGAATTTTATTTTGTGCGTATCTGCCTGGGTGTATACGTGCCACAGTACAGGTGTAGAGGTCAGAGGGCAACTTCTGGGAGTTGGTTCTCTCCTCCTACCATGTGCTGCTCGGGCTGGGCAGCTGGTGTCTGAATCTTCTGAGCCACCTCACCAGCCAAGTACAAGATGTTAGAAAGGGATGAAGGCTGCTTTATCTGTGATGTGTGTGGGGACAGGTCCACCACCACATGTGTGGTCAGAGGACAACTTTGTGGAGTTGGTTCTCCCCTTCCATTTTTTAAAATATTTATTTATTTATTTATTTACTTATTTATTGTGTATACAATATTCTGTCTGTGTGTATGCCTGCAGGCCAGAAGAGGACACCAGACCCCATTACAGATGGTTGTGAGCCACCATGTGGTTGCTGGGAATTGAACTCAGGACCTTTGGAAGAGCAGGCAATGCTCTTAACCTCTGAGCCATCTCTCCAGCCCCTCTCCTTCCATTTTTATCTGGGTTCTAGGGATGTAACCCAGGCTTGTGCAGCAAGTACCTTCACCTGCTGAGTCACCTCAACAACTCCATTCTCAGGGTGTGTGTGTGTGTGTGTGTGTGTGTGTGTATGTAGACAAAGATCTCAATATGTAACAACTCTGTTCTCAGTGTGTGTGTGTGTGTGTGTGTGTGTGTGTGTGTGTGTACACAAAGATCTCATTATGTAGCCTGAATTGGCTTGGAACTCACTCAGTAGCCCAGGCTGCCCTCAAACTCACAGAGATCCTCCTGCCTCTGCCTCCCGAGTGCGTGCACCACCCCCAGCACCTACTTTAGTTTTCTGAGGAACTTCCACAGCTGATTTCACAGCGACAGCCCCGCTGACAGTGCCGCCAGCAGTGCATATGTGGGTTCCTCCTTCCTCACACTCTAACCTGCATTGTTTTTGTCTCATTCTGGTTGTTGTTTTAATTTGCATCTTCCTGATGGCTGGGGGTGTTAAATGTGGTTTCCATGTATTTGTTGGTCATTCATATTTTTTTTGAGAATTACCTGTTCAGTTAGTTTGCCTGTTTGTTGATTGGATGGGTTGTTTTCCTGGTGCTAAATCTTGGAGTTCTTCACAGAGTTTAGATATTAATCCTGTTAGATGTACAGTTGGTGGATACAGTCCCCCATTATATGTCTGTTTCTCCACTCTGCCTGTCCCCCCCACTCCGTGGTTATGTCTCCACTTGTCTGGTCCCCCTGCCCCATTCTGTGGTTGTCTCTCCACTCTGCTACCTCTACCCCCATTCTGTGGCTGTCTCTCCACTCTGCCTGTCCACCCCACTCTGTGGTTATGTCTCCACTCGGCTGGTCCCCCCACTCTGTGGTTATGTCTCCACTCGGCTGGTCCCCCCACTCTGTGGTAGTCTCTCCATTCTGCTGGTTGTCCCAACACTGTACAGAAGCTTTTATCCTACACACACCCGATCTGTCAGTTCCTGGAATGATTTCCAGAGATGCTGAAAACTTTTGCAGAAGGCTCTTGCCTATGGCCACATCTTCAAAACCAAGAAACACTGTTTTCCTCTAACAGTTTTAGGCTTTACATGAAGATCTTTGAACTATTTTGCATTAAATTTTGTACAAGAGAT
This sequence comes from Microtus ochrogaster, assembly GCF_000317375.1. Classification (NCBI taxonomy): domain Eukaryota; kingdom Metazoa; phylum Chordata; class Mammalia; order Rodentia; family Cricetidae; genus Microtus; species Microtus ochrogaster. The sequence continues at coordinate 23,112,772 of NC_022013.1, forward strand.
GGGTCTAGGATCATTGTTTTACATCCAGTGTCTCCAGGAACATTTGTTAAAGAGGTTGTCTTCTTGACAATGAACGTTTGTGCCAACTTTGTCAAAAATTAGGTGGCTGTGGTTGAGAGTTTATATCAGGGTTGTGTATGCTAATCCATTGGTCTATTTACATTTTGTTTCAGAACCATGCTGTTTTTATTACTATAACTCTGTAGTATAGTTTGAGATCAGGTATAGTGATGTCTCCAGCCCCTCCCCCTCCTATTTGTGATCTTTTTTCCCCACATGACTTTAAAGACTCCCCTCCAATTCTGTCATTAAGATTTAGGTGAGGATGGAGTAGAATTGTAATTGATTTTAGTATTAATATTCATGGTGTTACTCTTGCCAAACCATGAACATGGGAGGTTGAGATGGTTAGTGTTGTACACTTGACAGGTTCTAGAATCCATAGGCGACAAGACTTAAGACATGCCTGTGAGCGAGCATACAGACCAGATGGGTGGAGGTTGGGAAGACCAACTTTAACTGTGAATCCTTCCACAGCTGGGGTTCTGGCCTGAACAAAAAGTAGAAAGAGAGCTGGCAACATTGTTTATCTCTCTGTAGACTGCAAATGCAGCTGCCTCCAGTTCAGACGGTCACGAACTCCCAGCTACGGTGGATCACATCCTCGAACTGTGAACCAAGCAAACCTCCCTAAGATTGCCTCTGTCTGGTCACTGCAGTGACAAGACAAGGAACTACCCCAAAGGTCCTCCCGATTGCTAGGGTCGTCTTTAATGACTTTCTTCAGCGTTCTGAGTTTAGTCGTGGCAGCTTTCACTTTCCTGGTTAGAGTTATCACTGGGGTTTTGTTTTGTTGTTTGTTTGTTTTGGGCTTCATTTTTGTTTTTGTTTATTTTTGCTTCTTTTGTTGTTTGTTTTTCTTTGTTTATTTTTTCATTGTTGGTTTTCTTTCCTTCTCAGCAAGTTTGCTATTAGAATGATTTTTAGCTTGCAAATTGTTTTACTGATAATTGATAACTCTTCCTTCTATGTTTATCAGGGAAACGCGCGCGCCGGCGTGTGTGTGTGTGTGTGTGTGTGTGTGTGTGTGTGTGTGTGTGTGTGTGTGGTGTATGTGTGTGCGTGTGTGTTCTTTTCAAGCTTGATAACAGAGTTAATGAGTCTGGTAGTATCCCTTTCTTTTTTACTTCACGAACAGTTTGAGAAGCACTGGTCTTAGCATTCCTTAAAGTTCTGGTAAATTCTGCAGCAGTGAATTTTGCCTCGTCCAGGCTTTCAGTCTTGTGGCTTCTTTGGGGTTTGTTTAACTTGCTTATACATTCTTGATTTAATTTAGGTAGGTCATATGCATCTAGACTTTATCCATTTCTTCTAGGTTTTTCAAAATATATATCTTTTTCCTAAACATTTTCTAGATTTCATTGAAACCTGTGGTAATGTCCCCCTTTTATATATAACTTTATTAATTTTGGTATCCTCTCTTTCCTTCAGTTCATTTGGACAACAAATTGTCATTCGTTTTTCCAGAGAACCAACTCTTCGTTTCACCGAGTTTCTTTCCTGATTTTTTACTACACCTTTTCATCCTCCACTTCTGGGTTTGAATTGTTCTTATTTCCCCAAGACCTTGAGGTTCACCCTGGGTGATTTAGGTGAGATCTTTCAGAAGAGGAGTCATAGCTACGAGTGTTCCTCTTAGAACGGCCTTTGTTATAGCTCAAAGATTCTGATAAGTTGTGCTTTTTTTCTCATTTGATTTTCAGAATTTATTTTTTTCTCCAAGGTTTCTTCAATGACCCACTGCTCACTCAAGAGCACACTTGTGAGCTCCTGCCCTTTTTCTCTTTATTGATTTCTAGTCATATTTCACTGCACTCTGAAAAGATACAAAAGCTGTTTCAATTACTTTATATTGTTATAACTTTCTTATGGCATAAAATATGATCTAAATGTGATCGACTTTAGTGGAAGTTTCATGGATTGCAGAGATGAATGTGTTTTTGCACTGTTGAGAGGAATGTTCTGTAAATGCCTGCCAAGTCCATGCGATCTTGGGTGTGGATCAACCCTGAAGTTTCTTTACTGACTTCAGGTCTGGATGGCCTATCTATTGCTGAGATGGGATATTATGATCACCCACCACTGTATTGGAACCAGCTGTTGCTTTATACTCGTGGTGTTTGTTCTATGAAATTGGAAGTCCCAGCATTCAATGCATAGATATTTACAACATGCTCTCTTCTTGATGGACTGTTCCTTTTACTACTATGTAGTGGCATCCTTTATTGTCCTGACCAATTTTGATAGGCAGTGTACTTTAACAGCTTTGAGAACAGCTATACCAGCTTGTTTTCAGCTCCTGTTTGTTTGTCAAATTCCTATCTTTCACTTTCACATTAAGTGTGTTTTTGTCAGTGGGCTGTGTTTTGTTTTGGTTTGTTTTTGAGAAAACAAAGAGTTGAATCTTTTTTCTTTTTTTAATCCAGCCATTTAATCTGTGACTTTTTATTGATGCATTCAGGCCACTTGCATTTAGTGTTATTAAGGAGACGTTTGCTAACTCCTGAAACTGTTGGTTATTTTTCTGGTTATGGAATTATTGTTTGCTCTTTTTTTTCTTTTCTCCATTCATATTAGGGGTTTGTTAGTTGACTGTGTTGGACACGGTGGATCCTTTCTGAGTTTCCCTTATTCATCTATTCTATATGATAAAGTTACATTCTTTTATGGGCTCTCTTAGTTGAGACTTTATTCTTCATGTTGAAGATTTCCTCAAGCATTTCTGCAGTGGTCAAGAGTTGCTTTGATTTGTGTTTGTCTTGAAATGTCCTTACGTCTCCATGAACTTATTTTAGCAAATATTTTTGACATTTATTTAGTGCGTGTGGAGGGAGGGCATGCGTGTGTCGTGTATATATCTGGAGCTCAGATGAAAACTTGTAGGAATTGGTACTCTCCTTCCACTATGTGTTATCAAATTCATATTGCCAGTTCCTCTCCATGAATTTTTTAAGATAATTTGATGTAGATAGTAATTTTGGTTAACAGTTAGTTTACTTTCAATGATAGAAACAGATTAGCCTACATTTTCCTGGTCATTTTTAGGGTTTGTGCTGAAGTCGAATGTTACTCTCATGTGTTTGTGAGTTGATATTTTTCTCTTACAGCTTTTAATTTCATTGAATAGATTCTCTATACCTTAGTTTTTGTTTTTGTTTTTTAAATCTCAGCTCTTTCTGTTGCATCTGGATTCTTGGTTGGATCTCAGGATTTTAGGAAGTTGTTGTCAGGCTATTTTTTTTAATTTTAGGATGATGATTTCCTTGATGTTCCCTTCTATTCTTTCTTCTTGGTGCGATCTGTTGATGATTTCCACTGTGCTACTTTACTTGATTTGTTGAATTTTCATTTCAGCATTTCTATTTTATTGAAATGCTCTCACTTCCCTTGCTCTTCCCTGGTGCTGGTTTTCCTGTGTCTCCGACTTTCTCATCTATCCTGCTGGCTCTCTTGATCTGACCTGATTTCCTCACTTCGTACAGCTGCTTGTATCAGTCCCCTTGAGGCCACGGATCGTTTCACATGTAAACGTTTGAATTTTTTATCTGCCATTTACTAATTTCACGTCTTTGAGTTCAGTAGCTGAGGAATCAAGATCTTTTGCAGGAGTCGGGATGACATGGTTTTTGTTTTGCTTTGATTATTTTTTATGTTTTCGTGTCTGAGCCATGATTTACGCATCTGTTGGCTTTGGTTTTGATAGCTCCTCCAGTTCCATTTGGGCATCTTCTTACTGAGCTTGTTTGTTTGTTTGTTTTGGTTTTTCAAGACAGGGTTTCTCTGTGCAACCATGACTTTTTCTGGAACTCGCTCTGTAGACCAGGCTGACCTCAAATTCCCAGATCCACCTGCCTTTGCCTCCCCAGTGCTGGGACTAAAGTTGTGCGCCACCACCACCCTGCTCGTATTGAGCTTTTAAGGCACAATTCCCAGTACCATTCAGAGAGGAGATAACAAGCTGCCGTGGGAGCAACAACACCAAGCCAACACCTGGTTTAGAAATATACTTAACTTTGGGTAAAAGTCCACAGATACATCCCCAATGACTATCAAACAGAAAACGGTAAAATAATGTAACATGGCTATGAAGTTGAAAATTAAAGTACATACAGAAATAGCAAATAAATGACATAAAGAAAGGGAAAATACAAGAAAGCAAGGTTAGACAGGAGAAATTAGAAAGAAATGGAGTACAGCAGGATGTTGTGAAGGGGAAGGGGAAAGAAAAGATTAAATAAAGATCACTGACAAAAACGTCTGAAAAAAACGAGACCGATGTAAGGACGGGAATAAAACAGAGAATAAAAGACTTCGTTTGGAGCTGAGGAAATTGCTTGGTTAGTAAATTGCTTGTTTGATCTCAGAGTACACATAAAAAAGCCAGACAGAGTGACGTAGAGCATGCTTATAATCCCAGCACCGCGAAGGCAGAGGCAGGCTCACCTCTGGGGCTCCCCAGCTGGCTAGCCTACTCTACTTGGCAATTCTGGCCAGTGAAAGACCTTGTCTCAAAATAACAAGATAATGGCTCATGATGAAGAACACTCAAAGTTGTCCTCTGGCCTTTACCTGCAGGCACATATGTGAACCTGCACACACACACACACACACGCACACACACACACACACACACACACGCACACACACACACACACACACAC
>NC_022013.1:23117592-23136760 GCF_000317375.1 Microtus ochrogaster
GCACACACACACACACACACACACACACACACACACACACACACACACACAGTCTTTATTTGAAGATAAGACAAAGTCTCGTAAAAGTACAAGAAAGAGGAAAAAGAGAAGACACAAGGTTAATAAACATAAAATATTAACAATGAAAAATACATAAATGTAAGTAGTTAAGAACAGAATATTAAAACATAAAAGCTTAAAGAAATAAGCTGAAGTAAATGAACTGCCAAAAGTAAAAAGACAAATCCCCCAAACACTGAAGGGGAAGTTCCTCCTCATGTTCAGCTACAGCCTTCACACTGTCACATGACCCTGTCTTTTCACTGGCCCTTGCTAGAGAGTAAGACTTAGATTCATCACTGGTTAACGACAGACAGGGGTTTTTATCTTCTAAGCTCCCACCACCACTCGAAGCCAAACCCTAGATGAAGTGCAGTGCCCAGGCTCTAAACTGGGCTCTAGAATTATTGGGCAGAAAGCAAAGGTTAAGAAAACCACAAAGAAGCAGAAATCCCTAAACAGAGGACTGTAACCATGGGCTATAGGCTACTTATCCCCCTGTTCTCTCAGAAAAATAAGGAAGACTTCCTTTACCCCTGAGATGCCTGCAGAGGAAGGCTGCTGCAAGTACCACCAATGGGCCATCCATTCCTGTCACTTTGGGGACATCTGACCCACCGACACAGCCTCTGGAGGGTGAAGGGAACAAGCGGAGGAGGACTCACACTGCAAAGGCTCCCCATTCACCATCCACTGGACAGTTGGCTTTGGGTTCCCATTGGCTCGGCATACCAGCCTCCCGTCCTCACCAGGAGCCAGGATCAGGTTCTTGGGCTCATCCAGCCAGTATGGAGCAGCTGAAAGATAAGGCAGGCAGAGGTAGATGGCACAGGCTAGGCACGAGAAGCCAGGTGGGTTCCTGTGTGAGGGTGACCCCCACATCCCAGCCCCTATCTTTCACCCTTGGATTGATAACTCAACCCTGTCTATAGGTGGCTAGTTAGCCGAACCCACGGAGCAGAGTTGACTTGTTAGAATTCCCCATTGGGCTTTTAAAATATAGGGATGCCGGGGCTCATCTACACCTACTGCATCTGAGCTGCCAAGGGACCAAGAGGCTGAAGCCTGGAGAGGTCATAGGCATTGCTGGAGCCCTTGGATGCACCCCTTAGGATTCCCCTGTTATAAGAACAGAGGTCTAGGAAAGATCTGAACTGTTTTCTTTTCGGCACTGAACTTTAGGTAAGAGCAGTTCTTGGCCACTTACCCCCTTTCTATTATTTGGAGAGATTTTGCAAACACAGGGATTTTTCTGAGAAAAGAAACTTCTGGATCAAAGTCTCAAAAATCTCGTTATTCACCCAAAAGGATCAGAACCCACTCGTGTGTGTATCATGCTAAAGGCAAAAGCATCTGATCAGTCAACTGTATGCTTAGAAAGTTCTTGTTCTCAGCCTTCAGCCCTCGATCTCCCAGTCTGCAAGGAGCCCTGGGCTGAGAAGTGATTCACACAGCCCATCCCATAGCCAGGACCCACAGTGACAGGAACTCTAGTGTCGTGCCACGTCTGCTTTAAGGAGACGGAAGTGGCTTAAAAATAGTGTGGTCCATGATGATTTCCATCCTCTAGAAGAAGCAGCGCCATGCACACAACACAGACGGCACAGGCTAAGACGACACACCACAGATGGGAATGCAAAACGAAAGAGCAGGCTCTGGGAGGAATGTCACTTGCAGAGAGAGCCTGGAGCTGGGCAAACGTTAAGGTGAGTATCCTTTCCTCAGCGTACATGCCCATGAGTGCATACAGTCACACGTGCAAGGGTGACACCACCATGTCACACAGGACGTTCCCCACTCCCTCTGTCTCCTCGCCACACGGGGAATGTGGTCTTATTTGTGTTCAGGGCCGGCAACATAATCATAATGAGAAATACACACAACGTACCCTTTACTCTCACCGAGATCGTGTGCCGGATGCTGCCCATCTTGTTGGAGGCCAGGCAGAAGTACTCCCCGGAGTCTTCTTCAGAGACATTGGTGATGCGCAGGGCCTTGTTAAAGTTCTCAAACTTGGTCTTGTCAGACGGGAGGTCCCCACCTTTCTTGTACCATGCAATGTCTGGTGTTGGGCTAGTCAAGGGGCCAAGGAGGAAACAGAGGGCTTGTTACTGAATGTAGCTCTTGTCTTCGAAAGAGCCCGATACCCAGATACCCTAAAAGTGAACTTGGGCCCACGAGGGAGGTGCATACCCTCTAAAAGATGGGCTTTCCTAAACAGAGGAAGCTGTTTGGCTACAGGGTCTCCACAGAAAGACAAGAGCTAAGATTCTGTGTGATCAGTATGCCAGCCCTTGCCTTTTCTCTTTTCCCAAAGCAGGGACAGCCATAGTGGGGTGCGGATGACAGACACGCAGTGTTCTGCTCACGGGGCTGCTTGCTTCCCTCTCCCTGTGTCCTGCTGTGCCTGCAAATGTGTGGATTGATGCCCTCCCCCCTCCAGCAGCAGGGCTAGAAGATGGTGCAGACCGTACGTACACCCCAGAGGCAATGCAGTCCAGCAGCAGGTCCATACCACGAAGCACCATCTTGCTGCTCGAGGTGCCCTGCGGATACATGAAGCTAGGCGTTCTTTCGGCCACCCCTCGGGCTGAAACAGGACAGAACAAACTTCTATGAGCCTCCTGCCCAGATGTGCCAGAACTGTTGGGTTAGAGAGAAATGTCATCATGTCCCACTCCTGAGTCCTTTGAGCGCAAGCCACCCCCAGGATCTGGGCATCTTTAAGAGATGTATTTGAAAGATGGAGTCTCTGCCCCATCAGCACATGTATGCACCAGCTCCAGGTTCTGTTGAGAAGAGCCCAGAAATCCTATCTGGGACAGGGAGGGGTTAACAAGCAGTGAGAGGTCCATTCTCTGTCATCTGTGTTGGGATGGAGGGGCCACTGAGGTAGCCCCCAGGGCAGGTCATCTCTGCATCAGTGTATTCCCCCCAGATAGGGACATGGAAGGAAGAAAAAGAGGTAGGCTGGGGACACATGACAAGCAACCTGCTCTTAGCGACTTGATAAGGAGCTGGATGAAGCAATACATTCCCAAATAAACAATGGACATGCTGGGGAGAATTATTAATGGCGTAGCAAAGACACGAAAAGAATGAATGAGAGATGACTGGCGAGCTCTCTGGGGCCAAGGCGCTTTACCTCCTAACTCTTGACTAACTGCATGAGAGACGGGGGTGGGTGTCGGTGGGAGGAATGGCAGCCAAGGTGGAGGGGGGTGATCAACAGTCAACTGGGCTGGAACAGCCGTGAGAGAGGCAGAAATCTCCCATAGAGGTTTTAGAGGCTAGGTGGTCCACACACCGATGCTGACATCAGGCTGTTCCCAATGGAAGGCACCATGCCAATCAGGGTGCACCCATGGAGAGTGGCCCTCACCTTGCCCAAGTCTTACTTCTTTCCTACACTCTTTGCATAACTCTACAGAAATGGGAAAAGGAAAAATCAAAGATGCCCCACCAGAAACCTCAGGTCAAAAGGGAAACTGGAGGAGGCACTACTGCGGACAGACACATGAAGATGGAAAGACGGCTAGAAGCTGAGGCTGCCACGGGTCTTAGGCTCAGTTGGACAGGTGGCAAGTAGAGGGGAGGCAGAGCTGCCAGGAGCTAGGAGCCCTTGCAGATGCCTGGAGTGGGGAGGAGGGCATTCCTCTGGGTTTAGCTGGTGCTGGTGGGGTGAGGACTGGCTGGTGGGGATCCAAACTGTGCCACCTGTGCTTCCTACGGGAGCTGGCTGCATCTGCAGCTGTCTGGCTGGATCACGGGGGCTCCTGTCCTGGGGAAGCTGTTTCTCTTCATTAGCCACTGGGAAACATCCCACAGAGTTCACCTGTCTTTTATCTTTTCGTCAGGGGAAGAAAGGTTAAAACATATCCTGGCTCCTGGCACATTACAATGTATGACATATGGCATGCGTTCAGTAAATATTTGTGGGGTAAACAAGTTAAAGAAGGAGAAGAAACAGAAAAGGAAGCAACGGTTTACCCCCAAACCCTGTGGTTATCCTCACAGCGCACCAGCGCACACACATAGAGCAGTGGCAAAAGCAGGGTTAATCCATTAAGTGATTAGTTGGTTATGGTCTATCCCTGTGGACCTAGCAGCACCCAGCTCTCAGTATCCAGGAAGCGGAAGCTTCCTCCTACCCTCATCACACAGTCACGGGCACCAAAGGTTAGGGAGCTTCCAGGGCAGGAGGTTCGTATCAAGTGGGTGAGTCTGTCCAGCGTTGCAAACCCCACAAACGAGGTGGAAGAGATCCCCTCTCAGTCATCATCCCCATTCCACACAAGAAAATAAGCCTGCAGGGGCCAGCCTGTGACCCTCCGGACTCTTAAGTCATCCATAGCATGCAGCACAAAACCCAGGGCAAGGGAATTCGGAAGGATGTGGAGCAGGAAGATTAGCACACAGTCCTGCTCAGGGCATCAGGGCACACTGGAACATGACCAGAGAGAAGCTACACAGCACCACATTTGTAGGATGTGGGCTACCAACCCACAGAGGCATCTTAGGGAGGAAGCAGCAGCTGGAAAGGAGGCACATTCAAAGGAAAGGAAAGATTACCCTGCCAGTCAGTGGGCACCATCACCTCTCAGTGTGGAGCTAATGGGGCCAAGCGCTGTGATTGGTTGGCCCACAGCACCTTGTGCTGAAGCCTCAAAACACATTCTGTCAGGGTCACTTCTGTGTGTTTAGCAGAGGAAACTGAGTTTCTATGACGTCAACAGGCTTGCCCAAGGTCACAGGTTCAGTCTGTTTTGGATTTTGAGCTGTGCTGTGAGGTTTCTCTCAACTGACTCTGCCTGAAGCTGAAGATGCCATTTGTCCCCATTTGGGCCAGGCAATTTCAGAATAGATTTCTAATAACCCCAGTCAAATAAACCCAAAATCCAAAGGCCAAGAGGTGAAGCAGAAAGGTATTTTGTCCTTGTGAACTGCTCTGGTCCTTTTTATGCTTCTCACCATCTAAGATCCCAGCTCTCCTTGGTGGCAACCGATAAAGCCGGGGAGGGAAAGAGGAGGCTCCAGGCCTCTCAACTGGATTCTTAGGCTATGTGACTCTGGCAGGAGGAACATGGTAACTAGTGGCTTGACTAGCAGTGAGAAGGCTGGCGCTGAAGGGAGGTTATGAAGAAATGCCGGGAGGGACTGCATGAACACTTAAAGACCTGGCCGGTGACTTTGGGAGCCCCTGTTCCTGAGGAGGGGTGGGTGCCTAGTCGCTTTCCCTGGAGGAGACACAGAAACCAGTAACTTCAAAGATGAAGGTAACTATTGCAGGAAGCTCTGTGTGGTGAAAGATGTCCCTTTAGATAGGACCGCTCTTTTCACTTGGAGATAGGTTGCTTCTGTCCATTTCCAGTCTTCAAGTTGGGGTCTATCCCGATACCGAGGAGCTCTAGGATCCAGAAGCCAGGCTCAAACATTCAGGAAGAGCTGCCCAAGGGTGGCTCTTGCAAGCTGTGGCTCAGAGAGGAGTCACGGACCTCCAGAGCCAGATGGTCGGTCAGGGGACCTTAGGGCACGACCCCACTTTAGCCAGATTGGCTTTGAGGGTCAAATGAGAAACAGCTTCTGGCTGTCTTCTATTGAGAAAAGGTCAGAAGTGCTGACAAACTTAGCTGTTCCCTTCACTCAGCGCCGCCTGCCCGCGGAACAATGGTTCAATACATCAGATGCATCTGGGAACCTTTGCCAAATGCAGCTCTCTACGGCAGCTGGACCCTACACCCCATCCTCTCTGCTGTCTTCAGTTCTTAGAACTGAGAACCAGAAACCTGAGAGGCAGGCTTCCTGGCACCTCGTTTATCTTTCTGGCCCTAGGAACGACTGAGCAAAAGGTTTTGGAGGGGTGGGTGAGGTCTCTTGCTCTAGAAACATTTTTTTGTGTCTTGCTGTTAGGAAAATTCTTCTATATATTTAACTCAATCCTGCCTGCAATAGATGCAGCTTTTCTTCTTACCCAGTTCTTAGCAGAGCTAGCAATCTGGGCACCTTTCACCCCTCCAGTGTACTCTAACTCTCTCTCTCTCTCTCCCCACCCACCCCTCTCTCTCTCTGTGGAGTACTTCTCCTCCTATAACCGTGCCTGCCTTTCTCTCTCGGGCTTCTCTTCCAATTCTCTGCATCTCCCTTAATTTAGAAACAGATGGCCTATATACAATCTAGTCCACACAAACCTTCCCCTTTAAATCCAACAACGGGTTATATATTAACATTGCCAATGTGTACAGGAGCTTAGCAGGCTACGGGCACATGATCCTCTTTAACCTTCACAACCATCTTTGAGGCGAGGCATCTGCCTGTTTGTGGAAGAGGAAATCAAAGTTCTAAGGCATTAAATGACTTGCCCCGTGTTACCCGGTGGTGTGTGCTAGCGACTGGATTTGACTTGAGGCAGTGCATCTCCATGTACACACTATATAAACCCCCTGATTTCTGGCCTGGATGAAACCAAAGTCGCTTTCTCTGCCAATCAGAGGGGAGGTGGCTTCTGGCCCATCATCAGTGGATGCCAACTCTGTGCAGAACAAAACAAAAGGACTGGGTGGCCCTGCTGCTGGAAAAGAGATGTCAGATTTCAGAGCCAAACAGAGGGGTATACCGGACATTTGTTGCTGACAATCTTCCTTGGCTGGCAGCTCTGTGCATCCAGGAAGAACTTCCTTGCTTTCTTATTTTTCTCTTCTTTCTAAAACCATCAGCCTATTTATTCTTTGTTCGATATGTGCCTTGTTTGAATGTTGTGTTCTTCCCAGCAGCTTCCGGCTATGCCAGCCACGTCCTGCTGTGAATTGAGGGTTCAGGGCTCAGTCTCAATATGAGCTCTGTTGCTTTCAAAGTCCTGAGCGATTCTCACAAATTTCACTTATTTTCTTCTTAAAAAAAAATCCTGACCTCTGGAGATAAGCTGGGCTATATATGGCTGAAGTCACCCAGTCATCTTCCATGGATCAAACAACTACATTTCCCTGCTTTACATAAAGCCAAGAAATTGAGCCAGGTGACCTCTAAGAGCTCAGACACATTCTGGATTTCAGAACACTTCCTACAACAGATTTCTGGGGTTCAGTTTAGAAAAAGACACATTCCACAGCAGTGCTGAGGGACTTTTGACACAACAGTGGCTAGCCCCATTATCTTGAAAACAAATAATCCCCAGAACTTAACAAAGGCCCCAGCTTCCTTGGGCAGTAAATCTCTTTGGCAGATTCTCAGCATGGTTTTCGCTGCTGGTGCCAAGTTGGAACCTTTGTTTTCCCTTGGCTCTCATTTCGTGTCCCATCCTCCACTCCAGACACTGATGGTTGCTTATATTAGCAATCTCAGCAAAGACATTCCTACCTATTTGAGCTCCCAACGATCCCCTCAGGGACCTGAACTCAGCTCAGAAGCATAGCTGATGACGGGACCAGCTGCCTTGCCAAAGTCAGCGAATGCTGAATCCTATGGCTGCTGAAGGAACACCAAGCATTCTGAAGCCACAGTGAGGGGAGCCTCAGGTGTGGGAATAGCCAGTTTCCCTAGTAACCAGACCTAGCAGCCAGCTGTGGTTTGTTAGAATGCAGCTCTCATTGTGATCATTCCATGACTTGCAGACGTGGCTGGTGGCCACTGGATTTGCAGGAGCAGCCAGAAAGGCGGAAAGGCACAGGCGTCAGGGACAGGGAGGGACAACTTTATTCACAGCCTGGGAAGAGAACTCTGGCCTGGAATCTTAATACCATTTTCTAGGGAAACCATATATCTTTTTTAAAAAGAAGATTTACTTATTTTTGTTTTATGTATATGCATATTTTGCCTGCATGTATGTAAGTGCACCGGTGTGCTGATACCTGTGGAGACCAGAAGAGGGTGTCAGATTTCCTGAAACTGGGGTTACAGACGGTCCTAAGTCAGCATGTAGGTGCTGGGAAATTAAACCTGGATCCTGTGCAAGAGCGGTCAGAGCTCTTAGCTGCATGAGCCATCTCTCCAGTCTGCTAGGAAAACTTTAAAGAGAGATGGGCCCGGGCTGTACCAATACTCTCAGGAAGTAAAGCGCAGTTACAGAACAGGCAATTCATATCCAGACACTGAAGAGTTAATCAGTTAAAGCTGTCTGTGCTCTTTACACTACCAGAAGGAACTGGTATTTCCTGTTTCCTCCTAACTGGGGCCTCTCACCTATTGTCAAATGTCCTTTGTTAAGGCTGAATCTGAAAGGGACCCCTGCCCGTGTTCATGCCTGTTCCTCAGCTCACTATTAAGGGCAGGTGTAATGTCCAGGAGGTGAGGTCCAGCTGATAGAGCAGGTAGCTAGAGGTGGGCCTTTGAAGGACATCTGACCCTTGGTTATTTTTTTTTAACAACCCCCTTTTTAAAATTTATTTATTACGTATACAATGTTATGTGTGTATACCTGCAGGACAGAAGAGGGCACCAGACCTCATTACAGATGGTTGTGAGCCACCATGTGGTTGCTGGGAATTGAACTCAGGACCTTTGGAAGAGCAGGCAATGCTCTTAACCACTGAGCCATCTCTCCAGCCCCTGACCTTTGGTTATTGCCTTGCTCTCTGCTTCCTAGTCTGTTGTGATGTGAACAGTCTGCGTATACGCCCGCCAATCGTGAACAAAGCTACCGCGCCTGCATCCCTGCTGTGAAGGACCAAAAATGCTCTGAAACCGTAAACCAACATAAATCTCTGATCTCTCAAGTTGTTTCTCAGATAATTCATACAGAGTGATGCCAAAGTCCATTTTCCATCCTTCTGCCACTGATCTTTGAGTCTCTGCTGAGTCCTCTGTGGAGCTCCACCCTGCTGAAAACTACCTTCTAAGAGTTTAGCAAATGGAGACTCCCACATTGGAGGAGCAAGGAGGAAACACTTCCAATATGAGCCACCCCAAAGTCCCGCACTGGCCACCTTGCTCCATGTGGGCAGTGTCCTGAGGTGTCCCTTTGGCACCTTGCCTGACCAGCTGTCCACTCTGCCACCCCGCAGGAGTTAATGTCATGGTATCAGTCAAGTTAGCCAAAGTGGATTAGGACAGGAGAAGTCACTCCCCGGACTCACCACTATACATGTCAGGGTGGTTTCTTAAGGACGAGTCATTATAAGGGTTGTCTGCAATAAACAAAAGAGGGTGAGCAAACAGGGAGGCCCGGAGCAGCTGGTTGCGCAAACACGAGGAGGATGAGGACGGAAATGCAAAGCCGCATCGCAACCGAGGAGAGCGCCAGTGGGGTTTTGCGAAAGGAAACAGCGCACGTAGAAAAGGAATGAGCTCGGGAGAACAGCCAACACAAAACAACTCAAAAGGGAACAAAAACAGTTAACTCCTGCGAAAGAAGGCAATAATAAAACGAGATTATTTTGAAAGTAAAGAAATTGGGCTTGAGCTCTGCTTGGTCCATCTAGATTTTTGAACAAATGAGGTAAGGAAGGATTAGTGTCTTGTAGCATCTTGTGGCTGGTTCTGAGACAACTTCTCCCCGGGGCCCAGGACTCCACGTCAGACCAGCTAGAGAAAAAGGAGTGTTAGTGAGTCCTGCGGAGGACAGCAAAGCCCTGCCTGACAGTAGCTAGGCTGCAGGGGTAGGTGTGTGTGTGTGTGTGTGTGTGTGTGTGTACATGTATACACAGGGGGACCTTTGCAGTGCCCAGCAACAAGAGCATCCTAATCTGACCAGGTGGGCATCACTGTAGACCCTGCCAGACATCTTCTGGGAGACCCTGGTGGAGGTTCCTACAGGGGAGTTGGGGTCAGGGCAGCAAGATGAGGGGATGAATTCTACACCTGAGACCTGGAGCTCTCTGGACAGCGCGGGTACAGGGACTCTCTTTAAAAACCAAGTTCACTGGCTGCCATTCAAGTGTAAGGTGGCTGAAGCCCTGGGTCCTCTAGTCTTCAGTGAAGACATTTTAGAACAGGACACATAAACATACCACTCTCCTTAGGTAGCTTTTTACTCCCTACCCATACCCTTGAGGGTTCAAATTCTGACAGTGCCCACAGGGGACAGAAGCCAAAGAGACAACCTCCAAGAAGCCAGGACACAGTTCAACTTCCAGGAGAAATAGTGGCTGTGTTAGAACATTTGCATTCTTAAAGACAGATCAAATCCCATTACAAGTAATTATAAGAGGTTATGCAAATTCTTTTCTGGGCCTGGCATTGAACTGCACCCCCAAACTGTTTTACAGGCAGCAATGGAATGATTTTGACTCCCAGAACTGCTTCTCACTGTGGGGCTGGTTGAGACAGACCTCGCTGCTTTGGAAGTCAGTTTGGATGGACCTGGCTGGAAGGTGGAAACTGGTCCACAGTGGGATGAAGGGATAGGTGGTCCCAGGGAGGGGGTGCTGAGGCAGTGCTTGGGAGAGGGTGTCTGTCCCCCAGGGGAGCAAAGTGCCATGCTCAGCCAAAGGGGGTCCTTCTCTTTCACTCCCATGGTACCAGGTGGAACAGGGGCTTTCTCTCTTCTACAAAAAGACCAATGTGCATATCCATCCTCACTGTAGCTCTGGCAACACGTGGAAGAGATCCAGGGAGATTCTGTCCTTGAAATGCCATCTTAACGCTAGCAGCAAGTATAGCGTGCCCTCCACTGTCCGCTTTGGCAGACCCCCTCCTCTCTAACTAGGGCGCCTCTTAGAGTAGCAACGGAGACCTTGTGCCTGTCACACTATGGACAAAGATGTCACAAATGTGTCTTTATTGGCTTGATTCTCCTGCTTATCTTTTACTTCATCCTAAAACAAGTTAAAAATGATTTTTAGGTTGCTTGATATTTTGTTATACACATGTAAACATATGTATATATCTTTCTCCCCTTCGTTGGATGAAACTAACAAAACAGTGTAAGGAGACTGATTTTGTTCCCAAAGGCAGAATACAGGCAGACTGCTTGGCTTCCCATCCAGACCTGGTTCTGAAGACAGCAGAGAAAGCCTGTGCCCTTTCTAGACAGGAAAGTCAACAGAGCCCAACTGTGCTATTTTAAGAAACTATGCCCAATGCTAGGCTGGCTCAGATGCCCAGGACTTGCTTCCAGCCAAAGTTGCTCTTGGGAAGACTCCAGGAAGCTGGCAGGACTCTGTTCGGGTCACCATGAGGGGTTCTTGTCATTGGGAGGAGAGAGCTTCCAACAGGACAGGCAACTCAGGATGAGGCAAAAGCAAGCATCCCTTCCGTCCTCTAGAGAAAAGATTGTTCTGGAAAGTTCCACTGCTAAGTGTCATTTAACCTGAACCTGCTCCCAGACTCTGCCCAGAACAGCATGAAGCCTGGCTCAGACCCTGGAGTTGCAGGCTGATTCCAGGATACCCTTTCCAGGTGGACGTGAAGGCTGTTCAAGGTCACCCTCTTGACAGCACTGTTCTTCCTCATTGCAAGCCCTGTCCTGGCTGAGGGTACTCAGAGGACCTGGGCAGACCACCTCATCCTCCTTCATTCAGCCAACTGGCAGATAGCCACCTGAAGCCACCTAGGGAGGCCCAGCAGGTGAATCAATTTCCTGTCCCAGGGGTCTCCTGGGGTTGGTTCAGGAGTCAGAAAGCCAGCGCCTCTGCAGCAGCAGACAGGGCTCCTTGCTGGGGTCTGAGCAATCCCATGGGCTATCTGTCCTGTCATGGGCGACAAAACCCAGGGGCAAAGGCATATCACAGAGCAGGAGGCAGGTGACCAGAGGTGTTCAGAGGGAAAGACTAGCAAGAAAGGAAAGCTAGGAAGAGGGGGAAAGAACAGAGAAAGGAAATGAAAAGAAGAAAATGAAAAAAAAGGAGGAAGAAACCATGAGAAGCAAACAAGAGAAAGTTTCTCCATATGGGTGGGCGTTCCATCCCTGAGGAAAAGGATAGACCATAGACGTCTCTCTCGGTGCCTAATAAGCCTACCCAGGCTTTCCCCAAGGGACTGTGCAGGGCAGCATCAGTCCGTGGAGGTAGCCTTGGGACGTCAAGGCTCAGCCTCAGTGTGACCTGTGGTCCTCCTGGCATGGCATCCTCCCTTTCCTCACCATCCACAGCACAGCACAGACAATGACATTCGCAACACGAGTCAGACAGATTAGACTCTTTAGAAGGTCCTCTTCCAGCCATGTCACATGTCCATGGTGTAAACAAACCCAGGCAACATCTTGAAGAAGCTGAGGACTGTGGCTGAAAGCTCTGCCTGACTTGTGCTTGCATGACCACTGTAGTGGGTCAGGGAATGCTAACTTGCTTCAATTTTAGCCCAAAACAATCAGGGGATAAAAACTAACCCCTACAAAGCAAAATATAAATCTGCAGTTTGTGATACAACACATCCATTACTTTACAGAACGAAACACAATTTGTTCTGTGTGTCCGCTGGTCCTGGCATCTTATGCACTGGCTTTCTGGAAACACATAACCAATGACTAGAAATAAAAGGAACAAGCTGACTGTACCATAGGGATCCTGATTTGATGGTCATCTCAAATTCCAGGAGTATTTGAATGAGAACTGAGGACCCCAGACAGCCCAAGCCTGCCGAGGTAAGACAGGGCTGGACCTTGGTATGTGACTCTGATTCCAACCAAAGAGCAAGCACTGGTCTAGCACAGGACCAAGTCTGACTCAAGACTTCTGCATCCAGAGATGCTGCATAAGGCAGCAGCAGTGGCTCAGGCACAATGAGCCAGAGAAGAATTCTGGGTGAGCCGCGGGTATGCACGATGTGTGGGCTTAGGCCCTGAGCAGGGCCCACACTTACTGGTAAGGACCTTGAGGGTGAACGGGTTCTTCTGCTGGATGGTGTGGGTGAAGTGGAAGCGTGCATTGCAGCTGTAGTCTGTCTGCATGTCCTGTAGCATGACGTTGGAGAAGTAGAGGTCCCCATTGTGGCCCTGGGAGACACGCTTGTCCTGAGTGATGGGCTCCATGGCTGTGGGGAAGCAGAGGGATGACGGGAAGTTAGCAGACCGACTCAGTGATAATCAGCTCTTCTGATGAGGAGACCAGATGCAGGCTGGAGCTCCTCCCAATCCTGCAGCAGGGTGAGTCCACTCCTTATAGCAAAGGGAAGGGCTGAATGCATCTAAAGGGGTACATTTAAACCCAGATGGCCATGTTCCCTTTGCCCAGGCTCTGTGACCACACTTTTCTGATCTCAGTTCATGCCACAGCCTGACTGACCTCAGGGCCCGAGGGAGAAAGCACAAGCCACCCGTGCTATCTCCTCGAGTCAGGAGCCAAGTGCACACACAGGGAACACTGTGCGGGCAACAACCAATGCTCCTTCATTCTCATACTCGGTACCCCACTGGGGCCAGAGCACACAAGAGCTCCCAATAGTGTGTTATGGATATCTGATCTTGGCCTTGTTGCATTTAATCAAAATTTGTAATCATCAATTATAGTATGGACTTTTATTTTGTTCTCAATTATAGTTGTCAGATGTATGCCGACAGATGGCGTGCACTGCTGATTTTAAGAGGTCTTCTGGTTTTAGAGATAGTAAAGTCCAGGATTGAGAATCCTCAGGTGGCCGAGGATGTGACATCACTATATTTTTTGGGACCTAGTGTTGATATACAGGGTCGGCTCTCCAAGCCGTCAGGAGTGACCTACACTCCAGGCTAATCTACTTCCTGTTCCCACAACTGCTTCTTCATGTCAGTGATGCCAACTGTTCCCCACCAGGTGCTCGGTCCTTCGAATCTCTCCTCAAAGATCTGCTGAAGGCCTACTGCGTGCCAGGTCACATGTTCTGGGGGTTGGTGAAAGAAAGACAAACCCTCAGTATAGCAGGAGAGAAGGAGGGGTGGTGTGGAGAGGACAGGGCACCGGGGAGGGAGGGCGGGGCCGGGCAGCAGAAGGGACCCTGTCCTCTGGGGAGTCCTGACAGAAGCCTGTCATGTCTGTGTCAGGTACAGAAGACAGAGATGCTACAAGGTCCCAGGAAGCTAGATGAGTGTGTCTGAGGCTGAAATGTCATGGCCTAGCCCAGAGCTGAGGCACGTAAG
The DNA here is from genome assembly GCF_000317375.1 of Microtus ochrogaster. Lineage (NCBI taxonomy): Eukaryota > Metazoa > Chordata > Mammalia > Rodentia > Cricetidae > Microtus > Microtus ochrogaster. The sequence goes on from NC_022013.1 coordinate 23,131,637, forward strand.
GATGAGGGAGAAGGGCTGGAGAAGGACTGGGTCATGAAGGAGGCCTCCCCAAGTCAAGGAGTCCAGGCTTGTCCTGAAGAGAGAGGAGCCGGAGAAAGCATGCAATCGAGGCTACCTGAGGCTGTGTTTAAGGCTATGAATGAGATTGTAAAGCAGGGGAAAGCGCACAGGGCTCTGGGCTGGGGAGGTGATAGTGAGGACAGGAAAAAGAGGGCCATGAGATCTGCTCGAGAGAGGGCATGGCCCTAACTCAGTGATAAATATGGCGTTACAGGTGCCCACCAGCGACAGCCAGGCATTGTTCCCCATTAGGTAAGAAAGAAGGGAGTGACAGGGTCTGTGTACAAAGCCATCCTCTCCTGTGAAATGGCTCCCAGTACTGCCTCCCCGCACAGCCCCGCTGGGAACAGGCTGGGCAATCAAGGGTAGATGGACTGATGGACGGCAGGCAGGTAGGTGGACGGATTTACAGGATAATGGAGGGGTGACTAGATGGATAGGTGGATGGATGGATGGACAGTGCAGGGAGGGGCAGAATGAGGGGAGCAGAGGCAGGCAGGTGGACATGAAGGGAGAGGGTTGGGAAATCCAGGGAGATGGGCAGGAGTGAGAGCCAGGGAGCGGGAGCAGGGCCAGGGTGGAGGGCAGGGAATGTCCATCTCTTCTTTATTAGTGTTTCTCTATTATCTTAATTGAGAATGGGGGAAAAAACCGAAGCCTTTCCAGAGCTAGGTGAGCACCGTCCACAACTGATTCACAACAATCTCTGGGTGTTGTTACCTGGCTCCTGCTCCAAACTTTGTCTCCCTTCAGCACCTATGGAAAGCGTCACTCTGGAACTCACATCCTGACTTAAGTGTGGGGACTGGAGTAAAGCCAGACGGACCAAGGATGAAACAAGACTGTTACCACTGGCTATCCTCTGGGAAACATTCGCTTCCTTCTTCTGTTATTCTTCATCTTCATCAGTGCAGTTACCAAGGACGTCCTGCGTGTGTGGTCCGGCTCCGAACCCTTCTTCCCTTCACATCCCTGCCCCCTGCCCTGCACACAGTTCTGGTTTATTTTCAGAAAAGGGAACAGAGGCTCAGAGATTTTTTTAAAAAACTTTTTTTGGTTTGTTTTCGTTTTTGATAGCCCTGGCTATCCTGGAACTCACTCTGTAGACCAGACTGGCCTCAAACTCACAGAGATCAGCCTGCCTCTGCCTCCTGAGTGCTGGAATCAAAGGTGCGTGCCACCTTCACCCAGCTAGAGGCTCAGAGCTCTGAAGCAACTTGCTTGTGACCGCACGGCAATAGCAGCTGATGTGGGAGTGATTTCTTTCTAATCTGTTGCTTTCATTGGTTAATTAATAAAGAAACTGCCTAGGCCCATTTGATAGGCCAACCCTTAGGTGGGTGGAGTAAACAGAACAGAATGCTGGGAGAAAGAAAGCTGAGTCAGTGAGTCGCCATGATTCTCCCACTCAAGACAGATGCAGGTTAAGATCTTTCCTGGTAAGCCACCTTGTGTGCTACACAGAATATTAGAAATGGGTTAGATCAATATGTAAGAGCTAGCCAATAAGAGGCTGGAACTAATGGATCAGGCAGTGTTTAAAAGAATACAGTTTCCAGCTGGGCGATGGTGGCGCACGCCTTTAATCCCAGCACTCGGGAGGCAGAGGCAGGCGGATCTCTGTGAGTTTGAGACCAGCCTGGTCTACAGAGCTAGTTCCAGGACAGGCTCCAAAGCCACAGAGAAACCCTGTCTCAAAAAAACCAAAAAGAAAAAAAAAAAGAATACAGTTTCCGTGTAATTATTTTGGGGCATAAGCTAGCCATGCGGGCGGCTGGGTGCCGGGGACGCAGCCCGCCGCTTCCCCTTACAACAAGCAGCCCCTGTGCACAGCTGTTTTGCACCACATGGCCACTTCACATCTGCTTCTCACAAGTTGGTCTCCCCACCCACTGAGCCCTTGTGTTAGTTCCCGTAGTGGCAGCATCTCTCTTGACCAAACTTAAAGCAGGGTTTTGCTGCTGTTGCTTTTATTGTGTTTTTGTTTTGGCTTAAAGATTCAGGGGTAGTCTACCATGGTGGGAAGGACATGGTGGCAGAAGCATGAAGCAGTTGGTCACACAGCATTCACAGCTAGGGAGCAGAGGTGCAGGCTACTGCTTGGCTTGATATCTCCTTTTTATTTAATCTAGGATCCCAGCCCATGAAATGGTCACCATCCATATTTAGGGTGGCCTTGTTTGTTTGTTTCAATTAACCTACCTAGAAACCCCTTACAGACAGGGATTTGTCTCCACGAAGATTCTAGAGCCCCACAAGTTCACAGTTAGCAGTGACCATCACATCTTCCACTCAATCGACCCACCGCACCCCCTGGCACTGGGCTCTCAGTGAGGCCAGGTTTCCGCACTCACAGCTGCTCATCCAGAAGATGACTGGAGATGGGAGGCCGGGTGGGGGGTTGCACTGCAGCGTCAAGGGGGCACCCTCTTGAACCACGACGGGGTCTAGGTTTTCCTTGGGCCACAGAGGAGATTCTAAAGAGAAACGGGAGGGCGAAGTGAAGCTGATGGCCAGAACTGGGCAGGCTCAAGAGAAGGGGAAGTGGGAGAAAGGGGAGGCAAGAGAGAGGATGTGGAGGGTGGATCCTGAAAGGAGGGAGACGTTTTTTGTGACAGTGGATTCTCATCTCCAGCTGGCCCCCCCTCTCCCCTTCTCTGGTGCACAGAGGAGCTGGTAAGGTTGTACAGGTTAGTCTGAAAGGTTTTCTTTCTTTCTGAAAGCAGTCTTTCTGGAGTGGGAGAGACCCACGGAGGGCAGGGCCTCCTGCACGCCCCTACCCACCAGGGAGCCAGCAGCAGCCCTTTTCCTGGCACTCACTGGACACCTGGAGGCGGATCCGGTTGCTAAGCGCCGTGCCGAATTTGTTCCGGGCGAAGCACTGGTACTCCCCTTCGTACTCCTCAGGTCGGCCGCCACTGCGGAAGTCGATCACCAAGGTCCCAGATCGCCTCCTCATGGACACCCGGGGGTCCTTGGCAATGTTGAAGAATCTGCTGTTTCGAGTCCAGTGAAAGCTGCGGATGATAAGGGCCAGACCACCCATATGTACGGGGCTGGAATGGGTCAGTTCCTCGGCCCCCGCTCAGTGGCAGGTTTCTAGTCCACCACCCTACCTCTGTGCCAATGGACCCAGTCCTGGCTAGGCAGAGCCACCTGATAAGCTTGGGAGAATGCAAAGGCCCAGGTCATGTCTACTGCGACTGCACATCTGTGAGTGCTGCCACTAGCTAAGGCTGGTGACGGGTATCATGTGTCCAGCTTCCCCAGCAGGTTCTGGTCTGTGAGAACTTTACTCAGGGGTAAACAATGGTGTCTTCAAAAACCAAGACAAACAAAAACAGAGTCAGCCAGTTTCCCGACCTTGTGACATTCCTGGTCTTCTCCTAGGAATGCAGACCCCTTCGTTCACCAACCCACGTGTGCCACGGGGTGCCCACGTGTGCCACGGGGTGCCCACGTGTGCCACGGGGTGCCCACGTGTGCCACGGGGCCACCTCTGCTCTGCCACGCTTTAGTAGTATAACCTGCTCTAAAGACATGCGTGGCAGAGGCTGCCTGCTCCTTGGTTGACAAGTGCTTCGTGAAGACCATGAAACAGCAGCATGGGGACCACGGCAGGGCAGCTTTGGAGGAACTGGCAGGCTAATGCAATAGAGCTGCAAAGAGCCTAAAATGTACCCTGACTTGGGGTCTCGGGGTGGGGGCTCAGTAGTAGAGCACTTGTCTAGCATGGCAAAGGTGCCATCATCACCACCACGTCCCTCAGCTTGTCCTGGGAGGATGCTGCAGCCTGCCACACACATTCTTGGCTCCCTGTGCTGATGTGGTACAAACACAGCAATGGCTGCTTAGAGTCGTTGTCCCCACAGAGGTCCCAAGTGGAAAAGATCAATCTTAGAGGCATGCTCACTAGAGTCCCGACTGGCCTTATAGGGTGACTCCCACTTGGGATGAGGGAATTCCTGCTGGTTCTGGGCTCATCAGTCTTGGTCTGATTGTCTCACACAAACCCAGAGGCAGAGCAAACCTCCGCCCTGCATGGTCCCCCGATGCTGGACACACTCTGCCACTTTGAAAATGGAACATATTATTTAAATCTTCACTTTGCCAGAATATGTCATTCAGCAGAAACAGATCTGGCCTTGGCAGTCAAGGAGTAGGTCTAAACCCTGGTTCAACCAAGCTGGAGACTGGGGGGGGGGGGGCATTTAAAATCACCACCTCTCCTCAGGAAGACACTGGCCCTGCCACAGAGGAAGAGGGGCAGATGAATAAGACCAGGTAACAGCACGTCACAGTCTGGATAGGACAGGTTTTTTCTTCCTGTCTACTGACTTCACACCTGAGACAAACACAAGCTCAGAATGAAAGCCTTGAGTTAGCTAGGTAGAGGGACTTCCCATAAACTGAGCGTGGCTGGAGGATGGCCACACCAGACAGCAAAGCACATGACACCAAAAGTCTGAAAATAACATCGAGTTGAGTCTAGAGCACACACCTAGTACTTAGGAAGGGAGACTGAGGCAGGAGAGTGATGAGTTCGAGGCCAGCCTGGGATGCACACTGAGACTGCAGGATTTCACTGCAATAGACACAGCCTTCTGATATCTTCATCCTGATTTCCTAATGAGGTAAAGTCCCTGCTTTGCTGAATCTGCTAAAAGCCCCACAATACAAGGGCAGTTCTGTTATTCCCAGAGGTGGCAATGGAGGCTCGGAGCTATGAAGCAACTTTCCCATGAGCCTCTGTGTGCAGCTGTTTTGAGCCACGTGGCCACTTCACATCTGCTTCTCACAAGCCGGCCCTCCTGTGTGGCACCTGGTCAATGCCAGTGGAGAGTTTTTGTATGGATGAACCAGACATTTTAGAAAGGATTTGTTTTACTTTTAAGATTGTGTGTGAGTATGTGTGTGGGTATGTGTGGGGGTTGTGAGGGGGTATGTGTGGGTGGGTGTGGATAGGCGGGGGTATGTGTGTATGTGTGGGTGTGTGTATGTGTGGGTGTGTACGGGTGTGTGTCCAGGTATGTGTGGGTGTGTACAGGTGTGTGTCCAGGTATG